>NC_140992.1:227286411-227851411 GCF_052327205.1 Somniosus microcephalus
ACTACCTGTCCACTATGTGCCTGTCAACCATCCTAGATGTTGTTGCAGTTCTTCTTGAAACCAATCGTCTAATAATATATGAATCTACTCAAATTCAACCCACGTACATGCCATAAATAATACAGCGCCTAACAAAGTTCACAATGCACTAGGTATTATTATTCATGTAATTTTAAAATCACTCCACGTTTTGCAGCTAGATTTGCCATGGCGGTTCAAATCCTTGCTGAATGATGCTGAACCAGATGTCTGTACTCTCACAATGCCACATCAACTTATAACATGCAGTCACCAGTGGGCTGAATTGTGAAACTGTTTTTTTTTCAGAAATGTAACCAGTGAGAGAGATTTACCATCAGGTGCTTGATGATATGTATTTAAGATTGTCAGTACTTTGTCAGAGCTAATATCTGACTTGAATTAGTTTTTCTCAGAGAACCAAAAAAAAAGGTATATATTAAGCACTAGTTTGCAATAGCACAGAACTTGAGCTCAGATCTTGGACATGGTGTGGAGATGCCGGAGTTGGACTGGGGTGGACAAATGTAAGAAGTCACACAACACCAGGTTATAGTCCAACAGCTTTATTTGAAATCACAAGCTTTCGGAGCGCTGATCCTTCATCAGGTGAAGTGGAGAAATGCATAAAGACACAGCTTATATAGTCAGAGAATCATGTCAGATGTTTACAGGTAATGTTTCCAACTGCCATTTATCACACCTCGGCAGAGAGATAATCACAGCAATCAAAGGTGTGAATGGTGTCCAAACAGGTCAGTCAGGAAAACATTACATCAAAGAACAATGAGGTGGGGTCACAAGGGGTCAAATATTGCAGATGCTGGGGTCTGTATGAAAAACAAAAAAACAGACAAAAAACATTTTTTTTGCTGGAAATCACAGCAGGTCCGGCCGCATCTGTGTAGAGAGAACAAGTCGACTCGAGTCTGGGTGACCCTGTGTCAGGTGGGGTTACATGTAGCGTGACATGAACCCAAGATCTCGGTTGAGGCCGTCCTCATGGGTGCGGAACTTGGCTATCAGTTTCTGCTCGACGATTTTGCGTTGTCGTGTGTCTCGAAGGCCGCCTTGGAGAATGCTTACCCGAAGATCGGAAGCTGAATGTCCTTGACTGCTGAAGTGTTCCCTGACTGGGAGGGAACACTCCTGCCTGGTGATTGTTGTGCAGTGTCCGTTCATCCGTTGTCGCAGTGTCTGCATGGTCTCGCCGATGTACCATGCTCCGGGGCATCCTTTCCTGCAACGTATGAGGTAGACAACGTTGGCTGAGTCACATGAGTCACGTTGAGAAAGAGAGTGTTTGAAGATTAGGACCTCAAACCCGGCACTAAGCTCATGGTCTACAGGGCAGCAGTGATACCTGCCCTGCTGTATGCCTCAGAGACATGGACCATGTACAGCAGGCACCTCAAAGCACTGGAGAGGTACCACCAACGCTGCCTCCGCAAGATCCTGCAAATCCATTGGCAGGATAGGTGTACCAACGTCAGTGTTCTTGCTCAGGCCAACATCCCCAGCATCGAAGCTCTGACCACGCTCAATCAGCTCCAATGGACGGGTCACATTGTCCGCATGCCCGATACGAGACTCCCAAAACAAGCGCTCTATTCGGAGCTCCGGCACGGCAAGAGAGCCCCAGGTAGGCAGAGGAAACGCTTCAAGGACACCCTCAAAGCCTCCTTGAAAAAGTGTAACATCCCCACCAACACCTAGGAATCCCTGGCCCAAGACCGCACAAAGTGGAGGAGAAGCATCCGGGAAGGCGCCGAACACCTCGAGTCTCTTCGCCGGGAGCAAGCAGAAGCCAAGCGCAGGCAGCGCAAGGAGCGCACGTCAACCCAAGCACCCCACCCACCCGCCCCTTCAACCACCGTCTGCCCCACCTGTGACAGAGACTGTAGGTCCCGCATTGGACTCATCAGTCACCTGAGAACTCATTTTTAATGTGGAAGCAAGTCATCCTCGGTTCCGAGGGACTGCCTAAAACAAAACAAAAACTTAATCAGCCCCACCCCCCCTCTTACTACCCGTTTACTATTTATATACCTATGGAAGACTTTTGAATTCCCTTTTATGCTAGCTGCCAATCTATTCTCATACTCTCTCTTTGCCCCTCTTATTTTCTTTTTCACTTCCCCTCTGAACTTTGTGTATTCAGCCTGATTCTCACTTGTATTCTCAACCTGATATCTGTCATACGCGCTCTTTTTCTGCTTCATCTTACTCTCTATCTCTTTCATCATCCAGGGAGCTCTAGCTTTAGATGCCATATCTTTGCCCCTCATGGGAATGTACCTCGACTGTACCTGAATCAACTCCTTGATTACAGTTTTGCCTGCCAATCTTTGATTCCAATTTACCCGGGCCAGATCTGTTCTCAACCCACTGAAATTTGCCTTCCTCCAATTAAGTATTTTTACTCTAGATTGCTCCCTACCTTTTTCCATAGCTAATCTAAACCTTATGATACAATGATCACTGTTCCCTAAATGTTTCCCTACTGACGCTTGCTCCACTTGACCCATCTCATTCCCCAGAACCAGATCCAGCAATGCCTCCTTCCTCATTGGGCCAGAAACATACTGATCAAGAAAGTTCTCCTGAACACACTTCAGAAATTCTTCCCCCTTTCTGCCCTTTACACTATTACTATCCCAGTCTATATTAGGATAATTGAAGTCCCCCATTATCATTACTCTATAGTTCTTGCACCTCTCTGTAACTTCCCTGCAAATTTGCTCCTCTATATCTTTCCCACTAGTTGGTGACCTATAGAATACACCGAGTAGCGTAAAGGCACCTCTATTGTTTCTTAACTCTAACCAAATAGATTCTGTCCTTGACCCCTCCAGGACGTCCTCTCTCTCCAGCACTGTAATATTCTGCTTTACCAATACTGCCACCCCACCTTTCTTTCCTTCCCTATCTTTGCTGAACACCTTGGGGGAAAAATTGTGTATCGCCCATTTTGGGGCGCTAATATCGGGCGGGCGCAAAGTTTAGCGCCTGGCGCTAATTATCGCCTCCGACTGCAAAATTCACCTCCATCGCCCCTGAAGGTGATTTGAGCACTAAATCAGGCGCTACACACCTCTCTTAAGGCGCAAACGTCGAGGAGCGAGGCGCTACCTCAGAACGCTACCGAAGCTCAGGCGATGTCAGTTACCATGGAAGCCAGACAGGCTGGCGCCGTCCAGTTCTTAAAGGGGAGGGGCCATCTTGTTGGCCAGCCACACCCTGCTCATTGCAGCCTTGAATCTCGGCCTGGAGAGACCTCTAAAGCAATTGCGTTGGAAGCACTAATGGATAGGCCCAGGAAAAGAGCTCAGCAACCTCAAAAGTGGTGCCGAGGGCCAAAACTCCTTAGGACAGCTTTAAATCTTTCCAGACATCTCTCTCCCTCTCAACCTGCGAGTACCAAAAATTTTACCGACAAGAAAAGGCAGGAAGCGCCTGCCTTTAAATAGCGCTCCCCCAGCCCGTTCCTGGCTTGAAAACGTTCTACTATAGCTGTCGTTCCCAGTACGACTCAATATCCGGTCCGGGGCGCTACCGGGGCGTTACACATACTCGACTGACGTCACGATCTGTGGGCGCAGGAGATTGTGACAGTAGTGTTTAGCGCCACCGCAAAATGACTTGTCTATTTCGCAAGCGGCACTAAAATCGCCGCGCTTGGGCGCTAACGGGAGACGCTAACCAACCAAATTTTTCCCCCCTTATAGCCAGGAATATTGAAAACCCACTCCTGCCCTTTTCTGAGACAGATCTCCGTTATCGCCACGACATCATATTCCCGTATGGTTCTTAATGAATACTTTGGGCTCGATTGTCCCAGCCCCGAGGAGGCGGGTTTGGAGGCGTGCGAGTTGTTAAAATCGGCAAAACTGGCGGGCAGGCCCGTTCCCGCCTCCACCCCGCCTCCGAGCAATTTTCCCAAGTGCGTGTTTTCTGACCCGCTTTCCATCCCGCCTCCAAGAGGCGGGATAGGCCCTTCAGGCCCTTAACAACCATTTAATTGCCTCTATAATCCCATTTTGAGAGGCCTTTCCGATTTTAACACATTTCCCCCATCCTACACGCCTCCTCTGGAACATGCCAGGTAATCCTGGCAGGCTCACTAGTGGATTGCTTACGAACAGCTGCAGCTCCACCATTGCAAAGGAGTTTTCACCGATGATCATTTGCAGGTGGCAGAACTTTGTTGTTTCAGGTCTGGGGGAACTTTTAGCAGGCATACTCAGTGTTGTGGAAGTTTGGAGCCTGACACCCATCTCCAGTGTGACCTCCTTGGAAACTCCTCTCCCTACCTTGACTAAGCGCTTCCTCAACTGAAGCATATACCAGAAACATGGCGACCATTTAATTCCTTTCCTCCTGGACATCAGATTCGGATAAAGACCAGCTGCAGCAGCAGCAGAGCCATGAGCAACAGCAGCACCAACAGCAGGAACATCAGCAGGAGCGCCAAGCTGCTAGCCACCCAGCTGAAGATGCACAGACCAGAAGGCGCCAGAGCGCCACCATATTGTTGCCTGGGATGCAAGGGATGCACTCATCCTGGCCAGATTTGCTTAGCCTGCACAATCAAACAATTTAGTCTCGCTCCTTCTTACCAGAGCATCGACAATGGAGAAGAACCTGCGGAACCCTATCACTCTGACCACCATTCTGATAATCACAAGGCGCCCTAAGCCCTCAATGTGAAAGTCCCATTTGCGAAATGACACAGGCCACAACTTCAACAGTTTGCCATCAAAACACTTTATAATGCAATCACAATGATGGCTGGTCCAAAAACAAAACAACACAGCACCCAAGTGACTACCCTTGTGACTACTTGTGCTTTATCTTCCTCTTACGCATGCTCCTGCGTGGTGCTTCCCCTGTGGCTTCAGCAGATGTGGAGGCCCCTTGCTCGCTCTCTTGCTGCCCCTGTCTCGACGCCTTTGGCGGGCATCCTCTGGGGTGGCGAACCTGTGCAGGCTCGCCAACAGCCTGCTGCTCCTATGTCTGTGCAGGGGCTGAGATGCCCATCTCATTTGGGTGAGGACTCTGGTGGGGCTCTGACCAAGGGCTTTGCTGTGGCATGGTTGTGTGAGCGCTTGGAGAGGAGCCCCCACTTCCTTGTTGTCTGCCACCAACATCCCTTTCATGGGTCAGCCCCACTTCAGGGGTAGCAAGTGGCTTGACAGCACCTTGCTGCGCTGCAGGGAGGCCATGAGGACCCATTTCTGCACTGGAAGTCCTACTCCAGAGGACTTGCATGAAGGTCTGCTTTATTTGCCCAATAGCTGACCATCACTCCTCAAGAGATGTCATTCTATTCTGAACAATGACCATGTTTTCAGTACCCTTGCGACTAAGCTCCTCCATGAACCATGGAAGGAGTGAATGTAGTGAATGCATAGCATAGATGCTTAGAAGGATACAAAGGACCCTCCCTGTGTGTAGTAAGTAGTTGTTGTCATGGTATCACAGTGATAGGAAGTGTGATGGCTGCATGGTCGAATAGTTAAGTGAATGTGACCATAGAGAGAGAGGGAATGGGTAAGGGTGCAGGGATATAAGTGTCAAGTGGGATGTGGAGGGAGAGGTTGGCAAAGCAGAGTGCTGGTGAGGAGAGGCGATGGAGATCAGATTGAGGGTGAAGGGAAAGTCATACTCACTTTTCCTGTGTGGAGAAGGTCATGAAACCTCTTCCTGCATTGCAGCCAGGTTCTGCGGAACATAGAGATGGAGTTGACAACCTGGGCCACTTGTAGCCACACAGCTTTTGTCTGCTGGGGTGGCTTTTTTCTCCCTCAGGAAGGGAACAGCACCTCTTTATTACAGCTGGCTCCGTACACCAGAGCTTGGAGGGAGGGCTCATCAAACCGAGGAGCACACTTTTGCTTGATCATTGACATTTTCCACAATTCAACTCCTTCATATAAATTGCAGAGCCTTTGCAGTCTCCAGAAAAATCAAGGCTGCCTGTAGGCCTTAAATCCAACAGCATTGATGATGTCATCGGAGGCGACTTTCTGTATGAAAAGACTAATTGGGCCAGGGGTTCCCACATGCAGGAAATCAATTGGCCAATTAGGGGAAAATCGCACTTTTTCAACACTTCACTTAGGAGTCGGGGCCCTGACACGATTTCCACCTGACACACGCCGCCCGACCACACTGACAAAATCCAGCCCATGGCCTCTGTCTTCACAAAAGAGAGGGACGATGCAGGTGTTGTAATTAAGGAGGAGAAGTGTGAAATAGTAGATGAGATAAACATAGTGAGAGAGGAAGTATTAAGGGGTTTAGCATCTTTGAAAGTAGATAAATCGGCTGGCCCGAATGAAATATATCCCAGGATGTTAAGAGAAGCAAGGGAGGAAATAGCAGAGGCTCTGACCATCATTTCTCAATCCTCTCTAGTTACAGGTGTGGTGCCGGAGGTCTGGAGGACTGCTAATGTTGTACCGTTGTTTAAAAAGGGAGAAAGCGATAGACCAAGTAATTACAGGCCAGTCAGCCTAACCTCAGTGGTGGGCAAATTGTTGGAAAAAATTCTGAGGGACAGTAATAGTCATCATTTAGAAAGGCACAGGTTAATCAAGGACGTCAGCATAGATTTGTTAAGGGAAGGTCGTGTCTGACTAACTTGATTGAATTTTTTGAGGAGGTAACAAGTAGGGTTGATGAGGGTAGTGTGTTTGATGTAGTCTACATGGATTTTAGCAAGGTTTTTGACAAGGTCCCACATGGCAGACTGGTCAGAAAAGTAAAAGCCCATGGGATCCAAGAGAAAGTGGCAAGTTGGATCCAAAATTGGCTCAGTGGCAGGAAGCAAAAGGTAATAGTCAACCGATATTTTTGTGACTGGAGAGCTGTTTCCAGTGGGGTTCCGCAGGGTTCAGTACTTGGTCCCTTACTTTTTGTGGCATACATCAATGATTTAGACTTCAATGTAGGGGGCATGATTAAGAAGTTTGCAGATGATACAAAAATTGGCCATGTGGTTGATAGTGAGGAAGAAAGCAGTAGACTGCAGGAAGATATCAATGGACTGGTCAGGTGGGCAGAAAAGTGGCAAATAGAATTCAATCCAGAGAAGTGTGTGGTAATGCATTTGGAGAGGGCTAACAAGGCAAGGGAATACACAATAAATGGTAGGATACTGAGAAGTGTAGAGGAATAGAAGGACCTTAGAGTGCATGTCCACAGATCCCTGAAGGTAGCAGGTCAGGTAGATAAGGTGGTTAATAAGGCATACGGGATACTTTCCTTTATTAGCCAAGGCATAGAATATAAGAACAGGGAGGTTATGGTTGAACCGCATAAAACACTAGTTAGGCCACAGCTAAAGTACTGTGTACAAATCTGGTCATCACATTACAGGAAAGATGTGATTGCACTAGAGAGGGTACAGAAGAGATTGACGAGGAGCTATGAGGAAAGATTGGATAGGCTGGGGTTATTTTCTTTGGAACAGAGGAAGCTGAGGGGAGACTTAATTGAGGTGTATAAAGTTATGAGGGACCTAGATAGAGTGGATAGGAACAACCTATTTCCCCCAGCAGAGAGGTCAATAACCAGGGGGCATAGATTTAAAGTAAATTGGTAGAAGGATTAGAGGGGAGTTGAGGAGAACCTTTTTCACCCAGAGGGTGTTGGGTGTATAGAACTCACTGCCTGAAAGAGTGGTAGAGGCAGGAACGCTCATCACATTTAAAAAGTACTTGGATATGCAATTGAAATGCCGTAACTTACAAGGCTATGGACCGTGAGCTGGAAAGTGGGATTAGGCTGGGTAGCTGTTTTTCGGCCAGCACAGATACGATGGGTCGAATGGCCTCCTTCTGTGCCGTAAATTTCTATGATTCTATGAATTTTGGATACATCCATCAGTATATTTTCCCAACAAATACATAACAATGTTAGACCATATCATTCACATCATAAATAACATTCTGAAGAAGGATCTGCATCCAAAGTTAATTTGTCTGTTCTCTCCACAAATGCTTTCTCCCCTACTGTGTGTTGGCAGCATTTTCTGTTTTTGTTTCAGATTTCCAGCATCAGCAGCATTTTGTTTTTTTATACAATTGCCTGACAGCACAGACAGTTTGTTTTTGTGTAGGTGACTGCATTTACACTGACCTTCCTTATGAAGTCTCTGCATCCAGATAGTTTTGCACTTTAAATCCTTGCCCAGTAGAAACTGGGTTGGGATTACTCAAACTCATTTTGTTTTAGACCCTAAGGCCTAGAAATTCATTGACGCCACTTTTGGGGCGCTAAAGTGGGGCGTCCGCTAAAGTTAGCGGCCGCCGCCAAATCTAGGCCACTTCTCCGATATTCATTAGCTTCGCCCTACTAGTTCGGGCGAGCGCTAAAACTGCTGTTGGACGCCTCTCTTTGGGCGCTAAGCCGGAGGTGGTGATCGATAGCGCCGAGGCCGGGCGCAGCGCAGGTGCGGCCATCTCGTGACTGACAGCAGACACCCTGGCACCGGCCAGCTCTTAAGGGGGAAGGGTCGACTGTGTCTGCTGCCACGCCCTGGATAGTGGAGCCCTCCAGCTAGGCCTGAACACTGCTGCTGGACCCAAATAGCGCCTGAAGACATGGAGAAGGCCCGTGAACGTGCGCAGCGCTTCTCAGAGCGTGATCTGAGTGTGCTGCTTGCTGCTGTGGAGAAGAGGCGCCATGTTTTGTACCCGGACAATGGCAAGAAGGCGACGGTCCGCGTCTACAGGAGAGCCTGGAGGCATGTCGCCACCAAGCTGTCGGCCAACAGCGACGTCCCCAGGACCGGTGTCCAATGCCGCAAAAAGATAAATGACCTCACGCGGATTGTCAGGGTGAGTACCCTTTCCAATGACCTCCTCATCCTTGCATGTGCACCTCACATTATGGGCAAAGGGACCTGAAAGCTCTAATGGCCAGCCTTCATCCAGCAGCTATGGCACAGGCATGAGCATCAATTGCACATTCTGCACTGAACACACTGGCCAAGCTATTCCACCATGGGAGGCAGTGCACAGCAGATCATGGCGACACACTGGCCAGGCTATTCCACCATGGGAGGCAGTGCACAGCAGATCATGGCGACACTCTGGCCAGGCTATTCCACCATGGGAGGCAGTGCACACCAGATCATGGCGACACACTGGCCAGGCTATTCCACCATGGGAGGCAGTGCACAGCAGATCATGGCGACACACTGGCCAGGCTATTCCACCATGGGAGGCAGTGCACAGCAGATCATGGCGACACACTGGCCAGGCTATTCCACCATGGGAGGCAGTGCACACAAGATCACGGCGACACACTGTACTTAGAGGCCGTCCTTTCTCTTGCAGGCCAAGCTGGCGAATAATCGCAGGAGCCGGACTGCGACCGGGGGAGGACGACCCCATATCCAGCCACTCACCGACCTGCAACATCGCGTGGAGCGCCTCATGGGTCGCCAGGTGATTGGGCCCGTTGCATGTGGAGATGCCGACCCTGTTCTGGGAAGCAATGGTAAGGACATCACCTTTTGCACCTCTCTCGTCCCACTTGCGCATCAGATCTACATCCTTTGCCACTGTCCGACCAATGCGCTGAATGCCACCACTCACGCATCCCGCACTGACGCCCTCTCCTCACTCTAAAGCTACTCTTGTGCCTTCCTGCTTTCAGATGGTCAAGAGGAGGTCCCTCAACTTGCCAGTGACAGACCCTCCGAGGAGGAGCAGGAGGAGGAGCAAGAGGAAGGCGGCCCATCAGGGGAACCCTCAGCCGCGGCCACCCAGGCCAATGTAGGGGACACGTCTTCCCTGGAGGGCAGCGTGGCGGAAGTGTCGAAGGGGAGGGGAGCTCCTGGGACCTGCGTGCTGCAGAAAGGCGGGAGGGGGGTGGAAGCTCAGCGGCCTTCTCCCCAGAGGGGGGATGCGTCGGAGGGGAGTCCAATTGCTGGGCCCAGCGGCCTCCAGCAACGCAGGAAGGGTCGGCCAGCTCGGCGGCCTTCTCCCCAGAGGGGGGAAGGGTCGGAGGGGAGTCCAACTGCTGGGCCCAGCGGCCTCCAGCAACGCAGGAAGGGTCGGCCAGCTCGGCGGCCTTCTCCCCAGAGGGAGAGTCCGGCCTCCAGTCAGGAGATGCTCTTCGCCGAGGAGATGGAACACCTCGAAGACTTGTCCGCGGACTCGGAGCGCCGGCACACGGAGCTCATGGCGGCAGTGGCACGGTTGCCTGAGTCCATCGATTCCCTCTCTCGGAATGTGGCCGAGTTCGGGCCCTTAGAGGCCACCAGTCGGGCGGAATACCGGGCAGATCAGGCAGCGACTGGCCAGGTGATCAGTGGTGCCGTCCAGTCACTGGCTGCTCTGCTGCGGGCAGTGAACAGGTCAACACGGGCACTCACTGCTGCCACACTCGCTGTGTCAGCCAGGCATCGCCAGGGCACCCGGCGCGCTGCAGCAGCACAGCGGTCTGACCCTCGGCAGATTGGTGCGCATGCTGCAGTGCTGGCCCGGCCGAGTGCCAGTGTCTCAGGCGACCAGCGAGCGCCTGCCATCCGCCAGCTTGCCGCCATTCCTCCAGCCGCCACTGCCACTCCCCCAGTGGAGCTGCCAGGAGCTGCTGCAGCGACTGATGCTGGCCAGCCACAGCTGCAGCAATCAACAGCCGGCCGCTCGACGCCCAGACCTCGACTAGGCCGACCCCCAAGGGCATCTGCCGTCACGACATGTGCCCCTCAGGAGCCTGCCCCCAGCCTTGCAGCAGCCAATGGCCTTACTTTGAGGCGGAGCAGCAGGGCGGGCAGGGGCCACCCAAAGATGGCCAAGGCATCGCCCTAGCGGGCCAAATAGTCGAATGTGTGGCCATTTGTGTTTGTTTCTTGAGGCCGAGAATTGGATGTTTGTTTTTTGAAGGCCGATGATGTGATGTTTGTTTTTGACGAAGGCCGAGAATGACGGCCATTTTAGTTGCCCTATTTTGTTAATCCTCCCCAGGTTGTGGGAGCGAGTAATGTGTTTGAGTGTTTTTTGGGGGTTTCTTCTGTTTTTGGTTTTCATGTGGGAAGGGCCCAGAGTTTGTACAATAAAGCATTGTATTTATTCACATTGTCCATGTTTGATCTTTGAAGTGTTTGTTGCCTTAACCGGCTGAGGGCTTGCGGAGCGGCTGCAATCATGTTCTATCATTGGCACAAGCCATTCCCTGAAAGGGGGCCTAGAAGTGACGTTCAATAAGCCGACGACGGGCGGCCCTTGGACCTTGTGCGTCCCTCCTGGGCTGGTACTCCTCGTCCTCGTCATCCTCATGCTCCTCCTGCTCCTCCTCCTGAGGTGGTGGTCCAACGTGAGGTGGCAGTGCCTGAGTCCTGCGGATAGCCAGGTTGTGCAGCATGCAGCAAACGACGACGAATTGGGAGACTCGATCCTGCGAATACTGGAGGGCTCCCCCGGAGCGGTCCAGACAGCGGAACTGTTGCTTGAGCACGCCGATTGTTTGTTCTATGAGGTTCCTCGTCGCTTGATGGCTCTCGTTGTATGCCTCTTCAGCAGGTGTCGTGGGCGCGCGGAGCGGGGTCATGAGCCAGGTACACAAAGGATAGCCTTTGTCCCCGATAAGCCATCCTCTTGGGGGAGGCTGTGCCTGGAACATGTCAGCCACAGTTGTCTGTCGCAGGATAAAGGCATCGTGGCTGCTGCCTGGAAAGCAGGCATTGACAGCTAGGATGCGCTGCCTGTGGTCACACACCAGCTGTACATTGAGGGAATGGTAACCCTTCCGGTTGCGGTAATCCTCGGCATGCTCAAGAGGTGCCCGCAAAGCCACATGCGTGCAGTCAATGGCGCCCTGCACCATGGGGAAGCCCGCTATTCTTGCAAACCCCACTGCACGCTGCTGCTGCTTGTCCAGGGTCATGGGGAAGGAGATGAATTGATGTCTCCTTCTGAAAAGGGCTTCGGTCACCTGGCGGATGCAGCAATGCACGGCGAACTGGGAGATGTTAGCGATGTCCCCAGTAGCGGATTGGAAGGAGCCGGAGGCATAGAAGTTGAGAGCCACCGTCACCTTCACTGCCACTGACAGAGACGTCCTGCGCATCAGCTGTGGCTGCAGATCTCTCTGAAGCAGCCGGCAGATCTCTGTAACCACCTCCCTTCGGAATCGCAGCCTCCTAACACACATCGCGGCAGACATGGTCAGATAGGAGGTCTGCTGGCGGTATACCCTGCGTGGGTAAGGCCTCAGTTGGCGACGCCTGTTGCCCCCTCTGCGTCTAGCCAGGGCTGCCACTCTCTCACGGCGTCTGTAAGCCCTTCTGGCATAAGGCTGAAATTCAGCGTTGCCACCCAATGCAGCCCCCATTATATGCTGGCAAACACTGAGCTCTGAATGAAGGCTAAGATAATTGGTAAGCTCTGGCCTGAGCCAAAAATACCTGTCCAAGTGTTGGTCCAAAGCAGTAAACTCTCCTCCTTGGTCTCTGTCCAAAAAACCGTTGCATAAGAGTGAATGCTGCAAAATGGCTGGCCTTTATACTGCTGGGTAAGTGCCCTTTAATTAGCGCTCCCCCCAGCCCGGCTGGCCTGTGTACCGTTCCACTTCACAGTCGCTCGGGACGCCCGGCGCACAATGGGCCGGCGCGAGTGAAGTTCCGGTTTGGGGCGCACAAAGGGCGTTGCACTATTAAATGACGTCATGATCTGCGCGCGCAGCAGGGCGCGCGCTAAGACTTTGCGCCGGCGCTAAATGTGTCCTGAAGTTGGGGAGAGGTGCAGATCGCGCTGCGCCCGGGCGATAAGCACCTAGCGCTCGAGATCTACTCCCCCTAAGGCGCTAACGGCTGGCGCGCCCAACTGAATTTCTAGGCCTAAATGTTCTGAGTGCTCGATCATGTCAATTCTCTGTGCTGATTTGCAGCAATGACATATTCATGTATGATCCACTACACCACTTGATTACCTTTAAGAGTTAATAATTAACTAGTTATGTCAGAAATCCATATTTTCATATTAATTTAGTTTCAATACTCTTTGATGTTGACTTGAGCTATACTTTAGAAAATGATGTTTCACTGCAGATAGTTAATTGACTTGTTTATTCTGATTTATTTTCTAGGATATGTATTCTTTCTATTTGTTCTCTTTCCGTTCACCCTTATAATCAGCTGTACAACTTTTAGTGGATGGTGGTTAAGTTATTGGATAGGAGAGGGATCTGGGGTAAGTCTCTCCTCATATAACCAATGCAAGCATTCATCTGTAAACTTATGAAAAGTATAATCCTTTAAATTATTTTCATATTTCATTCAGCTGTTTAGAACAAATTACCCTATAAATTGGAAAGAATTGCCTCTTTGAAAAATGAAGAATGAAAGCTCATAATTCTATTGATTGCAAGATAACAAATTCTTGATTATTATACATTCATTATATTATATATGGTAGAGTTTCCAATGTACCAAGCGAAAGAACATTTCTTAATTCACAATATTCTTTTGATACATGGACAAGCTACTTTATTATCTTCTGTGCAAGTAACCTATGTGAAAACATGATTTGTGGTGATCAATCCTTTCAAGTCTATCATACTATTTGAGCACCAAAATACAAAATTGTACAAGATTACTTTGTTTTGATTTATTTAAAGTATATCACAATTTAAGAAAAGTTCTTTGCTTCAGTGCATGTCTCTGATTATATTTTCCATAGAAATCGTTTTTGCAGATATTGTATGAAAAGCTTTTCATTTTGAAAAGTGGAAACTCGAAGGGCTAAACCAAGGCAACCATTTTATGTGGTATATAAAAAGACATTCCTGATGCCATTGGAAAAAACAGAATTTATTAATTTCTGAATATAATACTAAAATTAGATTTTTTCTGAGATGAAATGGAGTAAGAGATTTCCTCTATGTATAGCAATTTTCACTTCGAGTGCTGATTCAGCACCCAGTGAGCAGGGTGATTGGGCTATGCATCCGATGAAAAGTGTGAGAGGCTTAAACCATTTTGATGGTCGGACCTTGTCAATGAATGACAGGCAAGCTGCCCGGGAGTTTGTGGGCGTTAACGGGCAGCTTGCCAATGATGGAGGTGGGATTTCGGGCATGCTCAGCAAGAGAGGCTATGAGGTGCTGTTGCTGTTGCTGCTCCTCTTCCTCCTCCACTAACCATATAAGGGTAGCCAAAACGGAACCCATTTAATGACACATGCTATCTCCTAAGAGGCTCCTTAAATCCAGAAAATGTTTTCAACTACTTCTCCCTCACAAATACAGCATTCTGGAGAAACCAATATTTCCAACCTATGATCCAGCTACTTGTCTGTAATTGCCCTTTTAAATAGCATTCCACCAAGCACAGTTCAACTTCCCAGCTTTCTGTGTAGATCTTGCCCTCAGCAGTACCAGATGCACTGCAGCAACACACCAAGGCTTCTTCAACAGCACCTCCCAAACCCGCAACCTCTACCACCTAGAAGGACAAGGGCAGCAGGCACATGGGAACACCACCACCTGCAAATTCCCCTCCAAGTGATCCCTTCCAGTGATCTGGAATCCACTGCTGCAAAGGGCAGTGGAAGCAAATTCAATAGTAACTTTCAAAAGGGAATTGGATCAATATTTGAAGGGAAAAAAATTACAGGGCTCTGGGGAAAGGGCAAGCGAGTAGAACTAATTGGATAGTTCGACCAAAGAGCCGGAACAGGCACGATGGGCTGAATGGCCTCCTTCTGTGCTGTATCATTCTATGATAGATGGGTATATAACTAAAAATTGTACTTTATTTGCAATAACTATGTTACAAACACAAAAACATTTCATATTCTTTGACAGCAAAAATAAGTCTCCAGATGTTAATACCAGAAATAATTTCTGAGATTGCATTTAATGTATACAATAGTTGCCTGTAATGAAAATGGTACAATGAGTACAAATTAGGCAGTAAACAACAGCACGCAGCCAGAGGCAACTGTAATAATGATAGATGCCTCACCGAACTCATCGAACACAAAACACAGACAGGAGAATTTATACCAAGGGGATAGCCCAGAGGCTTCTCATGGCTAAATGCGTGCTCCAAGAATTCTGGTTTAGCAGCAGACGGTCAATATTACGTGAACTTCTATATACAAAGGCCAGAGTTCTGGGTAATCACACTGAGAGAAAATCTCACGGGAATGGAAAAGTGCCGTGCATAGATTCTCTGGTTCTGTTCTTTGTTGATTTGTTGGATTGATACAGAGTGATGTGATGCATCTTCAGCAACTGTTGTGTTTTTGGCACAAAATGAAAGTCTAAATTTTCCAAAACTTTAACAAAATTAAAAATCCTCATATGGCACAACATCAGTGATGTCTAATTCATGAATAAATTAGCCCAGAAATTGTGCTGTTTTGCAGGGTGGAAATCTGCTGCATTGGGAGTGGAGGAGGAAGAATTTGGGGTAGAATCCATTTCCGCCCCTTTCTGGCCGTGATGGGAAGGGGCTTCTTCCATCCATGGCATCACCACCCCTATTCGATCTCAACCTGACTTTTGGGGCGGGACTGGTAGGATCACAGCAACCCTGGAAAAAACGCCAGTTCCATCTCCTGTATGGCCACTGGTGAATCATATGTGAGTCCCACAATGCCGTATTCAAACAGCAATCAATCCAAGAGAAATTGATGACCATTTGAATATGATAAGACCAGCAAAATAGCAGCATTGAAGGGGAATTCACAAATTTTTAAGCTTAGGCAGCCCAGCCTGTGCCCCTCCCCCCATCCCAGTCGTGCTAGTACTGGTGCGGGCATCTGCCCATATTGTCTCAATCTCATCCCTGGGATTTGGGTCAGGATCAAGACGAGGGTAAACAGGCGGAGCGAAGTCCTGCCCTGCTATACTTCTGATAACACAGCTTCAAGACTGCCATTTCTAGTCTATTGTCTGCTTTGTGTCTTATTAACTAAGCTTTTGACATTAATTGTTTACATTTATTTATACAAAGGCTGACTGTATGGCACAAAGCAACAACACCATGACATTGAACTGTAACAGCATCACCAACAATCCCCAGCTAGGATTCTACCAACTAATTTATGGAATGTCCATTGTTGCAATAATTGTTATGAGTGTCATTAAAGGATATGTTTTCACTAAGTTTACCCTGAAGGCTTCTTCAACGTTACATGACAATGTATTTTACAAGGTAAGATGCATGTTTGATACAGGGTTTTATAGATTTCAGTTATAAAGGGTTTTTCCTATAATACATTGCAGCTTTAACCTAATACAATGAAATACACAGTCTTTTGTCTCAGCAAATATAAAAGGGCAATAATTTTGTTGATGTTGAGCGTACAAGTTTAAAGATGAGATTAAGCTTTAAGAGATATGGCATACCTCAACATTTTCAATAGTGTGTGACAAAAATGGAGCCTTTTTGCTCATGGTTTACTTTTCTGTACTTTCTTTATAGTATTTCCTAGTTGAAAATGGGTTTTCTTAAGAATACCACATTTGGTCTGGAAGTTGCACATTCATTAGTCAGCTTGCCATCTCAAGAGTCAAGCCAGCTATAGAAAAACAAGCTTGGATTTCTAGTGGGTACTCCACTTTAGCCACTGTACCTATGGGGTGGGGTGGTGATGGGATCAGTGGAAACCTGGATACACTGGATAAACGGGGTTTCTACTGATCTTCTGCCAAAGTTACTGCAGAACCCCTGAGCAAATTCCTAGTGGGCGTGTCTTTAATATACTAGTATTTTAATCACAAAGTTGTTATGTGTTTTGACAGAACTATTCCTGTTACCTAATTGCATAAACGTGCCCGTCAATTAAATCTGGCAGACCGGTAACTTGTTACCTTGTTCAATTGTTTGCCAATAAGTGTATTAGCATTGTATGGTGTACATTTATCAAGACCCAATGCCACACCACCGGTGGTCCCTTGTATGCTGTAGTTTCTTAGATAACTACAGGTGCATTGAAATCAATGGATGGACAATTGTGGACAGTGCATGATTCTAATAAGCTGTCAACAGCATGGCAAGGCCCTATATCTCACTAATGTGATTGATGGCCTGTATGCAAGAGCCTTCGCTGGAATCATTGAAGTCAGTTTTGATTAGTGACTCTGTAACCAGAATCTACCTAGATTTGGTTATGGGTGCCAAGATTTTGCTAGTTCAGCAGTTCAGTACAGTTCATGTCAGGGCAGCACAGAGACTAGCAAAGGACTCAGTCAATCTGGCCTATACACTTTGCATCACAAATCTTGATCCAGTGTACGAGTGTAATACTGCTGACAGCAATAAAAATTTTGAGACATTTTTATTGTTTTGGAACAGAGTAACATTTTTGCAATCTTTGTAATTAGATGTTACCTCTAGACTTGACTATTCCAATGCTCTCCCATCTTCCACCCTACATAAACTTGAGCACATCCAAAACTCGGCTGCCTGTATCCTAACTCGCACCAAGTCCCGTTCATCCATCGCCCCTGCACTCGCTGACTTTCATTGGCTCCCGGTCTGGCAATGCCTCAATTTTAAAATTGTCATCTTTGTTTTCAAATCCCTCTATGGTCTCGCCCCTCCCTATCACTGTAACCTCCTCCAGCCCTACAACCCTCTGCGATCTCTGTGCTCCTCCAATCCTGGCCTCATGCGCATCCCCAATTTTAATTGTCTCACCATTGGCAGCCGTGCCTTCTGCTGCAAGCTCTGGAATGCCCTCCCTTAAACTCTCCGCCTCTCTAACTCCCTCTCCTCCTTTAAGACGCTCCTTAAAACATACCTCTTTGACCAAGATTTTGGTCATTTGTTTTAATATCTCCTTATATGGCTTGGTATAAAATTTTGTTTGATTATGCTCCTGTGAAGCACCTTGGGACGCTTTACTATGTTAAAGCTGCTATATAAATGCAAGTTGTTGTGTGTTTGTCCTTGTTTCTGCTAATTTAATTTCTTAATAAACTTAATTGGTGGTTTTGCCTAAGATACACAGTCTGTCAGATATTATTCCATCAGCCCAAGAGGTCAAAAATGACTATTTCTAGTTACCTTAGCAAACACACAACGGTAATATTGTTCACCCGAGCAAGCTAAGTTAACTGACGCTTTGTCTAGGGTGCAAGGCATCAGGGCCTGTGATGTATTCACCTTTTCCTTTTCTACAGTTATCCCTATCAATTGTTCCACATCATCCTCTAGTACACATACATTCTCACTTCTCACTAAAGCATTAAATTAAACACATTAACATCCGAGGTATACTGAGCTTTAATGAGCCTGAACCCAGTCAACAGTAGCAGGATGTGATGGGAGAGAGACCTTGTCAGCAATTTCTTGGATGAAAAATGGTTTCAGGGCAGGCTAAGTCACTCCTAATCGGCAGCTGAGCAAAACAAATTAAGCTACAAATTTATTCATAGAGGCGACTTCATTTCTCTTCCTATTGCAGGATGAGTTCAAATCACTCTCGACTGTGCTAGAGAACAGGAACACCACAGCAAATTTGTAGACATGTCACGTGGGTTTCTGGAGGGATGTGTTGAGGTATTGTAGGTTGCAGTTCTAGCTAAACTGATCCAGTACATGTTGGGTTTCTGCAGGGACATACAGTGAGCAGAGAATAATCAATGCTCTGTTGCTTTTAGCCTGGGATATATCACTGTGTCAGAGCATTTTAAAGATCTTACTTTGTTTTTCTATTCTGTACAAGGCCACAGCGTTAGAAAATATTACATGTCATTGTCTCAGAATGCATTTCTTTTGGAAATTCTTTCTCCATTAATGAATTTTCTCCATTCCACTGGTGGGTGTCCAGGACAACTTGAGTACGAACAAACAGATGATAAATACAATAATCTGTGTTTATTGTGTTATCCGTTGTGCTCTAAATAGATTAATGAGTATACATGCAACTACAACCTCCTGGGGATTATTGTTTAAGAAATACATTAAAAACAGATTGTACACCATCATTGAACCAATTATCTGTAAAAAGTGGAATGAAAAATACAAAAAAGGATAAAATGGTAAACCTCAACATTTCACCACTCATTCATTTGTTAGCAGCCCTCTATTTGTTTCTATTTAACAGTTTTCGTATCAGATCTGAAGAAGCTGTCTGCAAAAGCAGCAAAATACTGAATTTTATTATTTGATATTTTGTCTTTTTACGTTTCTGTCTTGTTTTATTTTGTTCCCATAATAATTCTGTAACTGACAATGCATAAGTTATTTTCAAAGTCTCTTGAAGTTTATAATTTTCTTAACTGTTCAATACCGTTCACACCTGTAGGCCTGACACTTCATTTAAAAAATAGATGCTAAGTTTGACATGCTGGTGTTTTCAACTTATTGGGCAAGAAATTCATATACTTACCGCCACCTGTTAGCGCCAGCGGTTCTCCAAAAAATGGCGACCGCCGCTCTTGCGCCAGCTGGAGGCGGTCCCCACGGTAACCTGCAGCGCCCTGTAAAAAAAATGGCGGCGTGGTGACGTCAGTCAGCGTGCAATGCCAACTTAACGTCACCTAGGCGAACTTCGACTCTAGTGCTCAATTCAGTGCTGGGTCCTAAGCACGCCAGGTTAACCTGGAGTGCAAGCAGGCTGACAGGGGCGATATCTGCAGCTGTTAAAGGGACACGCACATCAATCAGGTAAGTTTGAATGGAAGGGTTTGGCCTTGGTTTTTTGGATTTTATTGAAGTGGTGGCTTGCTGCAATATATGCGAAAAGTTTTTTAAAGTGTTTTGAGAGTGCTGCTGGATGCTTGCAAGGGCTCGGATGGTAAGTGAATGCCTTTGAGAAGACAGAACATGCTGCGAATACTCAGCAGGTCACGCTACATCCGTGGAGTTCACGTCTCAGGTCGACATGCTGCCTGACCAACTGAGTATTTGCAGCATCTTATGCTGTCATTTCACAATTTACAGCATCCATTTGCAGAGGGAAGAAGACTCAAGAGCAAGACACAGAAGAGGAAGACGCAGAAGAGGAGGAATCAGACGGAAGGATGCATCCCAGACAGCCCCTTTTTGGCCAGGATATCCGGGATGAAATTATCCGCCTGCGGTCCCATTGGCTGGGCAAGCTGCCTCTTCTTATTGACCCACTGGCTGGGCAGGCTGCATTTCTTGGGTGTGTGAAATGAGGAAGACACAAGGGTGGAATTGTGCTGACGGGAGGGCAGGAAACCTAGAGGTACATGCTAGAAGGGGGATAACGTACAAGGATACCTGCATCTTGTAACTGTTGTGTCTGTACCTTTCTACCTAGACACAATTAGGACTCAGAACTGAGAGATTCAAACATGAGTGCTTTATTCAAAAAGAAGGTTCTGGAGAGAACTGAAAAAAGAGAGCTAAAATTTAACCAAGAGAACAACCCCAACCATTTCTCTGCTGTGACAGCACCACCGCAGGTGGGAGGAGAACACACAATACATAACATATTCCTCCCCTCTTAAATGAAAGGTTGTGGCGACACGCCACCACTGGACATAATCCGCTCACGGCGGCACGGACAGTTTAAGCAGACGCCCCCAGCCGGGGGCCCTTTCCTCCAGCAACTTGTTTCCCGCAGGGACAGGCTGCCGGGAGCACTTCCTGTCTGGGGAGTATTTAAGTGGATGCGCAGGCTTTTCCAGTTCCTCTTTGCCATGAGGTTGAATAAAGCAGTTGTGTGTTACTAGCTCTGGTCTCGACTCCCACGTTTGCCGCGGTATCTCAACACTGGTGACCCCGACGCTCAGGACGAATCCTAAGCTAGCATGGCGGATACAAACGCAGTCACGGTTAAACTACCGGACTTTTGGGAGGACCTGGCCGAAGCCTGGTTTGTTCAAGCTGAGTCCAGATTCCGGCTGAAACACATTACAGTCGACGCCACAAAGTACGACTACCTCGTCTCCTCTCTCACCTACGCCACAGTCCCCAAGGTTTGGGCAGCGCTGCAGGATCCACCAGTGGAAGGCAAGTACGAACATCTGAAGGCTGCGCTCCTTAAAAAATTTCAAACGTCCTCTTACCAGCGCAACTGCCAACTCCTTGACCTCCCCGGCCTTAGTGACGCTTCACCCTCGGATCTGCTTTCCCACATGCTGTCCCTCTCGGATGACAAAAACACCGGCGCCCTCTTTCGCACGCTTTTCATTCGGCAGCTCCCCGCCAGCATCCGCCCGCTCATTATGGAGTCTGGCTCCACGGACCTGAATGACATAGCCGAAAAGGCCGACCGGCTGCTCTCTGCGCAGTCCGCTCGCGACGTCGCGCCCGACCTCACGGCAACGACCACGCGGTCTTCCCGGCCCACTAGGCCCGACCGCCCTACCACTCCGGGTCACTGCTACTACCACACCCATTTTGGCACTAGGGCCCAACGCTGCACACCACCGTGCACTTTCAAACCCCCCCCCCGCACCGGCCCCTGCGATGGCCGCGGGGCAAAAGGGGCCTCTACTGTACGTCACCGACGACAGAACCAACCGCCGATTTCTGTGCGACACAGGGGCCCAGCACAGCATCACCCCCGCCTCCGCCCTCGAAATCCAACGCGGCACACGGGGTATCACGCTGGCCGCAGCCAATGGCTCTGACATCCGCACATATGGCACCCGCATGGTCACGCTCGACCTCGCAGGCCGCCGCTACCGCTGGGAGTTCCTCACAGCCAAGGTCCTCTGCCCACTCATCGGCGCCGACTTCCTACGCGCCCACGGCCTCCTTGTCGACATTCCGAGGCACCGCCTCGTCGACATCAACACTATGGCCCCCATCCCCGGCGCATTCACCCCGGCCCGTTCGGCCGGCCTGATGACCTACTGCCTCGCCAGAGCCACGGACGACTACTCGGCACTCCTAGCCGAGTTTCCCGCCCTCACTAACCCGACCTTTTCGGCCAAAGCCGCCAAACACGGTGTGGAGCACTATATCCCCACCACCGGCCCCCCAGTTTCTGCCCACGCCCGCAGACTCAACCCGGCCAAGCTGGAAATCGCGCGGGCCGAGTTCACCACCATGGAACAACTCGGCATCATCCACCACTCCAGCAGCCCTTGGGCCTCGCCCCTCCACATCGCCCCTAAGCCCGGCGGAGGCTGGCGCCCTTGCGGGGACTACCGCCGCCTCAACGACGCTACCACCCCCGACCGATACCCGGTGCCGCACATCCAGGATTTCTCGGCCCGACTGGCCGGACGAACCGTCTTTTCCAAGGTCGACCTGGTGCGCGGTTACCACCAAGTCCCCGTACACCCCGCGGACATCCCCAAAACGGCCATCATCACCCCATTCGGCCTGTTCGAGTTCCTGAGGATGCCCTTCGGCCTCAAGGATGCAGCCCAGGCTTTCCAGCGCCTTATGGACTCAGTCCTCCGGGACCTGAACTTCCTATTCGTCTATCTAGACGACATTCTCGTGGCCAGCTCCTCCAAACAGGAACACCTCGAACACCTTCGCATCCTGTTCGGGCGCCTAGCCCAACACGGGCTCCTCCTCAGCCCGGCGAAGTGCCAATTCGGCCTAACCGAGATCGATTTTCTCGGTCACCACATCACCCCTGCTGGGGCCGTCCCCCTGCCCAACAAGGTGCAGGCCGTCCAGCAATTCCCCCGCCCCAAAACCATCAAGGGCCTCCAGGAGTTCCTCGGGATGGTGAACTTCTACAACAGGTTCATCCCCAGAGCTGCAGCCCTCATGAAGCCCCTATACGACTCCCTCCGAGGTAAATCCGGCAAGATGGACGTAGCCTGGACCAGCTCGCGGTCGACTACACGCAACTAGCAGCAGCCCAGCTCACGGACCCAGACCTCCTCTCGGCGGCTACCAGCCTGCCAGGGCTACGCCTAGCCAAGGTCGCGCACGGGCCCGAAGCCACGGCAGTCACTTGCGACGTCTCACTCGGCCAACCCAGGCCGGTCGTCCCTGCAACCTGGCGCCGCTACATCTTCGACGTGCTACACGCGCTCTCCCATCCGGGTGCCCGCACATCCGTCAAACTCCTCTCCCAGCGTTTCGTCTGGCACGGCCTCAGCAAAGATGTTCGGAATTGGGCCACCTCCTGCCTCGCCTGCCAACGGGCTAAGGTACAGCTACACACAAAAGCACCCCTGGGAGACTTCGAGGTACCCAGCCGCCGCTTCGACCACGTACACGTCGACATCGTCGGTCCTCTGCCACCATCGCAAGGCCAAACTTATCTCCTCACGATGGTCAACCGCTACACACGCTGGCCTGAGGCAGTGCCGCTGCCCTCCACCACTACAGCCGACATCGCCAGGGCGTTCGTTAATACCTGGGTCGCAAGGTTCGGCGTACCAGCCGACATAACCTCCGACAGAGGCGCCCAGTTCACCTCCGAACTCTGGACGGCCACAGCACGCAACCTCGGGGTGACGCTCCACTGAACCACAGCGTACCACCCGCAGGCCAATGGGCTGTGTGAACGCTTCCACAGGTCACTCAAGGCCTCACTCCGCGCCGGCCTGCAGGACAGTACCTGGACTGACCGCCTACCGTGGGTGCTACTAGGCCTATGCACCGCGGTCAAGGAAGACCTCCAGTCCTCCGCAGCGGAGTTAGTCTACGGACAACCGCTGCATGTCCCAGGCGAATTCCTTCCGGAGGCTACCACGCCTTGGTCGGCCGAACAGCAGCGGCTCAACTCTTTCTCTTCCGCTCAGCAGTTCGCCCCACTTCCGGTCAACCGACACGGTGAACTCGCACCTCACGTCCCGCCAAATTTACAGCAGGCGCGCTTCGTCTTCGTGCAACACGACACGCACCGCGGGCCCCTGCGACCCCCGTACGACGGACCGTATGAGGTACTACAAACCAGGGACAAGGTCTTCAAGCTGCGACTCGGCGACAGGGTCGACACAGTCTCCATCGACCGGCTCAAACCAGCACACACAGAACCAGGGGAACAGGTCCCCGTGGCCCGGCCTCCAACTAGAGGCCATCCCGCCAGCAAGCCAGCACAGCCGGCGGCGAACCGCCCGGCCCCACCAACTAGACCGGCGACCACTCAGAGCCGCTGCGGCAGAACCATCAGACCACCGTCACGACTCGTCCACTCCTCCTAAGCGGATTCTGGGGGGAGCTCTGTGGCGACACGCCACCACTGGACATAATCCGCTCACGGCGGCACGGACAGTTTAAGCAGACTCCCCCAGCCGGGGGGCCTTTCCTCCAGCAACTTGTTTCCCGCAGGGACAGGCTGCCGGGAGCACTTCCTGTCTGGGGAGTATTTAAGTGGATGCGCGGGCTTTTCCAGTTCCTCTTTGCCATGAGGTTGAATAAAGCAGTTGTGTGTTACTAGCTCTGGTCTCGACTCCCACATTTGCCGCGGTATCTCAACAAGGTCCACATTATTCCTCAACAGGTAAGTTACTTTCAATGCACTCAACTAACCAAGAGTAGAGGTAGACTGCCTCAAACCCTGACTTTACCCTGGGGTTTATTCTGCCCCAGTCTTGTGGGTAAGTCACTAAGCCTACAGATCCAAGCGTCTTGGAGGCCGCCACTCTCTGACAGGATGAAACCGTTTCTCCTTGGCTCTTTTCTCTCTCTTTTCAACTTGAGCTTGTTGTTGACGATGGACAACCTGCTCTGCCCTTGGAGGTTTGAGTAAGTCAAAACTTGTCCGCAACTGCCTCTTCATCATGAGCGAAGCGGGGGAAGTTTTGGTTGTGGCATGCGGCTCGTTCCTGTAGGACAACAGGAAGCTGTTCAGACATTGGTGGATTGAGCCCTGACCTTGCGATGCTTTCAAGGCGTGCTTCAAAGTTTGCACAAACCTTTCTGCCAGGCCGTTAGTAGAGGGATGATAGGGCGCAGACCTGATGTGTTGGACACCATTCACATGCAGGAAGGTTGCAAACTCCTGTGATACAAATTGTGGACCGTTGTCACTTACGAGTTGTTCCGGTGAGCCATAATGGCTGAACATCTCACCAAGTTTCTCAATTGTTTTCTCTGCCGTGGTAGACCTCATCACAGCGACCTCCGGCCACTTGCTACGAGTGTCCACAACCACCATAAACATATTCTCTTCGAAAGGACCGGCGAAGTCCACATGTACTCGCTGCCACACTTCTTCAGGCCAATCCCAGGGGTATAGGGTTGCCAGCTGTGGAACTTTGACATGGGGAACATGTTTTGGCTTTCTCCTCAATATTTCCATCGAGACCTGGTCACCAGAAGTAGCTTCTTGCCATTTCCTTCATCCGAACCATCCCACTGCGGCCTGTATGAAGTTGTTGCAGTATAGGTTCCCTCAGAGGTGGCGGAATGATGACACAGCGTCCCCAAAGAAGACAACCTGCCTGGACGGAGAGCTCATTTCTTTTTGAAACGTAAGGTTTCAAACTAGAAGAATCTCCTATAGCTCTCCCTCGAATGACATTTTCCATTACCTCAGACAGGACTGGATCGTTGCGGGTGTACCTTCGCACCTGAACTGCAGTGACAGGTGCTCCCTCCACTTGTCTAAAGTAGAAGATGTCTATCTGACGAGGCTCTGGGTGAGTAACAGGCAAGGGCAGCCTCGAGAGACCATCTGCGTTGCCGTGCAAGTCTGATTTGCGATATTTGATGTCGTATGTGTGTCCTGACAACAGTAAAGCCCACCTTTGCATCCTGCTTGCAGCAAGAGACGGATTTCCGGTGTGGGGCCTGAAGATTGAAGTCAATGGACGGTGGTCCGTCAGGAGTGTGAACCTTCTCCCAAACAGGTACTGATGAAATTTTCGAATTCCAAAAACGATTCCAAGGCCTCGCGCTCAATCTGCGCATAGTTACTCTCGGCCTTGTTCAAGGTGCGTGATGCGAAGGCGATAGGTTTCTCTTCCCCAGAAGGCATGATGTGGGATATGACTGCTCCCACACCATATGGTGATGCATCACATGCTAGCTGCACGGGTAGCTTTGGGTCGAAGTGTGTCAGGACCTCTGACTTCAGCAATGCTTTCTTTGCTTGGGCAAAAGCTTCGTTGCACAGTTCAGTCCATTTCCATGTTTTGCCTTGACATAGCAACTGATGTAACGGCTTCAGTAATGTTGCTAAGTCTGGAATAAACTTCCCATAGTAGTTAAGTAGCCCCAGAAATGAACGTAACTGGCTCACATTCTGGGGTGCTGGGGCCGCCACGATCGCCTTGACCTTTGACGGCGCCTTATGCAGGCCAGTAGCGTCAATCACATGCCCCAGGTACTCAACTGAAGACTGAAAGAATTCACATTTGTCCTTGCGAACTCTGAGTCCGTACTCTTTCAGTCGCTGTAGTGTCGCATCCAAGTTCAGAAGATGATCCTCCTCATTTGTCCCAGTGACAAGGATATCGTCCAGGTAGCACTGGACTCCTGGCAGTCCACTCAAAATCTGATCCATTGCCCTTTGGAATAGAGCAGGGGCCGACGTAATTCCAAACGGAAGGCGGCAGTACCTGTATAGCCCCTTGTGTGTCACAATTGTCAACAGCTCCTTTGATTTGTCATCGACATGCATTTGTAGATAAGCCTGGCATAAGTCTATTCTGCTGAACTTTTGCCCTCCGGCCAGGCCCGTAAAAAGATCACCAATGAGGGGACGAGGGGACTGTTCCGCAGACAGCACCGGGTTAATAGTCACTTTAAAATCCCCGCAGATTCGAACAGATCCATCCTTTTTCAGGACAGGAACAATGGGTGTGGCCCATTTGCTCACACTCCACTTAGGCCTTCAAGTTAGCCTCAACTTTTGGCCTAATTGCATAGGGTACAGGTCGGGCTTTGTGAAACTTCGGCTTGCTGTCAGGTTTAATGTCCAGTCTCACGCTGATCATTTTCATGCTCTCAAGTTCACCATTGAAGAGTTCTGCATGTTTGTTTAAAACTGCTGTCAGACCTGACTCCCCTTTTGACATCATGCGGACTGCAGGCCAGTCCAGCGTGATTTTCTCTAGCCACGCACATCCCAGTAGAGATGGGTAATTTCCCTTTACCACATATAGTGACAGTTTCGCAGTCTGTCCATTCAATTTAACTGTCACCTCAATGGCGCCTCTCATGGCCACAGGTTCGCCGGTATACGTCTTTAGCACAATGTTTGTTGGCTGAAGGGTAAGATGCTTTAGCATTTTGTTGTAGACAGTGTCTGAAACAAGGGACACAGCCGCGCCCGTGTCCACCTCCATCCGCACTGATTGTCCCTCCACCAGTGGTGACACCCAGTAGCCATTTGGACCACCTGCAACCGTCAATATGTGCACCTCTTCCTCCTCAGAGATGTCGCTCCCCTCTGTTTTGCTTGTTCCATCATACTGCACTGAATGAACACTCTTTTTCTTCTCTTGCCCAAATACAGACATTTTGCTTTCATGCTTCCCAGCTCTGTCTGTTCTTTTTTTACCTCTACAGGCCCGTTCAATGTGACCTTTTTTTCCACAATTTCAGCATTCCAGCTCCGTACACCAGCAGTCATTTGCGTGATGGGCCGTCTTCCCACAACGGTAACATGTGCCGTTCCGCGCACCTTTAGGCTCAGACGACACCCTGTGACCTCTCCCTCTTGAACTCAACTGGTGAGCCTCCTTTTCCACCATCTCCATGGAGACACTAACTTCAATGGCCTTTTCAAGAGTAAGGTTGTTCTCAGTAAGAAGGCGCTTCTGTGTGGCTGCACTTTGCAGACCACACACAAGTCTGTCTCTAATGGTGTCATTCAGCACCTCCTTGAACTCGCAGTGTTCTGACAACCTTTTTAAAGCAGCAATAAACATCGTCATTGATTCCCCCTCCTCTTGATTCCGTTTGTGAAATCTAAATCTCTCAGCAATAACCAGAGGTTTTGGTGAAAAATGTGCTCCAAGAATTTCCACTAGTTGTTTATATGTTTTAGTTCCTGGCTTATCTGGCTGTACAAGGCTGTGAAGTAAGTTGAATGTCTTTGCTCCCAGTATACTCAAAAAGGTAGGCACGACCTTATCGTTTGCCACCGCATTCGCCAAAATAAAATAGTCAAAACGTTCCGTAAACGCGCTCCATTGCTCAACATTTTCATCAAAATCACCGATGTTTCCGAATATAGTAGCCATCTCACGTTTCAAATTTTTATTTCTGTTACTCACTGCACCCGTAACGTTAATGTAATGCTGCAATCTCTGTTCCGAGTGTTTTGTAGTCGAAAACAAGAAAGTTCCCACAACGTAGATTCATCCGATCCTCGTCACCACTTTGTTGTGTCTGTACCTTTCTACCTAGACACAATTAGGACTCAGAACTCAGAGATTCAAACATGAGTGCTTTATTCAAAAAGAAGGTTCTGGAGAGAACCGAAAAAAGAGAGCTAAAACTTAACCAAGAGAACAACCCCAACCATTTATCTGCTGTGACAGCGCCACCGCAGGTGGGAGGAGAACACACAATACATAACAGTATCCTTTCAGCCCCGCCACTGGCCAAGGGCTCAGCCATGCCCCTGCCAAGAATGGCCTGCACCAGCTCCTCCAAGGGGGTGGGGTGATGCTAAGAATGGTAGATGTGCCTCGTCATTGATGCAGATTGTTGGTAGGTGAGTGATTGGGGGTCCAGCATTGAGCAGTGTGCGAGGCTAGTGGTGCAGTTGGTAGGTGACGGCTTTTGAAGATGCATTCGCTGACCTTGACCTTGTCTGAGGTCATGAAGCTTCTTTGGGCACTGGAACCAGGTGGTGGGGGCGACACTGCTGGCAGTGACGGTCTTGGTGATGTACTCCCACGTTGTGCTTTCTGGATGGCTTCCTGGCCCCTGTGGGTAGAGGGCCAGTCTTGCAGTGTTGACCCCCTGCACAAAGCTGGAGTGCTGCGTGCAAGACCCTGGATGCCACTTCTCTGGCTTGCCGAGTCATTTGTGTTAGTGCTGAGGCAGTTTTCCCATTCGTTCAGTTTCAGAAGGTAATTAAGAGCTGAATAATCACATTTGGAACTTCTTTTAAATATTGAATATGTGTAAAAACACAAAGGGCTGAAAAATGTATTGAATCAGTGCATTTTATTATGTCTTGCTTCAATGAGCTTGGCTCCTTTAAAGTTCAGAGCTCCTCACCACCCACAATGCATTGCTAGCTTCACAGTCTTGCACACAGACGCTCGGGGAAGCAGCAACGCCGCACCAGGACTACAAATAGGTCCCAGATCCCTCGTGCTATGCCACCAGGATGGTGTTGCACCTAAAGTTAGCGCTGCGCCAATTACCTCCACACCAATTTAGTTCGGTTAGTGCTGCGGCCATTTCGGGCGGCCATTAATGGCAGTTGGTGGCGATCACCAATTTTTCCCCCATTATCTTCAACCACTTGTTCATGTGCAAGGATCACCTTCTTGTTTTGTTTGGAATAACGTTTTTTGAATTTCTATCGTTAATGCAAATCATATGTAATCGTACTCCAAACAATAGGAAATATCAATAGACTGGCTCCATTAACAAGTGAACTTTAACTTCGCCCAATAAATTTAAAAATTGACAACTGCATAATGGATTGCTCCCAGATATTCCCGTTATCAACATACTTTTGAGGAAACGATTTTAATGTATAAAAGTTATTCTCCTAGGGTGGTTGGGGAGGACTACAGCCAAGCACAACAAGGGGGATTCAACTGGGGACAGGACCCAGATAGCCAGGTTTCCGCCCCTCACAATGTACATTGCATTATGGGGGATGGGGCGGTTGGAGGAGGGCACTTTTTCTACCTGCGCTCATTATGTACATGGAAAACTTTGGCAGTGTGTCTGGGAGTTGTTCCCGGGGTTCCCACAAATTCTGCCCAGCTCACCCTGATGGGCCCGGCTGACTTACGGCTGCAGAGTATTGATGCAGGCCTCATTCTGGGTCTTAAGAAGGCCCCAAGTTGAAAAACTGCATCTTTAACAGACTGCCCCTTTACTCTGCTAGGGGAATTGTAAAAAATTGCAAGCCCATTTTCCTTTGGCCTGTTCGGGGTTTCAGCTGTCCCCTTTCAGAGTAGCAGGGTGCCACTTCGACTTACGCCTCATCATTGGGGTTGGTAACTCTGTTGGACTACTACCAGCACAAGCGCCTGCCCGAATATTCTAGTGACTCCATGCTGCGAATTGAGACCAGGTCAACTGAAGCGCAAAGTGGTGGGCAGAAGTCCTGCTCCACTGCGCTTCTGCCTCTTAGAAGGATCTGCTGAAGTTCTAGGCTCATGTTCTATCCCCCTATTCTTCCAGTCTCCCAGATTACGCTGAAAATCAAGGCCTCCCTGAATTATAAAATGCTAATCTTTTTAGATTCACATTGTCCATAAGTGCTTTTTTCCCTGAGTTTTGTCCACTAGTACATACAAATCTGTGTTAGGGGCAATACTTCTCTGCTATTTAGGGAGACTCCACCCCTTCCCCTGCCCAGAATCCTTTAATTTTAGTTCATTACGAAAACACGGGGGGTAACGTGCTTCCCCTTTTCCACATCAGCAACAGGTGATCTTTGAGAGATGTTCCATTTTTAAAAATCAGTTGAGTTAGATACACTCTATGAAAGATCTTGGCCTAGAAATTCGGTATCGCCGCGCCAGGCCTTTAGTGCCCGAAATTTTGCGCTCGGCCGGATTCCCGTAGCGCCCGCCTGAAATTCAGTTGCGCCGCCCCAAGACGGAGGCGGGCGCTATTGCAGGGTTTGGCCGCCTCGTTTGGGGCGAAGAAAGTCAGTTTCAGGCGTCCAGCTGCCGCTGCGGCACCCGATGCGGTGCGGCAGGCTGGGGTACTGCAGGCCTCCTCCTTCTCTTAAGGAGGAGCTGCCTGCAGCCGTGAGATCGCCGCTGGATTCCCCCGGCAAATGAGCCCAGCACCACGGAGAAGTGCCGGGCTAGTGGGAGTCACACACCAATGCCGCGGGGGGGTGGTGCAGGAGTCCGGGGAGGGAGGTGCGGCCAGGCCGCCCCGCCACCTTTATGCGCCGGCCTCTCGGAGCTGCAAGGCACCGTTTTGCAAACGCTGTTTGCAGCCGCGACGGGCGAGGTGGCCGCAACTGAATTTGGCCATCGGGACGGATTACCATTGGAACCGGGGCGCTGCGCACACCGATGACGTCACCGGTGCCGGCGCAGCGCTACCGGCTAACGCCGATGTTAGGGACCAACTGAATTTCGGGCGCTAAAAAACCTCCGGCACAAACCACTCTATAGCCCATAAGTGGGCGCAAACACGACTGAATTTCTCTGCCCTTATTTTTAACAAGCTGCAATGTAAAGCTTCAAGATGTATTCCTCATCTCTTTCCCAATTCAGGATAGGACAGTTATTGCCTCCCGAGATGATATCACTGTTTTATTTCCATGGGCTACTAAGAATTGGGATGCCAGTGACACAGGGAAATGTTGTTGTCTTGCTTCTTGTCAAACTTAGTGAGCTTATTAGAACCTCTTCCCCAATACGTGCTCATTGCACTGAAACAACAGTTGGTAATGTTTAACTCTCCCTAGCGTTGCTTCTGTCATTGCCATAGTATATTTTACAGCCCTCTCTTAGTATGAGGTATACTGAGTGTCAGGTGGTTTGTGCTCCCGATTATTGTATCTTGTTCTTATTACAGGAAACTTTGGTTTATCCGGAGGTTGTCGGTGCCGGATATCACGAAGTTTCCTGTAAGTGTTTTATATAATGGGCTTCTAATTGGTTTCTCCAGACATATGGTTACATTTTCTACCCATTTTCAACTACAAAGTGAAGATAACCCAGAAGTGAATAGTTCTTGCGTGTACATAAGTTACATGAGTATTTTTAATGAATGGATTTTCAAAATGTGCTTATAATACACAGAAGATAAACTTCCAAGAGTTATTGAAAAGTACTAATATAAGTCTCACATTATATTCACCTGGGTAATGACCATTTAATTTTGGAGTGAAATTTCATTTTTTTTCTTTAAAAAAAAGATTTTACACTCTCCAATGAAGTTCTTTGACACCACCCCAATTGGAAGGATAATCAACCGTTTTTCCAAGGACATGGATGAAATGGATGTGAGACTACCTTTTCAAGCTGAGAATTTTCTGCAACAGGTGCTGACAGTACTGTTCACGTTAGCAACCTTGGCAGCCGTGTTTCCCTACCTTCTCATCGCAGTAGCTATCATGGTTATCATTTTTGTTATCATTTTCAGGTTAGTTCTACATCTATTAAATGTTTCTGATGCATTTAATAATGAAATGAGGAATCAAAAGGGAAGGGCTATTGATTTACTGCCTCTGTATAAATTCAATTCAATTTCTATTACATAGGATTTGGGGATTTTTACTAGTGTATTGGAGATTGACTTCAGTTCCACGTTAGAATTCCCACTATATAGTCTTGGCAGGTGAAGCTCTGTGCTAGGAACTCACAATCATAAAATATACCCCATAGAGAACAACATTTAAAAAGTTCTAGATGCTAAATTTAAAATTCAAGATCTCGTTAGGAAGATTTAAGTGACAAATTGAGGACACATACGAGTAAAGTGTAAAGCAGCACGGTGGCATAGTGGTTAGCACTGTTGCCTCACAGCGCCAGGGACCCGGGTTCGAATCCGGCCTCGGGTGACTGTCTGTGTGGAGTTTGCACATTCTCCCCGTGTTTGCGTGGGTTTTCTCCGGGTGCTCCGGTTTCCTCCCACAGTCCAAAGATGTGCGGGTTAGGTTGATTGGCTATGATAAATTGACCCTTAGTGTTAGGGGGATTAAATATGTGGGGTTACGGGGATAGGGTGGGATATGTGTTGGTGCAGGGGTTACGGGGATCGGGTGGGATATGTGTCGGTGCAGGCTCGATGGGCCGAAATGGCCTCTATCTGCAGTGAGGGGTTTCTGTGATTTCTGTGATTTCTGTGATCACATCAGAGATGAAAATAAAAGTTGCAAATACTGGGAATACACAGCCAGTCCATCAGTATTTGAAAAGATAGGTTAACATTTTCTGAGTCCTTGCATGGAAAATCTACCCTATTAAGTATTCTGATGAAGGCCCTACACTTGAAATCTTAACTCATCTTTCCAGATATTGACAGTCTTGCTGTATATTTCTAGGATTTTCTGTTTCTATGTCACAATACATGCTTCACTGTTAGTCATCTTCTGCTGAAACTATATGAGCACCTGTATTAAGTTATGGGCTTGAGTATTTGGTCCCTTCAGAGCGCCAGAGCAATTGAATTTAATTGAACGCATTTTTGCCAGGGAAACTGTCTTGTGGTATTTTGTGATGTCAGTTCATTATGATGATTATATAACCAGGTGTTAGCCTTGGCTCAATGATAGCATGCTCACATATGAGTCAGAAGGTCATGGGTCAAGCCCCACTCCAGAGACTTGAGCACATAATCTAGGCTGACACATCAATGTAGTACTGAAGGAGTGCTGCATTGTTGTCAGTGCTCTCTTTTGGATGAAACGTTAAACTGAGACCCATCTGCCGTCTAAGGTGGACTTAAAGGATTCCATGGGACTATTCAAAGATGATCATGGGAGTTTGCTTGGTGTCTTGGCCAGCATTACTAAAAACAGATTATCTACTCATTATATCATTCCTCTGACCTGGGCTATAGAGGCCATAAGCTTCAATATAGAGCAGTCAGTCTTGTCTAGATTGAGTATGCTGGGGGTCAGATAGGCAGAGCCATAATGCTGCTCAGTAGTCTTCTCCCACACAATTCACTTGATGAGCTGGGAGAGTGTCCAGCAGATTTTATTGAATGGCGGAGCAGGCTCGAGGGGCTGTATGGCCTACTCCTGCTTCGAATTCTTATGTTCTTATGTTCTAAAAAGGGAACGGAAGCAGTGGCACAGACGGTGGAGCTGTCTCTCAGGGCAATGCTGCACCATCCCACCCAATTACATTACTCAAGTGATTCAGGAGGTGCTAGACAGCATGAAGGACCAGGCAGCCACTGAAACATTAGACGCGATACAGTCTCATGGTCCAGCACATGAAGTACTGGAAAAAGTACTGGCTCAAAAAATTGGGGAAAAAATGTAAACTCATGTAATGAAAAATATGATTATAATTGATTACTGTAGGAAAACTACCTTCTGTAGATATACAGTAACTGGTACTGGTACTGACCATATGAGTTTATTTACCAAAATGGTGGACCAATACTTCTCTCCAGCACCCATTTAAAATAGACCCTCCAGTCCCGTAAATTCCCTGATTTTAACGCTGCTACTTGGAAACATGAAGAGGTTGAAATTCCTTTGTGTGATATTTTTAGTCCACTGAAATTGCATCAAATTCCTGTGGGTGCTATTTAAGTCATTAATACATTTAAACTAATCAGTGCACAAAAAACAATACTGTCAGTACTCATGGGTCTGCATATGAGGTCATCTTGTAGGTGTTCATTTTCTAAGGACTATTGATAAGTCCATTTTTGGACTGTGTTTTTAGTGGTCAACAAAAAAAATAATAAATGTTATTGGGTATTATAATCAGATTCATATAATGAGGGTTCACAACAAGTAGCCGGGAGTGGGGTTCTTTAATTGTCTACCAAATTGTAGGTCTTATTGAAAAGTGTTTTTCGCCTTTTTTTGAAGTACATAAGAGAAAGAAAAATATGATTTGTCATCATTTTAAAGTAAATTAAAGATAGAATCATAGAACCTTACCGCGCAGAAGGAGGCCATTCGGCCTGTTGTGCCTGCGCTGGCTCTTCGAAAGAGCGGTCGTGTTTAGTCCCACATCCCCGCTTTATATCCGTAATCCTGTTCCTCAAGGTTCCTCATCCTCCAGTACCTGTCCAACTCACTTTTAAAATTATTTATGGAATCAGCTTCCACCACCTTTTCAGGTAAAGCGTTCCAGATCCTGACAACTCTGAGTGAAAACATTTCTCCTCATCCCCCCTTTAGATCTTTTGTCAATGATTTTGAATCTATGACCTGTAGTTATTGACCCACACACCAGAAGGAATAATTTTTCTCTCTCTACTCTATCAAAACCTCTCAACACCTTGAAAACCCTCATTTGGTCACCTCTTAACCTTCTCTGTTCCAAGGAGACCAGCCCTAACTTTTCCAACCTCTCCTCATATCTGAAGTCCCTCATCCCTAGTAACATCCTGGTAAACCTCCTCTGTACCCTTTATAAGGGCCTTTACATCTTTCCTGAAGTTTGAGGCCCAGAATTGTTCACAATACTCCAGCTGAGGCCTAACCAGTGATTTATAAAGTTCTAGCATGATCTCTTTGCTTTTATATTATATTCATCTATTTATAAACCCAAGTACCCCATATGCTTTTTTAACCACTTTATCAACTTGCCCTGCCACTTTTAAGGATTTGTGTGTATGTAAACCAAGGTCTCTCTGCTCATCTACACTTTTCAGAATCGTGCCATTTATAGTATACTGTCTTTCCATATTAGTCCTCCCAAAGTGCACCACTTCACACTTCGCTGCATTGAACTCCATCTGCCGTGCTTCTGCCCATTTAACCATCCTGTCTACCTCATCCTGAAGCCTATAACTATCCTCATCACTATCTACTACTTTGCCAGGTTTCATATCATCTGCAAACTTTAGATGAGAGAACCCAGTAAACTACTTGAGATTCATAGAAACATAGAAGATAGGAGCAGGAGTAGGCCATTTGGCACCTCGAGCCTGTTCCGCCATTTAATGAGATCATGGCTGATCATCCAAATTCAGTATCCTGTCCCTGCTTTCTCCCCATGTCCCTTGATCCCTTTAGCCTTAAGAAATATATCTAACTCCTTCTTGAATATATTTAATGAATTGGCCTCAACTGCCTTCTGTGGTAGAGAATTGCACAGGTTCACCACTCTCTGGGTGAAGAAATTCCTCCTCATCTCTGTCCTAAAAGGCTTACCCCTTATCTTTAGACTGTGACCACTGGTTCTGGACTCCCCCACCATCGGGAACATCCTTCCTGCATCTAGTCTGTCTAGTCCTGTTAGAATTTTATTAGTTTCAATGAGATCCCCTCTCATTCTTCTAAACTCTAGCGAATATAAGCCTAATCGACCCAATCTCTCCTCATACGTCATTCCTGCCATCCCAGGTATCAGAATGGTGAATCTTCGCTGCACTCTCTCCATGGCAAGAACATCCTTCCTCAGATAAGGTGGCCAAAACTGCACACAATACTCAAGGTGTGGTCTCACCAAGGCCCTGTACAACTGCAGCAAGACATCCTTGCTCCTGTACTCGAATCCTCTCGCTATGAAGGCCAACATACCATTTGCCTTCTTAACCGCCTGCTGCGCCTGCATGCTTACCTTCCGCGACTGGTGCACAAGGACACCCAGGTCTCGTTGCACTTCCCCTTTTCCCAATCTATTGCCGTTCAGATAATAATCTGTCTTCCTGTTTTTGCCATTAATCCACCTTTGCCACCTTGCATTTATCCACATTGGGCAGATGCATGGCAAATGCAGTATAATCACCCAACCTGCCCAAATCATACTGGAGTTTCTCTGCATCCTCCTCACAGCACAGTAGCCACCCAGCTTTGTGTCATCTGCAAACTTGGAGATATTACATCTAGGGCTAGATTTTCAGTATAGACAGTTTTGGGGCGCTAACCTTAGCGTCCGCCCGAAGTTAGCGCCCGCCCCAAAGTAGCGCCCCGTTGCCGGAAATTCAGTGGCTTCGCCCTAAGAGATTGGTGGAGCGCTAAAAGAGGCGTTCCACTCCTATCTTTAGGCGCTAAGCCGGCGGTCCAGAGGGATAGCGCCCAGGCGGGGCGCAGTGCGGGTGCGGTCATTTTTGGACTGACAGCAGACCCCGTGGCGCCGACCAGCTCTTAAAGGGGGAAGGGACGAATTGGTCTGCTGCCACGCCCTGCACACTGCAGCCTTGCAAAGAGGCCTCAACACTGCTGCTCAGCCCCAGGGAGTCATGGCAACGCCAGAGAAGGCCCGTCAGCGTGCCCTGCGCTTCTCAGAGGGTGATCTGGACATAATGGTCACAGCTCTGGAGGTGAGGCGCAAGATCTTGTTCCCAGAGAGTGGGAGGAATCCAACCCACCACGACTACACCAAAGCCTGGAAGCAGATCGCCCAGAGGGTGACGTTCACCGGCGATGCCCCCAGGACCCACAAACAATGTCGTAAAAAATACAACGATCTGACCAGGATTGTGAAGGTGAGTAGCCTTTCCAGTCTCCTCCTCATTCTTGCATGTACACCTGACATGATGGGCAAAGGGATCTGAAAGTCCTATTGGCCAGCCCTCAGCCAGCAGCATTGGGACAGTCATGAGCATCACATGGCCATTCGGCACTCTACACTTTGTCCAAGCTATTCCACCATGGGAGGCAGTGCACACTACATCAGGGCTTCACTCTGTCCATGCTATTCCACCATGGGAGGCAGTGCACACTACATCAGGGCTTCACTGCGCACTTACAGCCCGTCCTTTCTCTTGCAGGCTAAAGTAGCGGTTAATCGCCAGGCGCGTGCCAGGGGTGGCCGCGCCAAGCTGCAGAAGCTCACTCGGCTGGAGGAGCGCGTGTGTGTGCTCATGGGAACCCGTGTAATTGTCCTCACAGCGTGCGGAGTATCCGACCCTCCACTGCCCGGCAATGGTAAGGACCTCGCCTTTTGGCCCTCTCGCGTCGCACTGGCCCATCCGAGCTACCTCCTTTGCCACTGTCCCACCAATGCGCTGAATGCCACCAGTCCTAACTCCCTCGCTGACGCCGTCTCCTCACTCTGAAGCTACTCTTGTGCATTCCTGCTTTCAGCTGGTGACGACCAGGACCCTGAAGCTGCCAGTGACAGCACCTCCGACCAGGAGGAGGAGGAGGAGCAAGCCGGACCTTCGGGGGAACAGTCACGTCCCGCAGGAGAGGAGGAAATGCTTGACACCTCCTCACTGGACGAGTGCCTGGAGGAACTGTCGCAGGGCAATGCAGCTTCTGGGACCAGTGGCGTCCAGCCACCCAGGAGCCGTGCGCGTGGCCCGTGGCCTTCCCCCCAAAGGAGGGAAGGATCAGAGGGGAGTGCTGCTGTTCGGCACACTCGCCGCCACCAACGCGGCAAAGGTCCCCTAGTTCGGCCCCCTTCTCCCCAGCGGGAGAGTCGCGACTCCAGTCCGGACACCTTCACCTCGGAGGAGGTGCGGAAGCTGGATAAGATGGCCGAGGATTCGGACCGGCGCCACACGGAGCTCGTGAGCGTGGTGGGGCGCATGCCTGAGGCCATCGAGTCGCTGGCGACCAGTGTGCGCGAGTTCGGGGCAGCAACTGCCGTGAGTGGCCGCATGCTGACTGATGCCGTCAAGACCCTGGCGGCTGTGATGCGCGCGCACACCAGGACCACAGGGGCACTCACTGCTGCCACACGCGCTGTCTCAGGCAGGCATCGCCAGGGCAGCCGCCGCGCTGGACCATCCCAGCAAGCCGCCCCTCGGCTGATTGTTGCGGATCCTGCAGTGTGGGCCCGGCCGAGTGCCACCGCGCCACAGCACCAGCCAGCGCATCCCACACGCCAGCTGGCCCACATTGCGCCATCCGTCGCCGCCATTCCCCCACTGGGGCGTCAAGGGCAAGCGGCTGCAGCTGATGGTGGCCAGGCTCAGGTGCGCCACTCAGCAGACGGCCCCTCGAGGCCCAAACGCCGTGTAGGCCGCCCCCCAGCGGCATCTGGCGGAAGGGCATCTGAGCCTCAGGCACCTTCCCCCAGCCTCGCAGCAGCCACTGGGCAGAGCTTGCGAAGGAGCAGCAGGCCGGGCAGGGGAGGCAAAAGGCTGGGCAAGGTCTCGCCCTCGCGGGCCACTCAGTAGAGGGTGTGGCCAGCTTTCCTTTTATATGGCGGTGGCCATCTTTATTTTGCCCATGGTTGTGTTGTTGGAGGGCTTATTTTTTGCGTTAGGCCGACGTTGAGGCCCGGTTTGAAGAAAGGTGGAGTGACTCCTCCCCAGTTTGTGGGAGTGAGTCGTTTGTTGGGCTTTTTGTGGGGCCCGTTTATTGTTTTTGGGGATTCATGTGGGAAGGGCTTTTCATTTTTGTGTAATAAAAAATTATCTTTATTCATGCAGTCTCCATGGTTGTTCTTCTTAGTGTTTGTTGGCTTCGCCGGCTGAGGGGTTGCGGAGCGGCTGCATTCATCTTCCCTCATGGCCCCTGGCCATTCCCTGACAGGGGGCTTAGAAGTACCGTGTAATAAGGTGGCGTCGTGCAGCCCTTGGCCCTGGTCGCTCCCTCCTGGGAACGTACTCCTGCTCCTCCTCCTCCTCCTTCTCATGCTCCTCCTGCTCCTCCTCCTGAGGTGCTGGTCCAACGTCAGGTGGCAGTGCCTGAGTCCTGCGGATAGCCAGGTTGTGTAGCATGCAGCAAACCACCACAAATTGGGAGACCTGGTCCGGCGAATACTGGAGAGCTCCTCCGGAGCGATCAAGGCAGCGGAACCGCTGCTTGAGGACCCCAATAGTTAGCTCGATGATGTTGCGGGTGGTTTGATGGCTCTCGTTGTAGGCCTCTTCAGCAGCGGTCCTGGGCGCGCGGAGCGGGGTCATGAGCCAGGTGCACAAAGGATAGCCTTTGTCCCCGAGTAGCCATCCTCTTGGGGGAGGCTGTGCCTGGAACATGTCATGCACAGTACTCTGCCGCAGGATAAAGGCATCATGGCTGCTGCCTGGGAAGCTGGCATTGACTGCCATGATGTGCTGCTTGTGGTCACAGACCAGCTGCACATTCAGAGAATGGTAGCCCTTCCTGTTGCGATACTGCTCGCCATGCTCCAGAGGGGCCCGCAAAGCCACATGCGTACAGTCAATGGCGCCCTGCACCAAGGGGAATTCCCCGAGTCTGGAAAATCCCAATGCGCGCTGATGCTGGCTCTCCAGGGCCATGGGGAAGGAGATGAATTGGCTTCTCCTTCTGAACAGTGCTTCGGTCACCTGGCGGATGCAGCGATGCGCGCCGTACTGGGAGATGTTTGCTATGTCCCCAGCAGCGTATTGGAAGGAGCCGGTGGCATAGAAGTTCAATGCCACCGTCACCTTCACTTCCACCGACAGAGACGTCCTGCACCTGAGCTTTGGCCGCAGATCTCGGCAAAGCAGGTGGCAGATCTCTGCAATCACCTCCTTTCGGAATCGGAGCCTTTTAACACATCGCGCGGCACTCATGTTTAGGTAGGAACGCTGCTGGCGGTATAGCCTGACTGGGTAAAGCCTACGTGGCCGACGCCTGTAGCCCCCTCTGCCTCTAGCCAGGGCTGCCCCTCTCACAATGCGTCTGCAAGCCCTACGGACATGGAGCTGCAGCTCCGCGTTGGCACCCCATGCAACCCCCAACAAATCCTGGCAAACACTCTAATTTCCAAAAGGCCACTTGCAGCGCTCTGGCCTGAGTCCAAAAATACCTGGCTCTTGCTGCTTGAAACCAGTTAGCTATCCTCCTTGTTGTGTCTCCAGAAATGCGTTGCACAAGAGTGTTTTCTGAAAAAAGGCTGGCCTTTATACTGGAGAGTACGTCCCCTTTAATTTGCGCCCCCCGGGGCCCGCGCTGGTTGTGTTGCGTTCCTTTTTCCAAACGCTCCGGCCGCCAGCCGCACAATGGGGCGGTCCGACTGAAGTTTGGAATCGGGGCGCACAAAGGGCGTTGCACGAGGATGTGACGTCATTTTCTGCGCGCGCATCCGGGCGGGCGCTAAACTTTGCGCCGGCGCTAACGGGCAACTTAATTTGGGGCGGGGCGCAAACTGCGCTGCGCCCGGGCGCTACACGCATAGCGCCCGAAAAACACTTCTCTTAAGGCGCTAACTGCTGGCGCAAGCGACTGAAAATCTAGCCCCTAGTTCCCTCGTCTAGATCATTTATATATATTGTGAATAGCTGGGGTCCTAGCACCATTCCCGGCGGTACCCTGCTAGTCACTGCCTGCCACTCGGAAAAAGACCCGTTTATTCCAACTCTTTGCTTCCTGTCTGCCAACCAGTTCTCTATCCAAGTCAGTACCTTACCCCCAATCCCATGTGCTTTAACTTTGCATGCTAATCTCTTATGCAGGACCTTATCGAAAGCCTTCTGAAAGTCCAAATACACCACACCCACTGTTTCTCCCTTATCTATTCCACCAGTTACATCGTAAAAAAATTCCAGTAGTTTAGTCAAGCATGATTTACCTTTTGTAAATCCATGTTGACTTTGTCCGATTCATGTCGTGCTAGGCTGGAGCTTTCCCTACAGTTCCGTGAAATCTTGATGAGGGAGGTACTGAGCCAAGACACAAGACTTACTGTTGGAAATTTAGAGCTAGTCAGTAGGGATGTGAGCCAAACTAATTTAAAATTGGACAACTTCAGGTTAGTTTGAGATCATGCCAATTTGGGGTTCTAGTTTGTGTGTCCTTATAAAGAAAATAGCAGCACACATGAGAGAGCCAAAATGTGCTTCAGTAGCTGCATGCACTACTGTGCATATCTCATCCTACTAGTGAGGAAAGTTTTTCCATCTTTAATTATGTTTGTGGGCTGATTCACCATACATGAGTTGAGGAGAGCAAGAGTGTGCTTAACCCCAGGTGATGTCTGGGTGAGTGTGCTTCCAATATGTGGTATGATGTGAAATGCATCTGTTCACTGGAGGCCCAACAGTCACCAGGATGAGATCTTCAGCTTTCTAAGCACCCAGATGTTGGGATCTTTGAAGCCAAGCCCTGAAAGTACACAAATTTCCATTCCTAAAACTATTCATTTTAACTTCTAGCAGCTGCTTCCATTGACAGAAGCTTCAGAACAGACCTATCTGTCCTCTTGGTCCTTATTGTAGGAATTAATAAAGCAAAAGAAAGTAATTTAAAGTTGGGGAGGGAAGCCATACAAAAGAAACTTTAAATGCTATTTTCTGTGCAGACTTTTTCAAAAAGGCATCAGAGAACTGAAGAGAATAGAAAACATTAGCAGATCCCCCTGGTTCTCTCACATCACCTCAAGTATTCAAGGTCTGAGCACAATTCACGCCTATAATAAAACAGACGATTTTATTGAGCGGTAAGTGAAGCTTTTTATATTTCTGATGTCATGCTTACCACAATGAAGTTGATCGATTTTCTACAACCATAGTATTGTTTAGAATCTAAAGCTGTTGTAAAAAAATGGTGTGCTTTATTCTTTTACAGATTTAAAGACTTAAGTGATAAGAATTCTAGCCATTTTTTACTGTTTCACTGTTCCATGCAATGGCTCGCTGTGAGAATCAATATCCTCACAGCTCTCATAACTCTTACTGTGGCTCTCTTTGTCATCCTGAGCCCTGACTCAGTTTCTGCATCAAGTAAGGGTCTTGCTTTGTCATATGCTATTCAGGTGAGGAAACTAATTCCATTTTTACTCCTTTTGTTTGTCCTTATGGATCTCCTGAAGTGCAGCATAATTGTTTCTCAAATAACACTGATTCAATAGAATTTTGAACAAAATCAACTTTGACATGTTTGAGATTTTTCTATTCAGTGAAAGAGATATTTGACTCGACAAGAAAAGATTGGAAATAAAGATTTTACCTCGACTGTATGACAAGATTAAAAAGAAATATCTGAGCTGTACTACAGTCCACATTCAATACTGTTCTGGGAGAAGGATCGTGTAGATTCCATACCTGTTCACAAAAAGGGGAGGAAGTCCAGCCCAGCTAACTTTTTAAATTCACAGCTGACATGTTGCTGAACCCTTACAGCCAAATGTGAAAGAACGTTCAAAAGACGTCCTGATAAGATTCTTCTCAGATAAAATAATCTTGTGACTCTGGGGGTCTTCAATGGAGTTAAATCGTTTCACTCGTTTGATCAACAGAATCAGATATAACTATTTTCATATCGCATACTTTAATGGATATTGTTGTAACTTCTGTAATCCTAAGGGTAAATTCCACTATGCTCACGTGTGGGCACCCATGTTTGTAGAAGCGTGGGTTGGAGATAAGATCAGAACAGTGTAGTGCTAATTCTCTGATCTGTGCTCTTGTTGGGTGCAGCTCTCCTCTGACTGGGGAAGCAGAATCAGTGAATTTACTCATCTCTTGTGTATACTTTAAATTTTAGTTTCACCTCTTCCTCATTTCCTTTTAACTTGGGACAGAATGCATATTTAAATTTGTTTTTTTTAAGTAACACTCTAGAAAGTGTATATAAAGGATTCATATGCAATTATCTTACCTATTTTTGTATTTCATTTTAATTAATATTTAGAAAGTATGTGCTGTTATATTCCTAATTCAAGTCTGGAGGTCCTCAAAGAAAGAACCAGTCCTGTACTGAAGGGCCTTAAGAACATGAGAACAAAGAAAGAGGGGTAGACCATTCAGTCCACAGAACCTATTCCACCATTTTGTTAGCCATGGCAGGTCTATCTTTCTCACCCCAAATCCCTGTCTTTTCTGTATATTCCACAATACACTTACTTTCCAAGTAAGCATCTATCTTCCTTTTACACTCAATTGATTTTGCATCTATGGCTTTCTGGTACAATGTGCTCCACATTCTCAACACTTCGTCTGGAAACGTTTTTCCTGGATTTGTTTTTGCCTGGTTTAGCTTGAAGTGCAAGATGATGTTCCTTTTCTGGATTCTCGATCTGCTCTATCAATTCCCTTCATTATTTTAAACATCACCACTTAACTGTTTCATTGCCATGGGATAGAATTATAGCTCAGTCCTTTCATTCCAATATTTTCTTGGGTAAATCGTTGCTGGACATTCTCCAAGACCAGTCTATCCTTCCTAAGGCGGTGTGCCTAAAACTGAAGTCTGATACATGCTCTGCATAATGTACAGTGGCACTTCTTTGCTTTTACATTCACACTCAGTGTGGCCTTGCTATTGAACCACCAATTAAGAGACACAGAAGCTCGAATCCACAAATTTCAATAACTCTTTCTGTTACACACTAGACATCACAATTAAAATTAGAAACTTTTCTATAGTTAACTTTAAACTATAGTTAACTACAAAACTTTAAACCACAGAAATAATTATGCAAACAAATGCAATAACCTGAAGTCACACAAATTAGTTCCAATAATAAGCACTAGTGTATAATAAGTGTCAGCTGAGGCTCAGTTGGTAGAACACTTGCCTCTGAGTCAGAACGTTGTGGGTTCAAGGCTTACCAAGCATTATAAAACATCCTAAACATCAACAATCATTATTAAAGTAGATTACCTGGTCATTTATCTCATTGATGTTTGTGGCACCTTGTTCGATGGGAGATTCTTGGCTGCCCTGTTTCCTTACATTACAACACTTCAGAAGTATTTAATTAGCTGTAAAGTACTTCTGAAGTGTAGTCACTATTGTAATGTAAAGAACATCCTGAATTCATGCAAGGCACTTCCTTTCTTTTCCTATATCAAAAACGAATAACTAGTCAGATTTTACCATAGCAGGTATATTTCTTGCAATTAAATAGTGCACCAGACCACACAATAGTTATGCAATGAGAAAAGATTGTGTACAATATCTATGCAGTAGCCCATGAATTTTACCGTGCTTTAAATGCTTTGAGAACTAAGTTCTGTTTGTAACTTACAGAAATAGCTTGTGAGAGTTGGCAGTAATAAAACAATTCTTCCTTTGCCAGATTCCTAGAAAAATGACAAAATATTAACCTCATTCCAGTTTCTCATTTTGTTACAAAATGCTCCTGTTGTGTCAGTGTGTAAAACCAATGTGAGTTTAGCATTAAGGACAATTTATATTGTTCCTTTGTGCATTTTAAAAAAATTCAGTGGTTTTGCAAATGTGGACACTAGCAGAATGAGTAGTCTGATCACATAGGTGCTAAATTTAAATCCTTGTTAATGAATCACACTATTTGGTTCAATCAGTACATTATTGTGTAACATGTAAATTGCACCACCACCATAATGAAAAGGCCTCCTATTTTAAATACAATATGACATGGCTAACATGATTGAAGAATGCTTCTTTACTATCAGATTGCATTCCATTCTGTCCCCTTTATCTACTAAAAGAAACCAGCATGAGAACTTCCGGTTTGTGCAATTAAGTATTCAAAACAACAAACAAGGACAACAAAAAACAACCAAAAACAATTCCCCATAAAACCGCACTAATGCAAAGCCAGTCTTCCAAAGAGGTACACTATAAATTCCTTTTTTATTTCAAATATTAAATATAGTGGCCTTAAAAGTTCTTGAGTGATGGTCCTAGTGGTTACGCCAGGATTCATACCATCCAGTGCTGACTACACCAGAGTTGGTGGGGTTAGTAGGAAGGCACCTCATTTACAATACACAGACGGGTACATTTTCAGTAACTGCCTCCTCTTGCGTGTTCGAAACTCTGGCACCCGCCTGTCCTTGGAATGGGGACCAATCTGCCAAAAACAAATGTTTTTAATTAAATTTATATTCTTCGGGGGTTCAGGCCATTTGCTTGTCCTGGACTCCACAGTGGGGCTACATCCGGCCTCCACTGTTACACCAGATCCTGAATATGGGTGAAGTCATGACATAGGGCGGTCCTGCCCCTGGATCTGCCTCCTGGCCGTCATTTGCCTCATAATGGAAGATTCTATCCCTTACAAGGCAAACAGGAATCTCTCAGCACAGTGGAAACCCAATGCAACTGGGAGATTCCCCAAGGAATTTCAGTGCTAGTATGGTTATTTACTTATTTCTTCTTGTTATAAGACATATTCACAAATACACAGTATTGAATTTGAAACGTTCTTTGCTTACAGCTGACAGGATTGTTCCAAGTCTGTGTAAGAATGGGAATTGAAACAGAAGCCAGATTCCTATCTGTAGAACGAATAATGGAATATATACTGGTGAGCACATTAAGACATAAGTACATTCTGAAATCCCAATTCACTGCAGTATTTTTGTTTCACTGCTGTTTACAATTCTATATTTCTATCAGACTGGTGTTTCAGAAGCCCCACTTCATACTAACAATGCAAGTGTTCCCAAGGAATGGCCAAATCGTGGTGCAATCACATTTAAGAACTATCAAATGAAATACAGAGAAAACACTCCAATAGTCCTAAAGGGATTGAATTTAAATATAGATGCTCAGGAAAAAATTGGAATTGTTGGAAGAACAGGATCCGGTAAGAGATTTAAAAAAAAACTACTCCTGGGTTACAACAGTAGAAAATGATATAGCAAAATAAATGCCTTGTTTAGTCAGAGCTTATAACAAGAGAAGCAGTTATGTGGGAAACAGTAGTGTATAATTATGTTATGGTCACTATTTCCCAAATGTTCCCATATCCTTACCTTGTCTAGATGGCCCATTTTACTTTCTGGAATTCTAGATTCAGCACTGCTTCTTTCCTTGTTGGTCTAGAAACGTATTGGTTCAAAATGCAGTTCTGGACACATTGTAGAAACCTCACTCCTTCTTTGCCACTGACATTATTCTAACCCCAATCTATCTTTGGATAATTAAAGTCACTTATTATGACCCTGTTGTGCCTGTAATTTTTTCTCATTTATCTACATATCTGTTTCCCTATTTCCTTCACACTGTTCAGGAGTCCATAATATAGTCCAAATAGAGTAACAGCTCCCTTCCTATTCCTTAACTGTAACCAAAGAGATTGAGGTTTTGCACCATCCCCTACATCATCCCTATGTCCTAGTACTGTAATGGAATGTAACAATTTCACCTCTCCTCTTTTCCTAGTCATGGCCCTGTGGGTAGCAGAGCGGGCCCAGGGGCCGTGTAGCCTGATCCTGCTCCTATTTCGTGTGTCTAATTCTGTTAGATTCAGGAGATGGTTCTGTGATAGTGGATTGACGGTTAGGATCAGATCAGCCATGATCTTATTGAATGGCGGAGCAGGCTCGAGGGGCCGATTGGCCTACTCCTGCTCCTATTTCTTATGTTCTTATCCTTCCTTTGTAACCAGAAATGCCCAGCTCCCAGCATTGGCTTTAGCTATTTCTCTGGTTTGCCAAGTCCCAGCTCTTACAGATGCAAAACAATCTTTTAAAAATAAGAGAAAGCGAGCCAATCACTGACCTGCATCCTGGAATTTGCAAACAGTTACAAGTGCCTTCTGATTGATCTCAGAAGTTTATAAATAACCAAAATGACTTGAATTTCCCTATTTAGTGGAGCTGCCTAAAACAACAGGACAGACAAGAAGCTAAACATCACAAGCATGTTCCAGACCCTAGACTACACATGAACAAGATGACATGAGATCTGCTAGTAAAAAGCTACTAAACCTGTTCAGTACAATTAGTACCATTATCAGAGTAGATAATAGATGTTTTTGGGGTGGCATGACCGAGTTATAAATAAGAGCCCATGACAAATGTTCACACATAAGAGTGGGTGTGTTTCCAAGCAATTTTATAACCCCATACACTATACTGACTCCAACAATGAGTTGTGGTGGATCAAAACTGCAGAAGCAAGAGCAAAAGATATCAACGCTAAACCTTCCCTGCCTCTCCACTTATAAAGCACAATCAACTAATTGAATCGAAATTGTATATTGTTGGGGGGTGGGGGGAGTGGAAAGCAGGGGTCAGAAGTTAGCAGCGCAAGACTGAAATCTCAAACAATTCAAGGCATTTGTGGTTGATTAGGATAATGTAAGGAAATCATTCTTTCTTTAGCATCAATCTGCATTTCTGCAGATTTTGGGCATCCAACATATTTGTGTTAAGGGTTTGAAGGGATTATTTCATGATCCTGCGCTTCCAGTTTTTTTACAGGAAGCACAGATTAGAGGTATGGCTACATTGCCCCAATCCTACCACCCATATCCCCTATGAGCTCTCTGATAAAAGCGTGAGATTGGAGAAGATCCCTAGAATATAAAGGTTCAGATGAAGTAGTCAGGGTTCAGTGGCAGAACGTTGCAGTTTACTATATGTTAAGTAATCTGTCCTCTTGCGTGGACATAAACTATCCCATGGCACTATTCCGTAGAAGAGAAGGGAGTTTACCCAGTGTCTATTATAATATTCCTGAAGGCTTGGTTTAGCATCCTTGTGTTGCTATCACTTAGATAACATACAAACAATCTTCTAAAATGTTGACAGTTTCCTGTTGCAGGAAAGTCATCGCTGAGTGTTGCATTGTTCAGATTAGTTGAGCCATTCACAGGGACCATCCTGATTGACGACATTGATGTTTGCACTGTTGCTTTGGAGGATCTGCGAAGTCAACTTTCAGTCATTCCACAGGACCCAGTTCTGTTTGTTGGTACAGTGAGGTAGGAACTCTTCATATATTCCACAATTATTACTCGATGTTGATGGCACCATACAATATTGTTTTATTTTTAATTTGCTCCACGCTTCCTGTTGTGGAGCCTTTCCTACACACTGCACTTTCAATGGATGCGCGGAGAATCCTTCCCAGGTTTCCAAACACACCACCTATAACCAGCCACTCGGAGGTGCACGAGTGGAGTGCGGGATGACTCTCCTTTTGATTTTTGTTCTGTAGGAAAATTTGTGACCTACATTTGACACCTTCCCATGTTGTACAAACCCACATTCCTGCTCATGTGGTGTATTGAGCTCCAATGGGCTGTGCCACCTCAAGATTCAATAGAGTTCAGAAAATGCACACCTGACAATTTAAGAAAAAGACAGTAGAGGTAACATACAGGGAAAGTCAAATATTACTATTAGTCAAGAAAACAGTTGCCATGCAACCATAATCCAATCAACAAAAATACATTTTTTAAACTAAAGCCAGGTACACCTGTTACTTTTGTTCGTAGGCATTTCACATAAAGTAACTACTGGCTCACTGGTATCATTATAGGCCACCACTGTTTCTTTCCTAAAGAAGTGTTTCAGTTTCAACAAAACCAAATCTAAGGGCTGGATTTTGCCAGTGGGGAGCTTTTGGAGGCGGGACTTCCACTTTTCGGGTTTCAGTCCTGCCTCCATCAACTTCTGGCCAACCCAAGCTATTTTCCCTTGATTGACCTTGTTAAGCCCGCCCAGCGGGCTTAGCAGGCCAATTAAGGGAAAGTCAGTTACAGAGAACGTCAGCATATGACGTTTCATCTGTCAAAAATTTTGACAGGTGAATTGTCATCGTTTAACAGCTCTGTGAAGCTGCGAAACACTGACATTCTCTGTAGTTTGATGAGTTCTTGAATTCAAGACTCATCAAACCTCTTCCTTTTGCAGAAGGTGGAGGTGCGAGACTCTCCGCATCCCCAACTCTTGAAGCCTGCAGGAAGAAGCAAAGGCAAGTAAACTTTTCCTAACACTTTCCACTTATCTTACATACTCACCTCTCCACACTTGCATCCATCACTTATCTTCACAGCACACTTATGCAACCCTCCGACCCCCGCTGCTCTCCTCGGTGACCCTGGCAAGGTTCGGAGCCTTCGGGAAGCCCGCCCTTGTGTGGGCAAAATGGGGATAATCCTCTTATCTGCCTGTTAACAGGCAGTTAAGTGTCTGTAATCCCCTTCCCGCCTCCAAGCTTTTATAGATATGTGAAGAGAAAAAGATTGGTGAAGTCAAACATAGGTCCCTTGCAGTCAGAATCAGGGGAATTTATAATGGGGAACAAAGAAATGGCAGACCAATTAAATACATACTTTTGTTCTGTCTTCACAAAGGAGGACACAAATAACCTCCCAGAGATGTCGGGGAACATAGGGTCTAATGAAAGGGAGGAACTGATAGAAATCAGTATTTGTAAGGAAATGGTGTTAGGGAAGTTGATGGGATTGAGGGCCGATAAATCCCCAGGGCCTGATAATCTACATCCTAGGGTACTTAAGGAAGTGGCCCTAGAAATAGTAGATGCATTGCTGGTCATCTTCCAAAATTCGATAGACTCTGGAACAGTATCCATGGATTGGCGGGTAGCTAATGTTACCCCACTGTTCAAAAAGGGTGGTAGAGAGAAAACGGGGAATTACAGACTGGTAAGCCTGACATCAGTAGTGGAGAAAATGCTAAAGTCCATTATAAAGGATGTAATAGCATAGCACTTGGAAAAAAGTGACCGGATCGGACAAAGTCAACATGGATTTACAAAAGGTAAATTGTGCTTCACTAATCTACTGGAATTTTTTGAGGATGTAACTGGTAAAATAGATAAGGGAGAACCAGTGGATGTGGTGTATTTGGATTTTCAAAAGGCTTTCGATAAGGTCCCGCATAAGAGATTAGCATGTAAAATTAAGGCACATGGGATGGGGGCAAGGTATTGACTTAGATAGAGAACTGGTTGGCAGACAGAAAGCAAAGAGTTGGAATAAACGGCTCTTTTTCCGAGTGGCAGGCAGTGACTAGTGGGTAACTGCAGGGATCGGTCCTTGGACCCCAGCTATTCACAATATATATTAATGATCTGGACGAGGGAACTAGATGTAATATCTCCAAGTTTGCAGACGACACAAAGCTGGGTGGGCGTGTGTGCTGTGAGGAGGATGCCGAGAAACTCCAGTATGATTTGGACAGGTTGGGTGATTGGGCAGAAGCATGGCAGATGCAATATAATGTGAATAAATGCGAGGTTATCGACTTTGGTGTCAAAAACAGGAAGGCAGATTGTTATCTGAATGGCAATAGATTGGGAGAAGGGGAAGTGCAACGAGACCTGGGCGTCCTTGTGCACCAGTCGCTGAAAGTAAGCATGCAGGTGCAGCAGGCAGTTAAGAAGGCAAATGGTATGTTGGCCTTCGTAGCGAGAGGGTTTGAGTACAGGAACAAGGATGTCTTGCTGCAGTTGTACAGGGCCTTGGTGAGACCACATCTTGAGTATTGCATGTAGTTTTGGTCGCCTTATCTGAGGAAGGATGTTCTTGCCATGGAAGGAGTGCAGCAAAAATTCACCAGGCTGATACCTGGGATGGCAGGAACGACGTATGAGGAGAGATTGGGTCGATTGGGCTTGTACTCGCTGGAGTTTAGAAGAATGAGAGGGGATCTCATCGAAACTTATAATATTCTAACAGGACTAGACAGACTAGATGCTGGAAGGATGTTCCCGATGGTTGGGGAGTCCAGAACCAGGGGTCACAGTCTAAGGATAAGGGGTAAGCCATTTAGGACAGAGATGAGGAGGAATTTCTTCACCCAGAGAGTGATGAACCTGTGGAATTCTCTGCCAAAGAAGGCAGTAGAGGCCAATTCATTAAATATATTCAAGAAGGAGTTGGATATATTTCTTAAGGCTAAAGGGATCAAGGGATATGGAGAGAAGGCAGGAACAGGGTACTGAATTTGGATGATCAGCCATGATCTTATTGAATGGCAGAGCAGGCTTGAGGAGCCGAATGGCCTACTCCTCAAATCAAATCAAATCAAATCAACTTTTATTGTCATTGTTAGTGCACAAGTGCAGTACAACGAAATGTAGGCTTGCGGCTCCCGAGAGTGTACAATTTGGATTAGGACACTTAAACATTTCAACATACATTTGTACATATATATTAGCATAAATATGACCATAATAAAGTGAATAAAGTGCATCGGCAGATGTGCAGGCTTTAGTGTTTATTTGTGGAGTTCAGTAGGATGACAGCCCTGGGAAAGAAGCTGTTCCTAAATCTGGTCGTACGGGTGCGAATGCATCTGTAGCGTCTTCCAGATGGTAGGAGGGCGAACAGACTGTGGCTGGGGTGGGTAGGGTCTTTGATGATGGTCCGTGCCCTCCGTAGGCAGCGTTTCTGATATATATGTTCTATGGTCGGTAGCCGGGTGCCGGTAATGCGTTGGGCAGTTTTGACTACCCGCTGCAGGGCTTTCCGGTCATGGGAGCTACAGCCGCCGTACCATACCGTGATACAGTTTGTCAGGATGCTCTCTATAGTGCAGCGGTAGAAGTTAGAGAGGATCGGGGGTGACAGATTACATCCCTTCAGCCTCCTCAAGAAATATAGGCGCTGCTGGGCCTTCTTCACCAGAGAGGAGGTGTTGAGGGACCAGGAGAGGTCTTCCGTGATGTGGACTCCGAGGAACTTAAAGCTGGCCACCCTTTCCACCTCCGCCCCATTGATGTGGATGGGGGTGTGACTTCCGCCTTTGGACTTCCTGAAGTCCACGATTATTTCCTTTGTTTTCTTGGTGTTAAGGGCCAGGTTGTTGTCGGCGCACCACTTCACGAGATGCTGGACCTCCTCCCTGTAGGCTGACTCATCATTGTTGGTGATCTGGCCTACTACTGTGGTGTCATCTGCAAACTTGATGATGGTGTTGGAACCATTAACAGCCACACAGTCGTGGGTGAAGAGGGAGTAGAGGAGGGGGCTCAGCACACATCCTTGTGGGACCCCCGTGTTCAGGGTCAGGGGGGTGGGGGGGAGGTGTGGTTGCCTAATTTGACAGACTGGGGTCTGTTTGTTAGGAAGTCCAGGGTCCAGTTGCAGAGGGAAGTGTTCAGGCCAAGAGTTTGGAGTTTGGTGGCCAGCTTATTGGGGACGATAGTGTTGAATGCTGAGCTGTAGTCTATAAACAACATTCTGATGTAGGTCTCCTTACCATCTAGGTGACTCAGTGCCGAGTGTAGAACAGTAGTGATTGCATCCTCCGTTGATCTGTTTGCCCGATAGGCTCCTATCTTCTATGTTTCTATGGGACCCGGCGCGCGCCGGCTACCCACCTCCTGGCAAGATGACACGGAGGCGGGTTGGGGGCAGGATGGGTACCCGCCCCCAGATTCTGCCATTTTCCCAGCAGTCCTGCCTCTAAACCCGCCTTCCCAGGGCTGACAAGATCGCGCCCTAAGTATTAAAGCTTTGAGCACCCAATATCTGTAGTGGAAACATTAAACCACTTGGTCCCAGTCGCTGTGTTACCTATTACCTTCTCCTCTTGCTTTTGTAATGGAACTAGAAGTGTTATAATCTTCATCAATTGTCAAGTTTCTAATCCACGAATAGGAATTTATTATAATTGGAAAACGCTGGGTAAATTTGAAATATTGCAGATATTTGCATTTCAAAAGTATTATCTACCAGGGTCTGTATTAAATCTGATAGTGTCTCCTCACAGAGCTAGAGATTGTTCCTCACTGGTTTAAAGTGGCAGGATCATTTATCAATAACATTGCCTATATCCTGTCATATTGTTCTGTTCTGAATGTTTTACTGTAACACTTCTTTAAACCTTGCACTATCTTGTTTAAATGTCTGTGGTATTTAGCATCCTGGCAACAAAGCTGTTGACTGCTTTAAAATAATAGCACCTTACTTCAATTACATAGTCAGTTACTTTAATATAGTGCATTAAATGTTGAATTTATCTCTCGCTAAATAAATCCTGTACTTTTTCCATAGGTATAACTTAGACCCTTTTAGGAATTACAAAGAGGATGCGATTTGGGAAGCCCTTGAAAGGACCTATATGAAGGATATGGTATACTTAAAACAATTCAAAAACAAAAGCACTATGCTCATTAATATTATAGCACTAGACTGTTTTTGCAATGTTTAGTGGCATCAAAAATATTTTTCATTATCACACTAGATGTTGTTTTATAAATTATTTCAGCAAAAGCTCCAGATAATGTGTTCAGCCACTTTTTAGGATGCAAAACAGGCATACTATTTACTTCAGATGTTATCTTATAATCTTGTGACAGTCAGAGCAGCTTGTACATGATAGTGCTTTAAATTCAGTTGTGTTAGAATACTCACTTTGCTATACAATGGGCCAGAAATTCGGGTCCAAATGCATGAGTACGGTCTGGGTACTCACGCATCTGGCCGGTGGAAATGCCGGCGTTCAGCATGCACAGCGCATGCGGGGAACGCCGGCATTTCCAGTCCTCTGAACGAAGGGGTTCAGAGGCACAGCGCGTGCGACTGCACAGGCAGCGCTTGCGCAGTGAACTTCGTCGATTTCATTCATGGATTCAGTGAGGGTAAGTCCTTACAAGTGACACTTGAAAAAAGCATGTGTAAAGTTGTTCCAAGGCTGCGGAGGAAGATATATTTTATCGTGGAGCTTCTGAAAGGCAATATTTTTGTTTGGGAAAGGGAGGGAAGTTATTTTAAGAAATTTTAAGTAAGTTTTAAAGTTTACATTTTTTTTTTTAAACGGGTTTTCAGAACGGTAGGTAGAAGGAGCAATTGTGGCTGTGTGAATGGAATGTGAAAATGAGTGTTCTAAAATGAGTAATGTAACATTTCCAGCACTTTTAAGAAAGAAACTTTTCATCAGTAATAAGTAATTATGTATGTATGTCCGCATATATTCCTTTACATATATGTATGTATGTTTTATATTCCTTTACTTATGTGTATGAATGTATGTTTTTAATTATGATTTTCCAATAAGTTACTTTCTCTGAAAGTCATAATTAAATAATACATTCATACACATAAGTAAAGGAATATATACATAACACGCAAAGGAATATATACAGACATACATACTTTCAGAAGCTCCACGATAAGAAATATCTTCCTCCGCAGCCTCTGGAGCAACTGTACCCATGCTTTTTTCATGTGTAAGTTGTAAGGACTTGACCTCACTGAAAGCATGAATGAAAGCGCCGAATTTTACTACGCACGCGCTGCCTGTGCAGTCGCACGCGTTCTGCCTCTGAACCCCTTCGTTCAGAGGACAGGAAATGCCGGTTTTCCCCACATGCACTGTGCATGCTGAAAACCGGCATTTCCTCCGGCCAGACGCGTAAGTACCCCAACCGTACTCGCGCATTTGGAAGGGAATTACTGGGCCAACATTTTACATGTCAATAAAATGAAAAATTTAACAATTGCACGATTTTCCCCCTCGCATCTGCGACTGAGGGTCCAAGGAGGTGCATTGCGCAAGAGGTCATCGTCGTATGTATCCTCACACTGTTCCCTTTCGGGAACTGTATGAAGTGGTGGAAGGATTTATGGCCGTGATTAACGCTCATTCCGTGACCGTAACCATCTTTGAACCAGCCATTAGGGTGGTTAGTCCTATGGCGTGAGGGTTTTACGGGCTCCCACAACCCATCTGAGGGGGGGGCCACCCACACCCACGGACGCAAGTATCCCGCTGGATGTCCACCCAGAATTTATAGTTGGAGCTCCGGCTCCACTTGCTGGGACTGTCTGGAGTGGGGTTCGAAACCCTACTCCTTCTGGCCCAGCGGCAGGGATGCTTACTGCTACGCAAAAGGCCCACTCCGCACAAAAGGTGACACCCATACGTTTCCTGCGCCTTTTCCCTCCCCGTGACTGGAGCCCTATGCTGCCACTTGAAAGACCAAGCTATCATCTGCCCTTTTTGCGGCGCCTTTGACTTCTCATTACCAATGATGAGCAGGCGCTGCGCCTCCACCTCCTTGAGGAGATTGCTGAGGTCATCATCAGTTCAATTGTGAGTTCTTTTAATGCCGTGAATTGTGCTCATTCCAGCCATTTCACTTTGCTAATCGGATTGGGCCTTTGGCATAGCGGTAGGATCCCCGCCGCTGGGCCAGATCAGGGTAGGGTTTCGAACCCCGCTCCAGACAGTCCCGGCAAGTGGAGTCGGAGCTCCGGCTCTAAATTCTGGGTTGACATCCAGTGGGATATTTGCGCCCGTGGGTGTGGGTGGCCCCCCCTCCTTGTATAGCTTGTGGGAGCCCGTAAAACCCTCCCACCATAGGACTAACCGCCCTAATGGCTGGTTCAAAGATGGTTACGGTCACGGAATGAGCGTTAATCATGGCCATAAATCCTTCCACCACTTCATACAGTTCCCCAAAGGGAACAGTGTGAAGACACGTATGACGACGACATTGCTAAATAAATAAATGGAATTAAAAAAATTCTTTTAGGGCTTTTAAAAGTCTTTAAATTGCTTTAATTCTCTTTAAAACGACTTCAGATTCTTCAAAATAATGTAAACGTTTTTAAAAGTTACCAAAATCTTCAAAAAACTTCCAAAAACCTATTTAAACTGCTGCTTTGCATGTAAAAATGCTTAGCAGCTTGGCAGAAACATTGGGGGCGTGTCCTGTTAAACTGAGACCTCAAGGGGCGTGTCTCAGTTGCACAGCGCGCTACAGGCTTCGCGCTGGCTGCACTCCTGGGCGGCGTGATGTCATACGCCGCCCGGGATTCTTCTTTTTCAAAATCGAATTCCAGGCGTCCCTGGAGGTCAACGGCCAGCGCGTCGGGTAAGTGCATATCAGGGGCTTGCACGCGCGGCAAGCCCCCGATCTGAATTTCTGGCCCAATCTGTTTTTGTACCAAAGCAAAGACTCATTCTTCATAAGGTATGAGCTCTGAAAGAATACTACCACCATCTAATGAATGCATTTATTTTAGAACAAACAAACTGCAGGAGAACTTGGTCCCTAGATGTACCGACACTGTGAGTGACTATCTCTTCCTCCAGCACCCAAGCAGAAAACTGTAACTTTGGTCCATGCACCTCCAGAAGTGCTATTATCCAACAACCACTATATAGAGAGGTTACCACCAGTCAACTCAGTCCAACAAAGTATTAACACCATGCTAGCTGCATTGCTGTTAAGCTATATAAAATAGGGCCCAGCTAATATAAGTAGCAATCTTGGTGAGACGTAAAACGCTATGAAGATACTTATTCTACTATTTAGATCACCACAACTCTGATAATATTTTTTTATTCGTTCATGGGATATGAGCATCACTGACAAGGCCAGCATTTATTGCCTACCCCTAATTGCCCTTGAGAATGTGGTGGTGAGCCGTCTTCTTGAACCGCTGCAGTCCGTGTGGTGAAGGTACTCCCACAGTGCTGTTAGGGAGGGAGTTCCAGGATTTTGACCAAGTGACGATGAAGGATCGGCGATATATATCCATGTCAGGATGGTATGTGACTTGGAGGGGAACTTGGAGGTGGTGGTGTTCCCATGCACCTGCTGCCCTTGTCCTTCTAGGTGGTAGAGGTCGTGGGTTTGGGATCAGTAGCAACAAAGGCATTCGTAACATTCCCTTGTACACAGACTGGTTAAAGAGAGTTTTCAAACTTTTATGGGATAAACACAACAATTATCAGAGCAGGAAAGTTACTGTTACCTGTTCATTATGAAAAATTGAATTTTTTGAAGGTATCAAAACTTCCAAAAAAACTGGAGTCAGATGTGATTGAAAATGGAGAAAACTTTTCTGTTGGAGAGCGTCAGTTGCTTTGCATGGCAAGGGCACTCCTGAGAAATTCAAAGGTAAGAAAAAGAAACTGGAAATTAGACTTTAACAAAAGGATGAAAAGAATTAAAGGACTAAACAAATTTTATCAAAAAAGTCATGGAGTTACCAGTTGCTGAAATCAGACCCATTACATTAATCTAGAAGTCCGCTTTGATGATGTCATCATACTGATTTCAGGGTATTGTTGTTTGCTAGACCAATGAGTAAATGTTTTAAAGCACCAACACATGTGGTGTGGATGGTTTTAACCCTATAAAGGCAAAAAAAACAATTGAAAAGAAAGTAATTCCACATATAGAGCATCTTATTACGTTTCGCACAAATTGCTTCACATAAAATGAATTACTTTTTTAAAATACACAGTCACCGTTGTTAGGTAGACAAACTAAATTAGTTTGTAAAAAATTTAATTAAATGAATTGTGTGATTTCAAGTATAGTAACCAGGCTCCTGTAATGGGTAAAATTGTTTCAGTGAACTTATGGATATATGTACTTGTAAAACAAAACATACTAAAATGTGATCAGACATCATACTAATTACAATTTTTTTAAAGCATTGTGATTTTTAATTTCTCTTCCTCACCATGCCCAGCCTGCATAGCTTACTGTTGCGTTTGCCTACTTTACAAGTGTTTTCACTTCAAATTAATTCATTCTCTGTAAATTGTTTTGGGGCATCTCGAGGACATGAAAGGTGCTATATAAATGCAAATTCTTTCTTACTACTGAAAAATTTCTATATGACTAATTTATTGTAACATTTCTCCATTAGATTATAGTTTTAGATGAAGCTACAGCCTCCATTGATTCAGAAACTGATTCATTGGTTCAACACACCATCAGAGAAGCGTTCAAAGAATGCACAATGCTGACGATTGCACATCGAATAAACACAGTTCTAGAATGTGACAGAATTCTAGTTATGGATAATGGAAAGGTAAGGAGTATCCTATAGAACAATATTATTGATATCAATATCATTGTACAAGTGTCCTAGGCTAGTATTTTTTGTCACTATTAGTAGGTTGCTGCTGACAGTACCAATAGGCAACCAACTACTGGATAATTGAAATTTTTTCCCCCTGGTTGCCATATTACCATGTTTAATCGTTTGACCATCAGACTTTGACCATTGCAATGATCATTTTTCTAGACTGTTGCCATTGAGCTAGTAAAAAAACCAAGAGTTAGCCAGTTGTAAAGTTTTAAATAGTTCCATTCTACATAACAGTGAGTGTACATCCAAATAATTGTAGTTGGAAGTACAGTCAAGTACCTGAGACAACGTAAGGCACAATATAAATGAAAGTTCTTTCTTCGCCATTAGAACATACTGAGGGAGTTACATAGCTGCAACTGTTGATAAAGATTATAAAATATTAGTGGGTATAAGATTAACCTATAACTGTATCACCAAGAATAGGAAAATGGGGTGAGGGAATGGTAGTTGTGTTTTGTCTCCTCTATTAGATAGGCAAAGCCCATTATGTTCATCTTTATTACAATGCTAAAATTCACAACACTTGTTTTAACAGTTTTCATTATTACAGCCAGCATGAATATACAGCCCAATGTTATTTACTAGTCTGCATTTGTTAGAATAATGATAAGATAATTACAATATTCTGCTATTCATTTCCAGGTTGCAGAATTTGACAAGCCAGCTGTGCTGCTACAGAATCAGAATTCTATATTTGCATCTATGCTGGCTGCTACCAACAAAGTGACATCATAAATAAGCAAAGAAAGTTCATATCTGTGTTCAGAATTTCTACAGAAAGATACGCTGATTAGATCAGAGGAAGATTCACTCAAATATTTTTAGATATAAATGTACTTATGGAGCTGAATGCATTTTTTTGAATAAACCAATCAATGTAATAAGCAATTATTTATATACAGGTAGACTACCCTTTATCCGGACTTCCGAAAACCGAAACCCTCTAAAAACCGAAGGTTTTTTCGGTCAGCGTAAGTCGTGCGCACGACATGACCAGAGTGGCGCACGACTTACAGGCCTAGCCGGATAAGGGATAGTGTAGCATTTTTCCGCACTTCTGAAAACCGAAATCTTTATCCGCACATCCGAAACCAGAAAACCTCTGAAAGTCGAAAGTGGAGCAAAGCATGACTTCTGAAAACCGAAATGCGCACGACCACGACCCCCGCCGACCCCCCGGCCGAACCCGACCCCCACCGACCCCCGACCCCCACCGACCCCCGACCCCCCCACCGTACCCCACCCCCGCCGAACCCCACCCAATTTCGGATAAGAGATAGTGTACCATCCTTTATCCACACATCCGAAACCAGAAAGCCTCTGAAAGCCGAAAGTGGCGCAAAGCATGACCCGACGCTGCCGATGCTTGACCCATGCAGGTGTTATGCTGCTCTGTGTGATATTTGCAGCTCTCTTAGATATTTGCTGCTATTTGCTGCTCTCTTAGATATTTGCTGCTCTCTTAGATATTTGCAGCTCTCTTAGATATTTGCAGCTCTCTTAGATATTTGCTGCTCTCTTAGATATTTGCTGGCTTTTAACAATTTGTGAAAATGCTAAAAAGAGCTGCAGATACCCCAATGGGTAACAGTGAGAAGCAGAGAAGGAAGCGTCGCTCATTATCGATATCGCAGAAAGTGGAGTTATTGCAGAAGCTTGATCGTGGTGTGTCTGTGCGACATCTTACTGAAGAATATGGTGTGGGAAGTACCACCGTATATGACTTAAAGAAACAGAAAGACAAGTTGTTGAAATTTTACACTGACAGTGATGACCATAAACTAATGAAAATTAGGAAAACATTGCATAGGGCAAAAAATGAAGATCTTGACCGTGTGCTGATTGAGTGGATTCGACAACGCAGAGGTGAACGTGTGCCACTGACTGTTTTGATGGTCATGAAGCAAGCTAGAATATACCATGAAGAACTGAACATTGAAGTTGAGTGTGAATATTCAGAAGGTTGGCTGCATAAATTTAAGAAGCGTCATGGTATAAGATATCTGAAAATCTGTGGTGAAAAAGCTTCTGCTGATCATGAAGCAGCTGAAAATTACATAGATGAGTTTGCAAAAATAATATCGGATGAAAACCTCGGTCCTGAACAAATTTACAATGCTGATGAAACAGCTCTGTTCTGGCGCTACGTTCCTAGAGAAACATTAGCAACGGCTGATGAGAGTGCACCAGCAGGTTTTAAGGATGCTAAGGACAGGTTGACTGTTCTTGGGTGTGCCAATGCTGCAGGCACACACAAGTTAAAGTTGGTAGTGATTGGAAAAAGCCAACATCCGAGATGTTTGAAAGGTGTATGCAATTTACCTGTGCATTATTATGCGAGCAGGAAAGCATGGGTAACCAGAGGAATATTTTCTCACTGGTTCAATAACCACTTCGTACCAGCGACACGAGCTCATTGCAGGCAAGTTGGACTGGAAGAAAACTGCAAAATTTTATTGTTCCTGGACAACTGCTCCGCACATCCCCCTCCTGAACTTCTTGTGAAAAGTTATGTTTTCGGCACTAACTTTCCCCCTAATGTGACATCTTTAATACAGCCTTGTGACCAAGGAATTTTACGCTCCATGAAGAGCAAGTATAAAGACGTTTTTTTGAACTCTATGCTTGATGCAATCAACAGAGGCGAAGGAATCCAAAGCTTCCTGAAAGAATTCAATGTTAAGGATGCCATTTATGCAGTTGCTAATGCTTGGAACGATGTTGACAAACCAACATTAAAAAATGCTTGGCACAGACTTTGGCCTTCAACGATGTTTCATGAAGATGGACCTGCAGATGACGAGTTTGAAGGATTTCCTGTCAGTCAGGAGAAGATGATGATCTCAAACCTCCTCACTTACGCCAAAGGTTTATCATCCGAAAGTGTAAATACGTTAGAGGAAGCTGACATCGAAGAAGTGCTGAACATTGACAATGATGCACCTGTTGTGAATTCGTTGAGTGATGGGGAAATTGCTGAAATGGTGTTAAATAAAGACGAGCATGAGGACAGTAGTGATGATGATGATGACATTGTGAACACAGGTGACAAAATCCCCATAGATGATATTGTGACAATGTGTGATCAGTTAATTGCTGGCCTTGAAAAACGTGCATTTATCAGTGAGCAAGAGATTATGCAAGTTTACTCAATTAAAGAGAGACTGCTTAGACAGAAACCAATGTTAATGAGACAGATGACACTGGAAGAAGTCTTTAAAAAGGCCGTCTGTCGTAGTCATGCTTCATCACTTGAGAATCCTGTTCCTGGCCCATCTTCAGATGTCCAACTCCAACCTGATGACAATGATGCCAACACTGATGTACCCTCTTCTCCAAGATCCTCAAGCCAGATGTAATGCTGCTTCATCACTTGAGAATCCTGTTCCTGGCCCATCTTCAGATGTCCAACTCCAACCTGATGACAATGATGACAACACTGATGTACCATCTTCTCCAAGATCCTCAAGCCAGATGTAATGTACCTTTATTGCATGTTTATGTACAGGTATTTAGCTTAGTTTGTACCTGTACATGTTTGAAGTTTTACTGAATGTTTTCCTTACAAATAAACTGTACTACAGTATTTATCCCTGTAACTACAGTATTTATAGTCGTTATTTTCGGATAAGGGATAGTGTATCCTTTATCCGCACTCCCGAAAACCGAATTACCTCTGAAAACCGAAGTGTTTTCGCGCACCTTCCGAAAACTGAAATTTTCCTAAAACCAAAACACGGCTGGTCCCGAGGTTTTCGGATAAAGGATAGTCTACCTGTACTCTCATGTTTCAGCTACTGAGAGGTGAAAATAAATTGGCTCCAAGTTTTATTTTAATGATGATATTGAAGTTGTACATCATTGAGTCCTGAGGTAATTCCTGAATTAAAACATTAGAGACTCACTGTAAAAAATGTATTCTGGTCTATATTCGTTTATTGACTGAAATTCCTTATTACGATTACAGTTACACACACAGGATGAAGATCAGTTATTGTTAGCTCTCTTTTGCAAGCTGGAAGGAATTCACTTAACTGCCGGCCCAATGTTTCAGGCCAGAGCAGAGGAAGGCAGAGTTTGCAAGTCCATGGTATGAATGGAAATAACAACAGAAAATGCTGGAAAAACTCAGCAAGTCAGGCAACATCCGTGGAGAGAAATTTGAGTTGACGTTTCGGGTTTGACCCTTCTTCAAAACTGGAGAGAAAAGGAACTAGATCGAAGGCAGGGCTGCGATCGGACAAAAGAATAAAAGAACCAAAAGAAGTAAAAGAGATTAGAAGCTAGACGAGATGGTAATAGGCTGTGATTAGGTGTAAAGTGTACTGGCAGGGCAAAAGATAGCTGCCAGGTGTGAGAGAGAAACAAAAGGAAAGGGGGGGGGGGGGGGAAAGGAAAGGAGTGGAAAAATATAAGTGAAAATGAAATGGGGGCCGAGGTTATGATCTGAAATTGTTGAACTCGATATTGAGACCGGAAGGCTGCAGAGTGCCTAATCGGACCATGGTATGAATGGTCTGATTGCTGCAATTTTGCACGGATGTGAACTCAGACAAGTTGCCAGAATAAATACTGATGGGGGAATGTTTAGATGTTAACATATTTGTGATGGTACCTGCTAAAACAAAAGGTGGTATCAATCTGCTGATTAGATTGAATGCAGAGGCTTTGATTTGTACCTGTAACAAAAACAGAAAATGCTGGAAAAATCAGTAGTCGAGGCAGCATCTGTGGAGACAACAGATAAGTAACATTACAGGTGTGGATCCTTCATTAGAATCTATTATACAATGTCTTTCACAGCTGCAGAACATGTTAATTACCAGCCACTGTATGCAATGTAAAGTACTTGGCACAGATCAAGGAAACAAGCCATCCCATTCAATCCAAAAACATCCTAAGGAATTGATAGCTCTGGAAATAATGGCATTGATTAACAGCTGTGTCTGGGATGGGCTGATGGGAAGAGCCAATGATTTTTTGATAGACAGCTCTAGGCCAGAAACATGTGACTGTGGATTTATCTGGGGTACCTGAGCTTCATGAGGGAGTCAACAGAATATGACCAGCTGAGGGCCTATCCTAGTTCAACTCCGTGGCAGTGAGTCCGCACATAAGAAATGAACATCCAGTTTCAAGGTACAATGTATGTAGAGAGGAAGCTTAGGGTGGAGCGTCTGTATTATTTTGATATAACAAGGATAATAAATTTTAATAGTTACTGTAACATATATTGGCCCAGAATTTGCTGGAGTGGGGCACCTCACGCATGCGGCGTTAGTTGGATTCTTTTCCTCACCCTTCAGCTCCAATTATTTTTGTGTTGCAAATTTCTGGAAGTGTGAATTGATAATGGCGGCGAGGTCAATGGGCATGGTGAACGACAGGATTAACCAATCTCCTTATCTTCTTAACCAATGAAATTTAAGAATAGAGAAAGAAACAAAGAAAGAAATAGGGTGAATTAGAGTCAAATTAGATACAGAAACAGAAAGAAAGAAAAGATTAAGCAAGAGAGAAAAAAAGAGACAGAAAGGAAAAACAAGTAAAAAATTAAAACATTTAAAATTTAAAAAACCTCTTTGAACAATTTACTACTTGCAGAGCTGGACTCCTCCATTTCAATTGTTCCCTTTCTGGGCCTCCGAGGTTAAGTGGCATTGCAGGAACATAAATCTCATCATGAAAGGGGCCCTTGCATCATGGAATACCAGCCCTACCTTTCTGCGGCGAGTTTAATTCGTATTTATGGCGTAAATCCATCAATTTTTTGACACTCACGGGAAGGTTGATGTCGAGCTCCCATTTTTGCGAGGCTAACGACGGAGCAGCGCGAATGGTCGAGCAATTTGTGGCGATTCACAACTCATGGCGTATCTCTTTCACTAATAACAGCACGCACATTAAACTTGGCATTATTTTCCCAGCAAATTCTGGGGCATTGCTTTGCACTCAATTTTGCTCATTTACCTGCTTTACTTAAATAAAAGGGGTGATTTTCATTCAGAAGTCGGGAAGGAGGCGAGACTACAACTTTCAGGGTTGTAGTCCCGCCTCCATCGAGATGCGGCCAATCCACGCGATTTTCACTTGATTGACCTTGTTGAGCAGGCCAATTAAGTGCCACCCGGCAACAGGTGATGTCACAGACTGAAATTTCATCTGTCAAGACGTGTTGACAGATGAAATATCAGTGTTTCACAGCTGTTTGAAGCTGTCAAATACTGACAGTCTTACTTCTAACCTGAGTCCTTCTACGCAGACTCAGTTAGAAATCTCACCGGCACGGAAAGCTGCAGGCTGTCACTTTTGACAGATCGCAGCCATTCTGCTTTCTGTGCCGGCTGAATGATGGACTCCTGAAACCTAGAGGAAAGAAGGCTGTAAAGGTAAGTACAGGTAATTTAAACTTCTTTACACACTTTAGACACACCAAACACACTTACCTTTGCACTCATGCACCCATCACTCACCTGAACACCGACAGCTCGACCCCTCCAAGTCCTTCAACCCGACGGCCCGACTCCTCTAACTTGGCGTGGTTTGGAGCTGCCGGGAATCCCACACGACAACCTTCAAAATAGGGATTAGGCTAAAAATTGCCTGTTAACTACCTGTTAACAGGCAGTTAATTGGCACTAATCCCTTCCCGCCTCGGGTCGGCGGGTCCCAGTGCGGGGCAGCTATCCGCCTCCTTTGAAACTTACATGGAGGCGGGTTTTGGGCAGGATGGTGTCGGGACCCCCAAATTCGGGAATTTAACCCCCTGCATGCCTCCAATCCCGACTCCACTGCACACTGAAAATCGACCCCAAATTGTTTGTTGGTTTGTAGTCTCAGCCTGACAGTGTGTATATTCAATCCACCCAGTAAAGAAAGGGGAATTACTGGCACATGGTACATTCTACAAAGTCAGTGCAACGGTTCTCTGTTTGATCCCTGGGTCCTGCAATCATTTACAACAACAACAACTTACATATATATATATATAGCACCTTTAATGTAGCAAAATGTCCAAAGGCAATCCACAGGAGTGATTATCAAACAAAATATAACAGATGGCCAAAAGCTTGGTCAAAGAGGTAGGCTTTAAGGAGCTTCTTAAAGGAGGAGAGAGAGGGAGAGAGGTGAAGAGGTTTAGGGCAGGGATTCCCGAGCTTAGGGCCTAGGCAGCTGAAGGCACGGCTACCAATGGTGGAGTGAAGAAAATCGGGGATGCACAAGAGGCCAGAATTAGCCATGCCCAGGATTCTGGAGAAAACAATAAAAAGAAAAACAGAAAATGCTGGAAATACTCAGCAAGTTAGACAGCACCTTTGGAGGGTGAAACAGAGTTAACGGCCGGGATTTTCCTGGTGGGTCAGCGGACAGGAACGGTGGCGGGTCGGGTGGGAAAGTTTTTTTTTGACAGCGGGTCAGGAACCCGCTGTTAACCCACTGCCACGTGCCTTTCCCAATATCGGGTCGGTCAGCACTGAGCAGACCTGACAGGCAGCGACGGGGGACCCAATTAAACTCATTGGCATCTAGTTGACGGATCATTGACAGGCTTTTTTAACTTACCTTTTCACTTTAACTTCATGGCCACAGGAACCACGCTGTTTGGGGACCACGGCTGTCAACCGGAGGTGGGAGTTCAGTGGCCATTACTTGACAGCTTCAAATGTAAAATAAAAGCTCCCACTTGACAGATCATCACTTTCCTCAGCCACAAGCTGTTTCTCACTCCATTTCCAGCACAGATTCTGCAGGCTTTCCACTTTCCACTCTCCATCCACTCTCACCTTATTGGAAGAACTCTCTCACCATTGACAGGATACTTCTGTCATCTCTACTTCACCTGCCATCTATTCCCTCAACATGGGTGTCCTTTATACTATCTCACCTTGGTCTTCAGAAACCCACCACGATCAGCCCCAACACCAGTAGCACCAGGCACACCAGCAGCACCAACAACAACACCAACCGTCTCCACAATCACCTGATGCTGCACAGGACACAGGGCATCAGCACCCGAGCATATTGTTGCCTGGGAAGCCAGGGATGGCCTCACCATGGCCAGATTTACTTCACTTGATGTTGTACACCCTGGCTGCCACATGATGTGCCAGGTTGGCACCACCCCACACCAAAATCATAAAGCTTCCCTACACTGTCCAAGCCATTCCTTTCACACTCACCACCATTGCGGGGGGACCGTTATATCTCACCATTCACTGCAAGTCACTAAGCCACTTACAGAGGTGCACACAAATCTGTCCAAGAACGCAAAGTGTTGAAAATAAAAATGTCAAATATTTGGCAGCAAATTAACAGAAACTTTACAGGAACACTGGATAAAACACCCAAGTGGCTACCCTTGTGTGTTGTTAGTTGGTATGATTGCACTAGGATGAGGGTGAGTGTGAGGGGTGGCTAATGAGATGGGGATGTGATAATGTAGATAGAGAGAGAGGGATGGGTGGAGGTGCAAGGTAAGTTGGTGTGAGTAAGGATGCCCAGGGGTGGGGTAGGGAAGGCAGATGACACGTCATGGATGACGTCACCAGACCCGCTTCCTCTAATTGGACCGGGAAACGCGTTGGGAGGGCTTAACAAGCCCTATCAAGGGAAAATCATGGCGGGATGGAGCCAGCAGCGGGGACAGGACCCGCCACCGATGTTGCCAGCCCCGGATCCGCCGAGGTGAGCAAAATCCCGGCCAACGTTTCAGTTCGATGACCTTTTGTCAGAACTGGAAAAAGTTAGAGATGTAATAGAAACAGAAAATACTGCAGATACTGGAAATCTGAAATAAAAACAGAAAGCGCTGGAGATACTCAGCAGGTCAGGCAGCATCTGTGAAGAGAGAAACAGAGTTAACGTTTCAGGTCGATGACCTTTTGTCAGAACTGGAAAAAAGCAGGAAATGGAACAGATTTTTAAGCAAGTGTAAGGGCTGGGAAAGGGGGGAGGGGATGAAAGAACAAAAGGGAAGGTGTGTGATAGGATAGAAGGCAGGAGAGGCTAAGAGACATTAAGAGATATTCAAGGCAAAAGGAGATGGTAATGGGACAGGTTAAGAAACAAAGGATGGCTCTAGATGAAGTGTAAATTGCGCTGGCAGAATGAAAGACAGCTGCCATGTGGGGGGAAAAAAAAGTGTGGAAAAAAAATATATATGTTAAGGGCCGAGGTTATGATCTGAAATTGTTGAACTCTATGTTGAGTCCAGAAGGCTGTAAAGTGCCTAATCGAAAGATGAGGTGCTGTTCCTCGAGCTTACGCTGAGCTTCCGTGGAACAATGCAAGAGGCCGAGGACGGTGAGGTCTGAGTGGGAGTGGAGCGATGAATTAAAGTGACAGGCCACCGGAAGCTCGGGGTCACCCTTACAGACTCAATGGAGGAGGTGTTCCGCAAAGCAGTCGCCCAATCTGCATTTGGTTTCCCCAATGTAGAGGAGACCGCATCGTGAGCAGCAAATACAGCATACTAAATTGCAAGAAGTACAAGTAAATCGCTGTTTCACCTGGAAGGGGTATTTGGGACCCTGGACAGTGGGATGATATAAGGGCAGGTGTTGCATCTCCTGCGCTTGCACGTGAAGGTGCCGGGTGAAGGGGGTGATAGAGGAGTGAACCAGGGTGTCACGGAGGGAGCGGTCCCTTCGGAGTGCTGAAAGGGGAGGTGAGGGGAAGATGTGTTTGGTGGTGGGATCACGCTGGAGGTGGCGGAAATGGTGGAGGATGATCTGTTGAATGTGGAGGCTGGTGGGGTGAAAGGTGAGGACAAGGGGAACCCTATCGTGGTTCCGGGAGGGAGGGGCGGGGTGAAGGCAGAAGTGCAGGAGATAGAACGGACACGGTCAAGGGCCGTGTCAACCACAGTAGAGGGGAATCCTCGGTTGAGGAAAAAGGAAGACATGTCGGAAGCACTGGTATGGAAGATGGCATCGTCAGAGCAGATGCGGTGGAGACGGAGAAACTGGGAGAATGGAATAGAGTCCTTACAGGAAGCGGGGTGGGAGGAAGTGTAGTCCAGGTAGCTGTGGGAGTCAGTGGGCTTGTAGTGAATGTTTGTCAATAACCTATCCCCAGAGATGGAGATGGAGAAGTCGAGGAAGGGAGGGAAGAGTCGGAGATGGACCATGTGAAGGTGAGGGAAGGGTGGAAATTGGGAGCAAAGTGAATTAAATTTTCTAGTTCAGTGTGAGAGCAGGAAACGGCACTGATACAGTCATCAATGTACCGGAAAAAGAGATGAGGGAGGGGACCTGAGTAGGAGGGGCACGGTGGCATAGTGGTTAGCACTGTTGCCTCACAGCGCCAGGGACCCGGGTTCAAATCTGGCCTCGGGCGACTGTCTGTGTGGAGTTTGCACATTCTCCCTGTGTCTGCGTGGGTTTCCTCCGGGTGCTCCGGTTTCCTCCCACAGTCCAAAGATGTGCAGGTTAGGTTGATTTGGCTATGATAAATTGACCCTTAGTGTTAGGGGATTAAATACGTGGGGTTACGGGATAGGGTGGGATATGTGTCGGTGCAGGCTCGATGGGCCGAAATGGCCTCTATCTGCACTGTAGATTCTGTGCTTCTGTGACTGGAACAAAGAATGTTCCACATATCCCACGAAAAGGCAGGCATAGCTAGGACCCATGCAGGTTCCCATAGCAACACCTTTGATTTGGAGGAAGTGAGTGGAGTCAAAGGAGAAGTTGTTCAATGTGAGAACAAGTTCAGCCAGGCGGAGGAGGGTGGTGGTCGATGGGGACTGGTTGGGCCTCTGTTCAAGGAAGAAGTGGAGCACCGTCAGGCCATCCTGGTGGGGGATGGAGGTTTAGAGGGATTGGATGTCCATGGTGAAAAGGAGGCGGTTGGGGCCAGGAAACTGGAAACTGTTAAAGTGGCGGAGGGCGTCGGAAGAGTCGCGGATATTGGTGGGAAGAGACTGGACAAGGGGAGCAAAAATAGAGTTGAGATAGGAAGAGATAAGTTCCTTGGGGCAAGAACAGGCTGAAACAATGGGTCTACCAGGGCAGTCCTGTTTGTAGATCTTGGGAAGGAGGTAGAAGTGGGCTGCGCGGGGTTGGAAACGGTTGCTTGATGTTCGGTAGTGGGATTATGGTCCAGGCGGAGGTAGGAGGAGGTGTCGGAGAGTTGCCGTTCAGCTTCTGTTAGGTAGAGGTCGGCTGTTGGGGTTGGATCTGAGAGAATGGAGTGCTGCAAGTTCAGAGGGAGGTAGGTTGGAGTGAGTGAGGGGAGCAGAGAAATTGAGACGGCCGATGTCACGCCGGCTGTTTGCAATGAAAAGATCTAGAGAGGTTAAAAGGCCAGAGTGAGGGGTCCAGGTAGAACGAGAATTCTGAAAATGGGAGAAAGGGTCGACCATGTGGGGGCAAGACTCCTGGCCAAAGAAGTGGGCACAGAGACGAAGGCGGCCGAAAAAGAGCTTAGCATCGTGCCGAGCTCGAAATTCATTGAGGTGGGGGCGGAAGGGGATAAAGCTCAGGCCTTTGCTAAGGACTGATCGTTCGGGGTCTGAGAGGGGAAGGTCAGAGGGGATAGTGAAAACATGGCAGGGGGTGAGATTGGAAGAAGGGATGGGGTCAGAGGAAAGTGAAGGGAAAGAAGGTTCCGGAGGGGCATTGGTGTCCAAGAGTTGTTGAAGCTTGTGATCCTTGACATCTGAAAGGAAGAAAAAAAGTTTTTTCTTAAAGCGCTGGATGAGGCGAAGTTTGAAATGGAACTGCGGACCAGGACAGCTTTGAGATAGAGTGAGTCAGTGCTGCTGAAGATAGAGGTCGAGAGTGTTCATGTGGCGGCGCATGGCATTCAACGTGGATCTTAGATACGGCAAGAGCAGTGGTTCGAGGAACGCTGAATATCTTGGAGATATCTGTAGTCCTGGGTGGATCCAAAACACGAAGGGTGGAATTTCAGTTGGAATCCACGTGGAGTAAGTCAGAGCCGGAGACAGTTGCTGAGGAAAGATATGTAGCTGTGAAAGCGAGTTTTGGTAGATACCTGACCAAACACGAGAAGGGAGATAGAAAGCAATGAAGATGAACAAGGTAAAAGAGACAAACGGAAATCCTGTCGGAGAGAAGAGCAGAACTTCTTCAAGGTGGGCATTCCTGGAAGAGAGGTGGCAGTGAATTAAACACTAATACAAAAAGAAAATACTGCAGATGCTGGAAATCTGAAATAAAAACATAAAATGCTGGAGATACTCAGCAGGTCAGGCAGCATATGTGAAGAGAGAAACAGAGTTAACGTTTCAAGTCGATGACCTTTCGTCAGAACTGGAAAAAAGCAGGAAATGGAACAGATTTTTAAGCAAGTGTGGGAGCTGGGAAAGGGGGGAGGGGATTAAAGAACAAAGGGGAAGGTCTGTGATAGGCAGAAGGCAGGAGAGGTTAAGAGACTTTAAGAGATATAGAGATAAGAGATGTAATAGCTTTTAACCAAGTACAGAGGTAGGGAAAGGTAAATAGAGGGGAGGAAAGAACAAAAGGGATGGTCTGTGATAGGGTGGAAGACAGAAGTGATTCACTGACAAAAGGGTGATGGGGCTAGGCAAAAGGGGGTGGTAATGGGACAAGTAAGGAAACAAAAGGTGGGTCTAGAGGAGCTGTGATGGCAGATTCAGTACCAGCACCTGCTGTCCGAAAAAATAGGAGCAGTGGTTATGATCTGAAATTATTGAACTCGATGTTGAGTCTGGTAGGTTGTAAAGTGATGCTATAGGGTTTCAGGAGAGCTGAAACTGCCGTGATTGCATCATTTTCTAAACTGTCCATAAAAAAGATGAATGGTTACGATGCGTTGATGCAAATGCAATTCAGCAAACTGAGGAGGATAACATTAGGTTGGAAGGTAATTTGTCTTTTGGCTTCAACTAAACTATTCAGATCGTTGCCCAGCCTCCTGGTGTTCTATTTATTATATTTCTGCACTTTATATAAATAACAGAAATGAGATTTAATGTTTCAATGATTTTAGCAGTCCCTTTTGCAGATGAAAAATGACCATGATGTATTGTTAGTTTAGGTCCACAGATCTCACCAGTAACAGTGAGTTATGGCAATGTTTTAACGAGCATGAAAGACCCATATATTATGAGTACCACAGGTACAAGTGAATTAGGATGGCCCTTGACACAAATGCCGGGAAGTCATAAGTGGCAAGGTATTTTACTTACTCTATGGCTGTAAGGCCCCCACAAGAATATCAAGCCCTCTTTAATAGTAATTGTAGTTGCTCCTCCATTCCCAACCTCCATTTTAATCCAGTGCATCCACACTTGGCTCTTTAGTTAGAACTTTGGATGGTCCAGCCTGCAGAAGTCTCAACAGAATTTAAAGCGGTACGAGAAGGTTTGCAAGCTTCCTTTCCCTCCCAAACAACCTAGATGAAAATGGCAAACTCACCCCTTTTAGGAAGCCAGAGTGTGAACTACTGTATCAATTAAAATTGGAATTCAAATATGAATGCTTTAGTTGTTCAAATTGTGGTGTATGTAACCTGTTCCACCTTAAGAGAACTACCTTAAGAGATGTACTACTTTCTCTTGGCTGCTGTATACTGTAATACCGGTGGTGACCACACCGGTATATAAACGTTGTGTAGTGATTTGCTGGGCAGTTCAGCCCTGACCTCCAAATAGTAAAGACCTGTTAAAGTTATTCTTGTTGTCTGTGTCCAGTGATTTATAATAAGCATAACTGGGACACACAGACTCAACAGTGGCGACGAGTCCGATCTTACCCTGCGGCAGTTTTACATCCAAGGCAGCTTCGTCCTCAGAACGGGCGTCGAGAAGAGGCATCCGCCCTCATCATCCTGCTGAGCACCACATCGCACGGGAGGCATCGAGAACCCGGGTTAAAAAGAAAAATTCTGACCACGAAGCCCTCCATCAGCGACAGGCAGTGATCATCCCTTCTACCACGGTGGTGGGTAAGCCGATCAGCGACACGAGTAGAAAGTCGGCCGCGTTGGCTGTGGAGTAGGGGAGGGAAAACGGAGGAAAAAGGGCGGAGAACTCGACCGCGGCCGGTGAAAAGGGCCGGGCTGCAATCGGGGCCGAGAGGCGCAGCGACTGGGGCAGCGTTAAGGCCACGAGAACCGCGGAGAACTCAACCGCAGCCGGTGTAAAGGACCGGCCTGCAAGCGGGGCTGAGAGGCGCAACAGCAGGGGAAGCGTGAATGCCCACGGGAACCGCGGGGGAGCAAAAAAAGCAGTGTCGGGGAATTGAGAACCGCTGGGGAGGCGAGAACGGCAGCAGCACGGCAATCGCCATTGCAGCCAGCGGGGGAGAAGGCAAACGCGGGAAGCCGCCATTGTAGTCGGCGGGGGAAGAAGACGAGCGCAGGAAAAACCGCCAAGCGCGGGAAGCCGCCATTTTAGTAGGCGGGGGAAGAAGACAAGCGCGGGAAGCCGCCATTTTGGGAAAAAGAACATTTAAAGAAACTTGCAAGGATGCCTAAGCATGGTAACATCAATGCTTTTGATAGCGATGTCGAAGGTTGGGCCACGTATGTAGAACGCATGGAAGTTTATTGTAAAGCAAATGAGGTACCAGATGGTAAGAAAGCACTAACCTTATTAAACTCAATGGGTGCAAAGACGTACGGGCTATTGAAGCACCTTGTATCACCAGATAAACCGGCGGATCAGACTTTCGCGAATATTGTTACTGTCCTGAAAAATCATTTAAACCCCACACCGCTGCTGATAGCAGAACGATTTAAATTTTACAGAAGAACGCAGCTGAAAGAAGAAAGCAACGCTGAATTCTTAATTGAACTGCGTAAGCTATCAAAGTACTGTCAGTTTGGAACAGGACTAGCAGATGCGCTGAGAGATAAATTTGTGTGTGGATTGTTAAAAGAAGGAACACAAAAGCGACTGCTAGAGGAGAATGATCTTATGCTTGATAAAGCTGTCACTATTGCAGCATCGCACGAAGCCGCAGCGAGAGGCACTGTGGAAATGCAGCTAAGGTCATCGGAACTCAGCACCAATCAAATGGCCTTGGGTGCAGTAAAGTGTTATCGTTGTGGAAAGACAACGCACGATCAGAACCAGTGCTGGTTCAAAAATCAGGAATGCAGAAAATGTGGCAGGCTTGGTCACATAGCTAAAGTATGCCGGTCAGGAAAGAAGACCAGCAACAAAAAGTCACCGCAGGAAAAGTGCAGAAAGGTACACAAGGTGACAGAGAACAGTTCGGATGAACAGACGTCAGATTCAGACTCCAGCAGTAAGGAACTGGGTTGTCTAAGAGTACACAATGTGGGTAATGAAGCAGACCTCCAAACTATCTGGGTCACACTTCAGATAGCAGGAGTCCAAGTGAAGATGGAATTGGACACTGGATCGGCATTGACGGTCATGAATAAGCAAGATTACAAAAGGTTATTCCCACATATTCCCCTACGGGATACGGAGATTGTATTGAAAACATACACGGGGCAAAGAGTATACCCCATCGGAAAGATAAAGGTAAAGGTGGTCCACAAGGGCAAAGAAAGCCGAGGAATGGACTTATATGTGCTACCTGAGGGAGGTCCACCACTACTGGGACGGGAGTGGATCAGGAGAATAAATATGGACTGGCATTCCTTAAAAGCACTAACGGTAGATTCCGGTAAAAAAGATGTCAAACCTAAACGATTGTCCAGAATATTGGACGATGCTAAAGAGGTGTTCCAACAGGGACTGGGAACACTGAGAGGAATTACAGCAACCATCAAGGTTGAAGAACATGCAAACCCGAAATTTTTCAAAGCCAGACCGGTACCTTATGCAATACGACCTGCTGTGGAAGCTGAGCTGGAAGGGCTAGAACGTTCAGGAGTACTGTCTGAGGTGGACTGGAGTGAGTGGGCCACGCCCATTGTTCCCGTCATGAAGAGTTCATCGAGCAACAAGCCGGGGGAACCGGGGAAGGTTCGCATCTGTGGAGATTTCAAGATCACTGTTAATCCGGTGCTTCACACGGTGCAATATCCGCTTCCGCGGATTGAGGATATCTTCGCTTCATTGTCTAGCGGGAAACACTTCACCAAGATAGACCTGGCGCAGGCGTACTTACAGATGGAAGCTGAGGAAGAGTCACGCCAGTATCTCACGATCAACACGCATAGAGGCTTGTATCGGTATAATAGACTGGTTTTTGGAGTGGCATCGGCTCCAGCAATTTGGCAGAGGGCCATGGAGCAGGTATTACAGGGAATTCCAGGCACACAATGTTACCTGGACGATATTCTGATTACAGGAGATGATGATGAGGAACATCTTGCAAATTTGGAACTGGTGCTCACCAGATTGAAAGAATATGGACTTCGAGTTAATCGCCAGGAATGTGAGTTCTTTCAGAAGCGGATCTCGTACTGTGGTCATGTCATTGACCAGGAGGGGCTTCATAAGTCTCCTGACAAGATCGAAGCTGTTGTGAAGGCTCCCGCTCCAGATAATGTATCCCAGTTGAGGTCGTTCCTAGGGTTGATTAACTATTACCATAAGTTTCTGCCAAATTTATCCACGGTGCTGCACCCGCTGAATGCTCTTTTGCAGAAGGGAGTACCATGGAAGTGGAGCGAGGACTGTAAGAGGGCCTTTTGCAAAAGCAAGGCATTGATCACCTCAGAGGAAGTGTTGGCTCACTTCAACCCAACGCTGCCTATTCGTTTGGCTTGTGATGCTTCTCCATATGGTATTGGGGCAGTACTCTCACACAAGTTGCCAAATGGCTTGGAGAGGCCAGTCGCGTTCGCATCCAGATCATTGACCTCCGCTGAGCGCAACTATGCTCAGGTAGATAGGAAGGCTCTCAGCCTTGTGTGGGGAGTAAAGAAGTTTAATCATTACCTGCAGGGCCAAAAGTTTACGCTACTGACAGACCACCAGCCGTTGGTATCCATTTTTAACCCTAAGAAGGGTGTTTCGGTGATGACAGCACAGAGGCTCCAGAGATGGTCCCTTTTCCTAGGGGCACATCAATATCAGATTGAATTCAAAGGTACAAAGCAGCATGGTAATGCTGATGGGCTGTCGCGCCTGCCACTACCTACAGCGGAGGAGGCACCGACGGTTGACACTGTTGAGTTATTTCACTCGACCATCATCGAATGTTTACCAGTCACCAATGCAAATATTGAAAGAGAAACCAGGAATGACCCGACACTGTCCCGGGTCTACGAATTGACAGTGAAGGGATGGCCAGCACATGGTGATCCACTGTTACTGGCATTCTCAGCAAGACGAGAACAGCTGTCCGTCTGTCAAGGAACATTGATGTATGGAACAAGGGTGATTATTCCTCCTAAGTTAAGAGAGAGAGTTCTAAAGGAACTGCATGAAGGTCATCTGGGGGGAGTCAAGATGAAAAGCCTTGCTAGGGCTTATGTGTGGTGGCCGGGTATCGACCAACAGATAGAGGATCTGACGAAAAGCTGCTCAGGGTGCCAAAAAGTTCAAAATGCACCTCCGATTGCACCGCTGCATCCATGGGAATGGCCTTCAACCCCATGGCAACGTGTACATATTGACTTTGCTGGTCCATTCATGGACTCCATGTTTTTAATTGCGGTGGACGCACATTCTAAATGGCCAGAAGTGATTAAGATGACTACCACTACCTCGGAAAAGACGATCGCGGTGCTAAGAACGATATTTGCAAGAAATGGATTGCCAGAACAAATATGTTCAGACAACGGACCGCAGTTCGTGTCAGAAGAATTCCAGAAATTCATGAAGAAGAATGGGGTGAAACATTATACCTCTGCCCCATATCATCCGGCTACAAACGGGTTGGCTGAGAGATTTGTACAAACGTTCAAAAAAAGCAATAAAGGCCATGAGCGAAGATCAGATTCCACTACAACACAAGGTGGACAATTTCCTACTGGCATATCGAAACGCCACTCATGCAGTGACAAACCAAAGTCCTGCCATGATGTTCTATAACAGGAGGTTGCGGTCCAGGTTGGACTTGTTAAAACCAAATGTGCGGAGGGAAGTCGAAAACAAACAGTTCCAGCATGTAAATAACAAGACCACTCGGAGTTTCGAAATAGGACAACCAGTGTTAGCCGGGACTATAAAAATGAGAAATGGCAATCTGGAACAATTCGGGCCAGACAAGGACCCCTGATGTACACGGTAGATATTGGTGAAAATGTAATACGACGTCATGCTGACCAACTGGTAGAATCGAGAACAAGGGTCGAACCCATGGTTACGGCAGAGACAACCGTGGAAGAAGTTAGTGAACCTGAAGCATCTACCTCAGAAGTGAATGTACCTGATGATGATGTCCAATCCATAAGAGATCAACTAGATGAGTCACCCCAGCAACGAGAATCAGAGACCCCTGAAAGGCGTTATCCAACTCGAATCAGGAGGCCTCCTCAGAGACTGAATCTTTGAACTGTTTTGCACGAAGTTGTATATATATATATATGTTATTATGTTATGTTAAATGGGGATATACACTGTTAAGCTAAAAAGGGAGGATTGTGGTGTATGTAACCTGTTCCACCTTAAGAGAACTACCTTAAGAGATGTACTACTTTCTCTTGGTTGCTGTATACTGTAATACCGGTGGTGACCACACCGGTATATAAACGTTGTGTAGTGATTTGCTGGGCAGTTCAGCCCTGACCTCCGAATAGTAAAGACCTGTTAAAGTTATTCTTGTTGTCTGTGTCCAGTGATTTATAATAAGCATAACTGGGACACACAGACTCAACACAAATAATATGGCCAACAGAGCATCCATTAGGTGAGACTTTAAATGAATTCTAGACAACACTATGTTGGTGATTATTGCAGACTTACACAAGCAAACTATTCTGTGTTAGTCCTGTAAACACACTTAAACATTGGTTTGGGAAGTAAACAAAGCGATAAGCTTTCAGGACTACACTGTAATATTGTACTGTAAAAGGAACAATTGTACTGTAAAATTATCAGACCAATAAGTGGGGACCAAAAACCTCAGATACATTTTTAATTTCACACATACATGTTTTTTTTAATTAAAAATGCTGAGTGGTCTCAAGAGGTCAAAGGTACTGCCTCAGTAGGTGGCACTGTAAATGTACATGACATTGTAAACAGTGGGGTCCCACCTAGCATTACCTAACAGCCCCATGCGCTACCCTGAATCATCTTCATTCCTTTCTTAAAATAAGTAGCAGTTGTGGCCTCCCTGGAACTGTTACATAGAGCAGAAAGTATTGTAAATAAACATTTGTACTCAGAAATTGGTTTCCATTTATTAAAAATGAAACTGATGTAACTACGCACCTCACAAAGTACATGAGAATTCCTCAATGGCAGCCATAAACTGGAGTATTAATTTTAAGCCAAAATAGCGAATTGGGGCTCATATTCAACCAGAAATGAAAATGGAGGACTTGTGAAACTCAATGGCGGCCAAGAAATGAAAAGCTGCTTCGAAAAACACTGGAAGTTTCTAATCTTTTAGCAACAGAGCGCCAATGTAGTAATGAAAAGGAGCAGTGAATATATAACAGCTATGATTAAAATCCACCCCAATCACTGAGGAAGAAACGGTAACCCTACCCTCAGCTGTTGCGTTTGTGTTGCCTTTTCCTGCGACGTTTAGAAAAGTTGTCATAGTTCGTATGTTGTAGAAAATATTAAAATTTTGTAAAATATGTATTATAAATTCCTTCTCGTTCCTCTATTGTAAGACTACCCATAACCACTGCCCACCATACCCCATCAAGTAGCTATTACAACCAGCAATAGTATCCTCTCCACCTGATATGCTTTGCTCTTCCACACCCTATACACCTTTCCCATTCTCAATTCCCCAGTTATTAATCTGCCAGTTTATGACCTTGCATCATGCCTTGTGGCGGATGCCTATCCCAATGTGGTGGCCTCCATCCCTCATATGGTTGTTTCCACAGGCATTTGAGTAGCAAAAGACCCAGCCCATGAATGATATCAACATCACTAAAATGGATTATCAAGGCATGATCACATTGCTGTTTGTGGGATCTTGCTGTGCGCAAATTGGCTGCTGCCTTTCCTACATTACAACAGTGACTACACTTCAAAAAGTACTTCATTAGCTGTAAAGCACTTTGGAAGGTCCTGAGGTTGTGAAAGGTGCTATATAAATGCAAGTGTATTTTTTTTACCAGTGAGCTGGATTGTGCTGATGTCAAGACAATCCCCACAGCGGGCTTCCCAGGAATCTTCTACCTGTCCTCTCTTATTCAGAGGAAAATAGAGCTTGTGGGGAATGCAATGCCACAACTGTCCAAGAGAAAAGGTGACCACCGCCCCCACACGCCCTTAGAGGAAAGCGGTGGCTTGTATGGAATGTAAATCATTTCCTGCCACCGGAGAGAAAAATCAAGCCCGGAAGAAGGGAGGGGCACTTGTACACAAGTCAAGCGGAGCCAGAAGGGAAGCAAAGATTACTTCAGAATCCCCTGGACACCCCTCACTCCTGAACTCATTTCTCTGACTTTGCTAATGTCATTCCCATCCTTCTTGCACCTCCACACCCGTCTCCTCCCTCTTACCTCTCCACCTGTCTCCCTTCTCTGTTCTCTTTCTTGTCACCCTAGATGGGAAGAAAGCTTCTATTCACCCCTCCCACTGAAAAGAATTTTGATCCTGTCCACTTCGGCCTGTCCTGTCCTATCCTCCCCTGTCCTCTCCTGTCCTCCCCTGTCCTCTCCAGTCCTCTCCCGTCCTCTCCTGTCCTGTCCTCTCCTCTCCTGCCCTGTCCTGTCCTCTCCCGTCCTCTCCTGTCCTGTCCTCTCCTCTCCTGCCCTGTCCGCTCCTGTCTCCTCCTGTCCTTTCCTGTCCTCTCCTCTCCTGTCCTGTCCTCTCCTGTCTCCTGTCCTCTCCTGTCTCCTGTCCTCTCCTGTCCTGTCCTCTCCTCTCCTGTCCTCTCCTCTCCTCTCCTATCTCCTGTCCTCTCCTGTCCTGTCCTCTCCTCTCCTGTCCTGTCCTCTCCTCTCCTGTCCTTTCCTGTCCTGTCCTCTCCTCTCCTCTCTTGTCCTGTCCTGTCCTTTCCTGTCTCCTGTCCTCTCCTGTTCTGTCCTATCCTCTCCTCTCCTGTCCTCTCCTCTCTCCTGTCCTGTCCTGTCCTCTCCTCTCCTGTCCTCTCCTGTCTCCTGTCCTCTCCTGTCTCCTGTCCTCTCCTGTCCTGTGTGCTCCTCTCCTGTCCTGTCCTCTCCTGTCCCCATTCACCTCCTCTCCTCTCCTGTCCCCTCCCCTTTCAGTCACACCTGGGCGTTCTGAGCACGTGCTGTTTGCAGAATTAACCAACATGCAATCTGTGCATCATTAGGAGTTTCTTCATTCTATGAGAATTTGAGGGTTTTGTTCAAAAGATTTTGAAAGAAACTGGAAATTGAATTCCCAAAACTTTTTATTTCATGCAAGGCTGGCATTTATTAACAATATGTGAACAGAAGCAGCTATGATCATAGTTTATTTGTTTATGGTTAGAAAAAAACCCAACGTGGTTATTTATAGAGAATGGATAGCTATTAATTAGTTCAAACAATGAATTTCTGAGCATTTAATGAGGCAATGTTTATTTGTTTATGGAAATTAAAGACTGTATGGGTATTTTTCGTGTCTCTACTGCCACGTTTTCACCTAAAAATGAGATGGTAGTGGGACCAAAATAGCATGAATAGTTGAAGCACTAACTTAATGCTGAGGTCCCGCCTGTTACGATTTTCCGGCGGACCTTTATCCTGGCAGCTGAAGCTCCCAGAACAGGTGGGCACCTCATGACTATGCCAATCGTGGTCAGATGACATAGTTATGCTGCCAATGCCATTGTTGTCTCTGCCTGGCAGATTACCACACGTTTCTGCTCCTGTCCATCAAACATGGGCAGTAGAAGTTGGAGCCATTTTGAGTCTTCATTAAAGGGATCTTTAACTGCAGTCAGGGAAAGCTAGAAGCAAGGTTGTCACTCATTTTTACTGCAGTTACTTGTGGGTTTTGAGCCTTAAAGGCTTCTATATTTAATCTCCTTGCTGTCTGTTGCTCAAAACAGTTGCTGCCTTTTACTCCTGATGCTACCACCCTTCCCCTTTAAGGTGCTGATGGAGGTCCTTCAAAATCTGCCACCGCCAATAAGGAGCACGTTTCACACAGGCTGCTTACTGAGTTAATGGGCCGTATATTCTGATCCCTACGGGTGTGTACTCGCTGTGTACACGCCCGTAAGGACATCGGAAATGACGGTTTCAGGCATGCCAAGCGCATGCGCTGAAAACCGTCATTTCCGATCTGTCAAGAATGCTCTTGACAGATCGGACGCCTTCCCTGGAGAAGGGCCTCTGCGGGGGGAGCATTCCACTTTCTGCAGAACCTCCGCCCGCAGAAAACCCTGAGAAATCTTACGTCTGGTAAAAGCAGGCGTAAGGCCTGTTTTTACCAGCATAAGATTTGAAAATTAAAAAAAAAAAATTCACTCATTTATCATTTAAAAAATACTTTTAAAAAGGTAAGTTTATTTTTAGCCCTGTAAAAAACTTTAATTATTCTTTTCAAAAAATTTAATTTTTGTTTAAAATATTTAATTTATTGTAATTTCGATTAATTTTAAAAATGTGATTTTAAAAAAATTATTTAATGTTTTAAAGTGTTTTTGGTCTATCTTTCAAGTGTATGAAGGGAGATTCCCTTCTTTGATTGGCTTCCCATGATCCCAGGGATGCTTGCGAACCGTATGCGCTTCTGGGATACATGGGCCCTGCACATTTCGAGTTGGAGAGGCCCAGGAGCGGAAGTGTCCGGACCTCGGGAGTGTAGGATTCGCAAAATTGAACTTTATATTATAAAGGGTCAAATGGCAGAAGAGGCCATGATTTTTAAAGACTGTTTTAAAAAGAAGCCCAGAAAAAGGGGCATACAAAATGGCCACCATACCACGTGACAGGCTTATTGGGACATTTTAAAATGGTTCCTGCAAATCCTCAGACAGCTTTGTGGATTCAACCCACAGTAAGTTCTGGAAGCCGTTTCTGAGAGAACGAAACCAGACCCCCACATATACATATGGATTAGATGCAGATCCAGTCAAGATCGGCCTGGAGACAGAGGCCATCTAGATGTTGACCCAGACAAAAGGGGACAATTTCATATTCATGAGAACAGCACCAAGGACTAGATAACGAGATCAGCAGGACATTAAAAACAATGAAGGTCATTCCAGACCAGAGATGGGCCTTTACCGGCCATCTAAAATATTTTAAAATATAATAACTACCCCGCTGTGCTCCCAGCCCGCCAAAAGTTAAACAAAGACTAACCTGATTTTGGGCGGGAAATGGAAGCTTCTGAAGGAAAAGTATAATTGGAAGAGGAGTGGTTGTTGAGAGAGTGGAATTCGGGAGTTGAATTTGGCGGTTGCTGAGTTGAGTTGGAGGGGAGTCGGAGCTTCTTCCAAGCGGTGGGGTGAGTCTCAGCTTTTCGAGCTCAGCCCTGGAGCATTGGCAGCCGGTCCAGCTTTTGAGCTGAGTAAAGAGGAGCTGGTTTGGGAGAAGATCAGCGAACTCCTCTCCACCATTGGAGGAAGAAGAAGAAGACTAAGCCGCCATCAAGGAGACCGTTCGAGCCGGCGTCCCGCCCCGGGGTCAAACATCGGGAGATCTTCGACCAACCCTTGGCTGTTGACAAAAACGAGAGGCCCTCTCCCGGCTCGGGAGAAGAGACAAAATAAAACAACAGAAGCAGCCGGTGTCCAGCCGCCCCCGACCCCCGCCTCAGGAGAGAGGTGTGGCACAGCTCGCTGGGGCTCCACAATCCACGTGGAGACGGGACGCCTGAAAGGATCAAACGCAGACTGGTTCAAAACCTTGCGCTTCCTAGTTGGATTGGTGAGCATGTTTCTGGCCCTTCACAATCAGATCTAGATAGGTTTAAGGGGGTGGATTTAAGGGTACAATTAACATGAGTTGTTGTCCCTCGATGTTCCATGTGTTTCCTTATTTCAGGATGATTTTTGTAGCGTATAAGATGCCTGTAGTTGCCTTAGTTAGTATTGTGTCGTTATGATTTGTTTGTGTTTTTCCCTCCCATGTACTCTCTTATCTGCTTGCATTTGATTTATTTTTCCTTATGCAATAAAATTTCATTTCGTTTCATCAAACTCGGTCTACAAGAGTTTTCTCTACATTGTAGTTCCTGCCCCAAAGTCCAGAGTATAGAATCTAAGGGGCGAGTGGGTCGAACCACTCAAGGTTTTACTGTGCAAGAGAGAGAGGCCTCTAGAGAGAGAAACCTCTGCGATCTAAAACCCCTTACAGGAGCCCTCAGGTAAGTCCGTAGATTTTTTTCCAGATCACAGGCCTCCGCACGTGGGAAGCCTCCAATCGGAAAATACGGCCCAATGTAAACGAAGCCTGACCATGAAACTGGCTTGGGCCACTCGCTGACCCCTTTGGGTGGAGAGAGCACTCACTCCACTGTCCATCCCAAGTACACTGGAATCCAAAAATGTCCACTATATGTCAGCAAACTTACTATAGCGCACTAAGTGTTCTGCTTCAGTGCTCCTGGCATACACTGACAGTACAGATCAAGAAACTGCATTCCTCCAGCTTGTGATGTTCAGTTCATTAATTTTAAGGACGACAAAATATGAGGAAGGAACATAAATCAGCTGACAGTAGGGAAAAGTGGTGGGGGGAATACCTGAGAGTTTAAAAGGGATGGGTTGGGGGAAGGAAGCTGATGGGTGGGAACACGGTGGAGGGCGGATCGTTTGAAAGAGGCCAGTGGAAGCTTGGGTCCATTTTTGTGGGCCTCACTTCCTCCACAATGCTGTTAGACCCTGCAACCCCTCAATACTCCAAAACCCCCTTGTCACATTTTGAGATTTTTGATTATTTTTTCCACTGGAAAAGATTTGGGGATTGAGTTATGTTTGTGTCTTTTTTTTTAAAACGTGAATTTGCACAGGTTTAAAAACAAAGGCCACAGGCTGCGGGCAATGATGAATGCATATTGGAGCCAGTTTCAGGGATGTCACAACTCATAGTGTATTTCAAAATAATACAACAAGGACCTATTGTCTCATCCCATTAGCAAGGACGACCAGGGACATGAAATGGTTCATCATATTGTTGCATGTAGTCAACTAGTATTCACAGCCAGTGTGGCAAAGGTGGTTCTATTCATGGTATGAGATGTCTGCAGAGAACATAACTCCCGGGAGAGATGGTAATCAGTTTCGTTGACAGTCTTGCAGTAAATCTCTGCATGGGAATGTGTCAGTGGCATTGACACTCTGCTTCCTGGGGTCAGAACGAACAGAAAAGGGAAAAACAGCTTTTGGGAGGCAGTCAGATTTTGAAGAAAAAGATGATGAGACGCAGCTCCCGGCCTGGCTGGAAGCTAATAACGTCAGGCATTGGGTCTTGCGATTAGAAGTTGGCTAGAGAGAAAAACATGCCAAATACAATTACGTCATCCCATGAAAAGGACAAGGGATGTGATTTATTACTTTTTCCACTTTTTCGAAGGGAGAAGTTAGAGTGAGTGGAATTCAATTTACTGTTACTCTGTATGTTCACTTATTGTCTGTGAAATAAAATACTTTAATGATATGTATCTGGCTTCATCTCACAAACGAGGTAAACGTAATAACCCAGTTCACTTATTGTGATTACAGCACCACCTGACTACATCCAAAAAAAATTTTACAAAGGGATTACCAAAATAAGGTGAAAGTAGTTTGAAGATAAATAATTTAAAGTTGGAACCCTTTGAAAATAGGTCAAAAGTGTTCTAAATTAAGCTAGAATGGATGCAAAATACAATATCCTATTTACTTCCTTAAAATACAACACATTCAAAAAAACAAAAATGACATATTATTACATTTTTCCACCATTTTTCCCAATAAGCATTGTAGATGTTGTCATATCATTCACAAACAACAAGTGGTTGCATGAACATCTTGACAAGTGTCTAAAACATTGATTCTTCACTGGATGATGACAGATTGTCAGTGCTGGTACTTTCAGGTTGATGCACAATAACAATCTTGCATGTTTGCAGTGTCAGGATAAATATTAATGTTCTTTATCAAATCACTTTCTCACAATCGTTAGTAGAATGAAAGAAAATCTGTCATCTTCAGTGTATTGAAAACTAAGCTTTCAAACAATCATAAACTTTGATTAAGAAATTAACCATACAATTGAACATCAGCTGGTAAACAGTGTAAGTTTATACCCTTGCGATTAAGAAATGGTGCACAGGGTTCCAAATTTAAATGAACAATCTTCACACTAATTTAAAACTTGTTCAAAAGTATCTCACTACAAGTACATAACACCAGAATTCTACCATTTCCTGCTCAACACAAATGACTCTAAGTTTTTTTTACACCTTCATATCCTAGGTTTTAAATCAATTTGTTGCAGGTGAAATTAACTCTTTAATTAATTTTAAGTGAAAAAGTAGATGTGAGGAAATTTGCAAAAACTAGAGATTTCACCCACTTTATTACCCATATAGGGACTGTTTGCCACCATGTGGTTTCCATTAGCCAAAAGAGTAACAGTCAGGGTCACAGATTTATGCATGACCATCGTCAGTACCAGTCAGGACTGTCCAATAGGTGTACCAACAATTAGATATATGAGTTTTACTCATAGATGGGTTATCCCACTGAAGTGTGGCACTCTTTTTAATATCATAATCAGGGACTGACAGAACTGACCATTTTGTATGACGTCCAGCATAGATACAAATAAGGAAAGCCATTTAGCTAACTCTTTTACCCATAAAGATAGGCTATCACAACATCCAATTATTTCTTAAATGATCCAAGGTCTTTGTCTCCACCACCCCACTTGGACATCCATTCCATGTGCTCATCGCTTTCTGTGAAGAACTTCTTGACATCTTTGATTGCTGCTCCAGTGTCTGGGCCCATTGAGTCAAATAACTCTTTCAACTTAATTCTTAGCTATTTCAAACCCTTTAAAGTATATATGTTGTCCATTTGTTCTTCCAATGTGCAAAACTTTACACTTAATTGTATTGAACTTCATCTGCCACTGATCTGCTCACTTACATTTTATCTAACTTGTTTTGCAGTTGTTCAGCTGCCTCTTCAAGTTCAACTGCCCTCTCCCTCCCCCCCAACATGAGTTTAATGAGATCTCCATTGTTGATCAGTTTGTATTAAGCTTCTGAATGAAGGCAATTGATAGAAATTAGAGGCCATAAAGATTACTACCCCAAACCCCTCCCCCGCTCCATCATAAAGCTCACACAGTCAATTTGGGATATCACTTCCTCAAAAAAATTAAAGAGGGTGGTGCAGGTAGGATCACAACCCCACTGCTGGCTCCATCCTACTGTTGAAAATGAGCTTACCTTAATAGGGCCTATTATGCTCGCCCTGCGCGTTACCCGGCCCAATTAGATGGAGCGGGTCTGGTGACATCATTCATGATGCATTTTCAGCCAGAATCTTTACAGGGACCATGGCCACATTAGATTTGAAGTTTCATCTAACATAGTGCTGTCTGTGTACAACAGCACTGGAGTGCTACAAACACTGACAGTGACTGCACAGAGGTGCAGGGCTGCACCCAGGCTCTCTGATGACTCCCTCCATATGTTAGTGGAGGGAGTCAGAGCATGCAGGGAGGTCCTCTTCCCTTCCAATGGGCAGAAGAGACCTCCCCAGGAGACCAAAACAGCCTGGTTGCAGATTGCAAAGGAGGTCACAAGCAGGGATGTGTTCAGGAGGACCAGGCTGCAGTGCCGTAAATGTTTCAAAGATCTCAATAGTTCAGGAAACGTTAGTACAAAGCCACACTCAACTTCATCCTGCTGTGCTTCTCATCACATCTCCATCACTCTGCCTTCCCTACCCTACTCCTGCACATCCTTACTCACACTAACTTACCTTGCACCTCCAACCATCCCTCTCTATCTACATCATCACATCCCTATCTCACTAGCCACCCTTTACACTCACCTTCATCCTAGGGCAATCATACCAACTGACAACGCACAAGGGTAGCCACTTGAGTGTTTTATCCAATGTTTATGTAAAGTTTCTGTTAATGTGGTGTCAAACATAAAAATCTTTATTGTCAACACTTTCTAGTCTTGGACAGAATTGTGTGCACTTTTGAAGTGGCTTAGTGAGTTGCAGTGAATGGTGAGACACAACAGTACACTGCGGAATGATGAGTGTGAAAGGAATGGCTTGGGCATTGTAGGTATGCTTTATGGTGTTGGTGTGGGGTGGTGGTAACTTGGCGCATCATGTGGCAGCCATATCGGGGTAATGCGTAAAGTTAACTAAATCTGGCCATGATGAGGCCATCCCTGGCCTCCCGGGCAGCAATGTGCTCGCTGATGCCCTCTGTCCTGTGTAGCTTCAGGTGATTGCAGAGAAGGTTGGTGATGCTGGTGTTGGGGCTCATCATGGTTCGATACTGAAGACCAAGGTGAAACAATACAAACGGCACCCATGTTGATGGAATAGATGGCAGGTGAAGTACAGATAACAGAAGCATTCTGCCAATGGTGAGAGAGTTCTTCCAATGAGGTGACGCTGGATGGAGACTTTGCTGGAAAGACTTGCAGCCGGCAGAATCTGTGCTTGAAATGGACTGAGCAACAGCTTCTGCCTGAGGAAAGTGACCATCTGTCGGGTGGGAACTTTTACTATACTATTGATGCTGTCAAGTAATCAGCTGAAGCAATGGCCCCGGAACTCCCGCCTCAGGTTGATAGACGTGATTCCCGTGCTGCGTGAATCCCGTGGCCATGCAGGAAAATTTAAAAAGTGAAAAAAACCTGTTAAGGATCTGACAACTAGCTGTTATTCATCTCAATTGGGTCGCCCACCGCTGCTGGTTGAGTCGGCTCCGCGATGACAGATGCGCCTGGGGGAAAGGCGCGTGGGGGCAGGATGACAGCAGGATCCCGCCCGCTGTCAAAAATAACAACTTTCCCACCCAACCCCGCCACCACTACCACCCTGGAAAATTCCGGCCTATGTAGGTGCCTCAGTTTGTTCTGTCACACCGTGAGATTTAAACCTAGATTTATTTAGTCGAGAAGCAAAAACTCTGTTGCATGTATAGAGTAGGTCCACATATGTCTATTGATTTTCATAACTCATAACAGTGCTGGGTCATTATTTTGGAAACAGTGCCTAGGAGAAGTGGAAGAAGTAAAAGGGCCAACCAGATGGCAATAATCCTTTCTATTAACATTTTTATGAAATCTAATCTTGTCATAACTTTCTGATGACAAAAACTGTGTGGTACAGTGTCACCTCTGGAACCTGTTCATATGAAACTCTCCTTTCCCTCATAGCCGTAAAGGTGCTATGAAAACATTTGGGTCTTCTAACCCAAATCCAGTTGGTATGGATGAGAGCACTAATGTAGCACAAACTGGCAACCTCACTCCAGAAAAGTCATAAATATGACAAATGTGGGAAGTAGAAAAATTCTTCTGAAGTTAAGACATTTTGCTGGGCTGAGGACAGAGAGCTTTACTTTCCATCTGGCTGTATTTGACCTGCTAAAGGACTTTGGGAGGCTAACATCAAGTAAGATAAGCATTACATTGCACTCACCCCTTTTATCTGCTGCAACAATGAATCATGTAACCATTCCTTTTTAAAAAAAAAATTAAGGGTTAGTCACCTTTTTTGGGAGGAAATTTTCAAAATAAAAATAATTGGTACAGGAGAAGCGGGTTGCACCTAAACTAAGTAGGGACAGAGAATTATGAGTAACATTGAGGCAGAAATTGAGAATCATTTAAACTAGAGAGGTGAACGAGTGTGGGGGGGGGGGGGGTGTTGGTGGGAGCAGACTGGAAATAAGGTGCAGATGAGACTCAGTGTAGGGTAGAAGGTAGTCAGCAGGTGGGTATGGATACAGTATATACATGAGCCAGAGACTAAGAAATGGTAGACACTGGGGACCATGAAAGGAGGCAAATCTGTATTATATAAATATTAGAAGCATTAGAAATAAGATGCTGGATCGGGAGGCTGTTGTGCTGGCAGGGATCTACGATCCAATAGGAATGAGAAATTTGCAAACTCCAGAGAATGAGTAATGAATTTAATATTCAGAGGCATTCAGGGGTATAAGAGTGGACAGAAAAGCAGGTCATGGAGCCATCTCAGAGGTAACAGAAGTTGTTCCAGTGGGATGTAGAAAAATACGTAAAGAACTATTCTGGAGAGATATCTCTAACACGAAATAATTCAAGCTAACACTAGGGTATGCTAGAGACCATTAGGTTGTCATAAGAAGGAAGATAAAACGATAAGAAGGGTGTCTGATAGCAGGAAAGTTATTTTAATGGGCAACTTCAATCAACCTAATATAAATTGGTAAAACCCACGTTTTCTGGAGCCAGAGCTGGTAAATTTAATGCATTCATGCCTCAGTACATCTGAGAAGCCACAAAAGATGGTGCTCATCTTGTGGCGTCCCTGAGGGACAGCAACTGCAGGATGATTAAATTAAATCTGGGATTCAGAAATAGAATAGACCAGGAGCCAGATATGTAACTTCAAAAAGGTTAATTTCAAATAAATGAGATGACAATTAAACAATTTAATTGGGGGAGATTGATCAACAATTAAGTAGAGGGCAAGTGGAAAATCTTTAAAAAATGTCAGCAATTTCCATAAGGGTTCTTCTAATCTCCCACTGTAATTTAGGCAGAAACTCGAACAGCATAAACAGCTTACCTGTTCAGGCCTCGTCTGCTTCACCGCCTGGTATATCATGCATACTAAGGTTCAAGATTAGGATTGAGAGTGACATAAGTAGGACAAAGACTAGGGTAATAGATGGGAAACAAGGAAATTATGAGGAAATGAGGATGGAACTAAAAAAGGTAAACTGGGAGAAAATCGTAAAAAACAGGAAAACAGTGGGAAATCTTTAAAAGGGTAATCAACAGAGTTCAAGAGAAATGTATTCCGCTAAAAGCAAAAAACAAGCAAGCTGATTATGGGGCACCGTGAATGAATAAAGAACTAAAGGGAAAATTGAATCTAAAGAAAAAGACATATATAAGAAGTACTCAGATACTAAAGGAGAGGACAAAAGGGAATACAAAGAACTTGGGCAAGAAGTTGAAAAAACCATCAGGAAGACAAAGAGAAATTACAAAATCAAATTATCAAGGAATATGAAGTTAAATAATAAAATGTTCTATACACACATAAATACCAAAAGGAAAATTAAAGTAGGGATAGGGCCGCTAAAGGATGAGCAAGATAAACTCACAAGTAATGACAGAGAAATGGAGGAAGTATTGAATAACTACTTCGCCTCAGTTTTTACTAAAGAAGGTAACGAAATAGACACTTCACTAGAGGATTAGATTAAAAAGATTAATACATTTGGGATGGAAAGGGAGAAAATAATTGACAAACTAGCAAAACTAAAAGAGGAAAAAAACAGAGGTCTGGATGCTATGCGCCCACACATACTCAAGGCAACTAGGGAGCAGATAGCAGAGGAACTAGTTAATGTATATCTAAAGGTTCCACAGAAGAGGGGATAGGGCCAGAGGACTGGTGGACAGCTAGTGTTGTTCCTTTATACAAAAAGGGAGATAGAACAAAACCTGGGAACTATAGACCAGTCAGCTTAACATCAGTGGTAGAAAAGATACTGGAATCTATACTAAAACAAGTGATAGAGGAGCATCTAAAGACAGAAAATACAATAAAAAAGTCAGCATGGCTTTCGAAAGGCTAAGTCATGCTTAACTAACCTGATAGAATTCTTTGAAGAGGTAATGGAAAGAGTAGACAAGGGTAATGTGGTAGATGTCATATACTTGGATTTTCAAAGGCCTTTGATAAGGTACCACACGGTAAGCTCATGACAAAGGGTAGAGCATGTGGAGTCAGGGCACAAATAGCTGAATGGATAGAAAATTGGCAAAAAAAAACAGAGAATAGGGGTAAAGGGTAGTTACACAGATTGGAGGAAGGTAGAAAGCGGTGTTCTACAACTATCAGTACTGGGACCACTGTTGCTCATAATTTACATTAATGATTTGGACTTAGGAACAAGTAATTCAATATTAAAATGTGCAGATACCACCAAACTGGGGGGGGGGGGGGGTGGTAAAGCTAACACTGAGGAAGAATGCAATACATTACAAGAAGACATTAGAAAACTTGCAGAATGGAAGTTAAATGGCAAATGAACTTTAACATAAATGTGAGGTGATGCACTTTGGTACGAAAAATAGAAACATCACCTACACTTTAGAAAATAATTAACTGAATGAGATAGAAGAGCAAAGGGATCTTGGGACACAGGTGAACAAATCATTCTAGGGGTATAGAATTCAAAAGTAGTGAAGTTATGTTAAACTTGTATAGGACCTGGTCAGGCCGCACTTAAGAGTACTGTGCACAGTTCTACTCCATACTATAAAAAGGACATAGAAGCACTAGAGAAAGCACAAAAAAGATGTGCAAGGATGATACCAGAATTGAGAGATTACAGCTATCGGGAAAGATTGAACAGGTTGGGGCTTTTATCTTTAGAAAAAAGACTTAGAGGTGACCTGATAGAGGTCTTTAAAATTCTGAATGAGTTTGACAGAATGTTCCAATTGGAGAGAATGTTTCCTATTGTGTGAGAATCCAATAGTAGGGGCCATAAATACAAGATAGTTACTAATAAATCCAATAAATAAGGAGAAATTTCTTTACTCAGAGTGGTTATGTGGAACTCACTACCACAAAAAGTGGTTGAGGCAAATAGTTTAGATGCTTTCAAAAGGAAACTAGGCGAGTACATGAGAGAAAAGGGAATAGAAAGATATGCTGAAAGGTAATGATGAGGTAGATGGAATGGGAGGAGACTCATATGGAGTAAAACACCAGCACCGACTAGTTGGGCCAAATGGCCTTTTTCTGTGCTGTATATTTTATATAATTCTATGTAACTATGTCGATAAATGGGATTGATCACCTGTACTATGAGCATATGAGTACTAGGGATGTTAACATTGGGGAAAAAAGGCAGTTTAGAGATGATCTTATTGAGGTTTTAAAGGTTGAATCCCAGAGAGACATTAAATCACTAGGCCAAAGGGACATTGGATTCAAGCTTAGATGAGAAAATATTTAAGATACAACTTTTTCACTGAGGTGAATATGTGGAATAGTCTACCTGGAAGCAGTGCAAATAGAGGTAATATATTGCAAGTTGGTGATGAACAGATTTTTGCAGACAGGACTATTGAAGGGTATAAGAAATAAAGTGCAGTTAGAAATCTGTGACATTTGGGACTGGCCTGATAAATGGAAATGGTCTTTTCTGGTCCTGTACTGTTCGATATTCCTAAAGACATTGGGACATATCAGTGGGTGGGCTGTGTGGTTAAGAACATCTAGTGATTCATCATGGGTCCAATGCTTTCCAGGAGCTTGCTCAATGTCTTGGGGAGTCAAAGAAGAGTCCAGAATTTTTCCTGAAATTAGCTGTAGTTTTTTTTGCCATCCCCAGAAGTTACCGCTAGCGATTAGGAAAGGTGACACACAAAGTTGCGCCCTTGAATGGATAGGGTGTGCACGTAGGGTGTTCATTGATGGGCCTGGCGGTCTTTTCCTGCCATTCTTTTCATATATTCAGTATTCAGATGATGAACATAAACCATGTAATCCAAACCGTGACATTAGAATACTGGCCGGTAATACTTTGACAGCTGTTCAAAAAGGAAGAACCATTGCCAAGCAGCTGTGTGGACAGTTCAAACCCGCAATGGCAGAGACCCGAGAACAAGCTGCCATCTGCTTGTTTGGCTACAGGATATACAGGATTCAGGGAAACACAAAAGAAATCCTGAAAATCAAACCAGTAAATATAAAAAAGGACTATGAACCATTTCTCTCAATTTCCCTCTGCATACTTTATATTTTTGTGAAAGTAGCATTTATGAATCACCTCTATTGTTGGAAGTTTAAATATGTTTGCGACTTCCCTGCCTGACTACTTAAAACAACCAAATAATACAGATGTGCAAGTTTGTTTCAAATATAATAAGTTTACTAAATTCAGTTTTAAACATGCCATTTTTATTTAACAATTATAACTCATAACATTGGCACACATGCAGATTCCAAACATTTATTAAGATTTAACCTTTTAACTTTATATAAAACGACATGCTCACTGAACAATGTTACTGAAGTGTAAATGGATGTTTCATTTGTTAAACAGAATCTGTTTCATACAAGTAGCCATCGCCCAGTTTAAATTACCTCCTTCATGTGTTTCTAGATAATACGTTAAATGAATTTAATGCAAAGTTTATCAATCTTCTACTGCAATTGCAGGAAAACAGCTAATATCTGGCAAACTGACGTATTATATGTGACTTCAGTTACAGTGAGTAGGATTGCGGTAATAACATGCATTAGCACGTCATAAATCTCATGAACGTGCACATTCTTCAAGCTCATTATCTTTAGCAGATCACACAGGGGTCTTCAGGGCCTGATTTAACTTCACCCTCAAGTATTGTGTTCATCACAGCCTTCATCAAGTAGCTGGCTGTCCCTCTCATACCCGTTGGAGGTGTATTGTAGAAGTCAGTCATGTCCTGTAAATAGATACAATGTAAATGAAGCAACAAGAATTCCCAATCCTGCTTACTTTTTACCTAGTAGATTTAGATATCCTTCCCAGGGCTAGGTTGTATGCTGAGAGTTAACAATGACAGACACCAATTACATGTCATAGTGGTAAGGGTGATCAAATCAATTCTATTTAGCTGCTCAAAGCCGAGGTTAATTTCTCAAAATGAATATTCTACACTTAATTGAATTTCTGATGTGCTTTCACACTGCCTGAAAATTTTGACGAGTGCAGGTCATAAATGGAGCTGGGAACTAAAGTAGGCAATTGCTTAAACGACAGATTTTTTTTAATTGCTAGAAAATGAAAAGGCCATTCAGAACTCTTAACCCATAAGCGACAGAAACTTAGAAATAAAAATAACCAAAGTTCAATAATTAATACTGTACACGAGGGGTGGCCAACTAGTTGAAGCTCAGGTACCAGGAAAACAACTGTATCAGCAAAAAAAAACAAGTTCTAAATACTACCAAGCTGAGTAACACTGAATCAACCTCAGCACAAGCCTGCCAGGCAAGAAATCAAATACTCAACCCACCAATGTAACCTTTGACATGCTTTGTTTCTAACTAAAACCTGTACTGCACTCCCTTAAATATCTTTTCCCCTCTATCTCTCCATTCCATTTACTCCCACCGCCTCTTTTTCATTTTCTCTCTCTCTCTCATAGCTACTGACAGAAAATCCCTGCTCCACAAAACCCCAGCAACACACCCAATTTCAGGCAAAGGCATCTTCTTTGCGACAGGGCAATGTGCTGAGGGCCTGCATCTGTGACATTGGTGATTTTCCTTCTCGTGTGGTCCTCTGCTGGCTCCAGGCCTGTCCAGTGTTCAACAGCTAAGAGTTTGAGCAGACTCTGCCACCCAATGTTGGAATACATTTTGTCAGTCACAATACAAAACCACATTGTTTAGCCTATTCAGACTGGAAGGAACGCTACCCATTCCAATGTCATGCTGCATCTTTTGCATCACAACTAAATCCATGATCAAATGCAAGGAGCTTAATTGGGTTCACAAGATGCCAGTTGGCCACCCCTGCTGTGCATCACTAACAGATCATCTCAAGGTGGCAATATTAGCAATGCTGTCCAAGGAATGTGTGTCACTACAGTTGTAGGCAGCAAGTTTAAAATGATGCACTCTTTCCAACTGCTGTCCTCTATGCAGTGCACTAGCACGCACAATTTCATTGGGTTTGGAGGGGAGAGGGGGAGAAATCTGTGGATAGTCCCCATTTCCCTCATGAAAACGTTAGAATTTTATATTAACAATGGTAAATTGGGGCTGAAATTCTGCTCCTGTGTGTCAATGGCGCAGGCATATGCTGATCGCAGGGGGCAATAGCTTTTTGCCCATTTTGTATTGGCCCTGCATTTTCCATGGGGCTCATGCCGGGGGTACAAAAGGCTTGTGCTGTTTCGTGGCTGCATTTGGGAGATGGGACCATTGTTCCCAGAAATTCCAATGCGTTGTGCCATTGGTGTGACATCATCGCAGTGTGCTAAACAGGGCACAACCACCAGAAAGAGCGAAAGGTGCACACCTTAACCTTTGGTTCTGAATTGGCATGGATTGTTTTTCTTTACATTTGACATTCATATTTTTCCTTGCTACTGTATGTTATATTTGTCTCCTCTGTTTCATTTAGAGTGGAACAATAATTTGGTGTTTATTTATCATAACAAAGTGTCAGCCCACTATATCAAGAGTAAGTTCCTTAAAGCGAGCTAAATAACTATTTTCCAGTGTCGCTAAAACATACTGAAATTTAGTTTTATAGGGATAGAGTTTCTGCTTTGGGTGCAATCGGTGATTGTGGTGCAAATTGCACCCGTTCCCCTCCTACCCCGAGTTTCATTTGCATATCGGCGAACCTAAAATCTCCCATGAACCAGCACAGTTGGGCAGTATTTTAAAATGTAATTTGTTTCTTTAAAAAAATTTGCTTTGTGGTAACTTGGTAAAGTTTGATTAATACAGCTGAAAATGGGTTTATCACAAAAAATAAGCATTTTTAATCAGTGTCAATCCACCAATTGTGAGTAACCCAATTACAGACCAATTAGCCTAACATCTGTTGTCAGGAAATCGCTAGCGTCTATAATTAAGGATCAAGTAACTGAACAACTCGAAAACGTTCAGTTGATCAGAGAGAGCCAGCATAGATTTGTGAAAAGTAGGTCATGCCTGACAAACCTGATTGAATTTTTTGAGGAGGTGACTAAAGTAGTAGACAGGGGAATGTCTATGGATGTTATTTATATGGACTTCCAGAAGGCATCTGATAAAGTCCCATATAAGAGACTGTTGACGAAGGTCGAAGTACATGGAATTGAGGGCAAATTATTGACCTGGTTAGGAAATTGGCTGAGCGGCAAGAGACAGGCAGTAGGGATAATGGGTAGGTATTCAAATTGGCAGGAGGTGACTAGTGGTGTCCTGCAGGGATCTGTGTTGGGGCCTCAACTATTCACAGTATTTATTGACGACTTAGATGAAGGATAGAACAGGGTACCTTCTAAATGGTGAAAGGCTAAAAACAGTGGAGATCAAAGAGACTTGGGGGGTCCAGGTACATAGATCATTAAAATGTCACGAACAGGTACAGAAAATAATCAAAAAGGCTAATGGGATGCTGGCCTTTATATCTAGAGGACTAGAATACAAGGGGATAGAAGTTATGCTGCAGCTATACAAAACCCTGGTTATACCACACCTGGGCCTAGAAATTCCCTTGGGTTTGCGCCCATTTAGGGGCGCAAGAGTGGGTTGCACCGGAAGTTGCGTCGCCGCTGAAATTAGGTGGGCCTTTAAATCGGCGTAAGCCGGTAGCGCTGCGCCGGCACCGATGACGTCATCGGTGTGCGCAGCGCCCCGGTACCGCCCGAAACCACGCCGATCCCCATCTTCAGTAGCGGCCGCCTCTTCCCTGGCGGCCGCTAACAACGTTTTGAAAACCTGGCCGTGCTGCAGCCTTAGAGGCGCTATTTAAAGCGGAGGTGCGGCCAGCCGCTTTTTCGGCGGCCGCCCGCACCTCCTTCCCCGGCCTCCTCCACCGCCCCCCCCGCAGCATTGCCGGCTGGTTTCCGTGGAGCCCGGCACTTCGCCGTTGTGCCGGGCTCTTTTGCCGGCACTTTCAACGGGGCTCCGGCCGTTGCAGGCACCTCCCCCTTAAGAGAAGGGGGAGGCCTGCAGTACAGCAGCCTGCCGCACCGCATCGGGTGGCGCAGCGGGACCGGCAGCGCTGAAATTCACTTTCAGCGCCCCAAGCGGGGCGGGCACGCCCTGTACCAGCGCCCGCTTCCGCTTTGGGGCGCTGAAAGTGAATTTGGGGCGGGCACAACTGGCTCGGCGGCGGGCGCTAAATTTCCGGCGCAAACGTGCTGGCAGGGCGTCACCGAATGTATAGGCCCTGGAGTACTGAGAGCAGTTCTGGGCAGCACACCTTAGGAAGGATATATTGGCCTTGGAGGGAATGCAGCGTAGGTTTACCAGTATGATACCCGGACTTCAAGGGTTAAGTTAGGAGGAGAGATTACACAAACTAGGGTTGTATTCCCTGGAATTTAGAGGGTTAAGGGGTGATCTGATCGAAGTTTTCAAGATATTAAGGGGAATAGATAGGGTAGATAGTGAGAAACTATTTCCGCTGGTTGGGGATTCTAGGACTAGGGGGGCATAGTCTAAAGATTAGAGCCAGACCTTTCAGGAATGAAATTAGGAAACACTTCTACACTCAAAGGGTGGTAGAAGTTTGGAAATCTCTTTCGCAAATGGCAATTGATGCTAGATCAATTGTTAATTTTAAATCAGAGATTGATAGCTTTCTGTAAACCAAAGGTATTAAGGGATATGGGCCAAAGGCGGGTATACGGAGTTAGGTCGCAGATCAACCATGATCTCACTGAATGGCAGAGCAGGCTCGAGGGGCTGAATGTCCCAATCTTGTTCCTATGTTCCTAGATTAGGGTACAGTAGTGAGCTCCTTAGTAAATTTTAAAAAATTAAATTCAAAACCTTTTAAAACATACCTATTAGTGTCCTTGTGCCCAAAAGTTCCAGCTTAATTTTTGGAGCCTCCTCGAAGGCCTGCAAACGAGCGCAATTAATGGAAACTCCCAATGGCAATTAATTCACCCTGGGGGCGTGGCCAGTTTGATGGGCGGGGGTCTGTGTCTAAAGCGATGTTTTAAAAAATAGTGCAAAAGATCATGGAAACCAAGTTGCACTGAACGCAATTTGCGTTTAAAATTCTGGGATCGTTTGCGCCGGCAACGCCGATTTTGGGCGAATTGTGCAGAAAAAACCAGCGCAATCGAGCAGAAACTCCAGGCCACAATGTCTATAATTATAAAGGTGCCTTTTACTCACCTTAATCTCAACTTTCTCTAGCCTACTTTTGTCTCTCTTAAATTCATCAAAAGCGCATTTCACCAGTTTGTCCAAATTCACTTCAGCTTGAAATTCCAGCTCAGGGTTGCGTTCCAACACAACAGAAACTATCATAATCAGCTGCAGCAAAAAATACAAAACAATACACCATGATAAACTGTTCATAAAGAATTCATATATCTAAGTTATTTCTCTAGGATTTACTCCAACATGTGATTTCTAAATGGATGTTTTGAGGGAAAAAAAGAGGTACAGCTGTACGTATAAGTTTACAGAAAACATAATCTGCAATTTTCACAGCCAGTCCGTTGTGTTCTGTCCCAGGGCAGGTCCTAACTCAAGCCTCTCACGAGATTCTTGAGTCACTTACAAGGGAAGAGTAGCTGTGGTGGTTTCTCGTTGCCTTCCTTACGGTTTTATATTCAGAGTACCTTCTTCTAGGTGGGCTGCACCAAAGGCTAAAAAGCTCCACCTACCCTTTACAATTGGGGGAGGGAGGAGGAGGGGCACCACCAGCATTCATCTGCTGGACACCAATCCAGTATTCACAGCCGGCGCTCTGGTCTCCGCTTACTGGATTGAATCCTGAACTTAACTCTTTTGAGTCAGAAGTGGGAATACTACCATTAAGTCACAGTGGATGTGAGTATAAAGCAGGTAAATTACTGAATAGTGGAAAATATACCCAATAGTAATATGATCTTGTAGTTAATATTACAAAGCACTAAGAGGTTATTCAAATTTTCAACATTTTGACATCACTTCAAAGAGTACTTCCTTTTTCTTCCCATATTCCTGTTAAAACAGTGTTTGAAAATTATATTTGCCCCGTGTCAGTGGGCATCAATCTATATGATAGAAGACATTTTAAAAAGGTTCTTGCATTTGTTCTGACTTATATTCTTCAATCCATGACTTTGTTTTATTCACTATTATCATAGAATAGAACAGGACAGCACAGAAGGAGGCCATTCGGCCCATCGAGTCTGCGCTGGCTCTTTCTAAGAGCAATCTAGTTAGTCCCACTCCCCGACTCTTTAGAGTGCTGAAACATAGTTAAAAGCCATTTTAAGTCAAGTAAGATGACCCACTGAAGTGGACTAGCATGACATGTTCTTTATTTTGTACTATTACACAAAGATAAGTTGTCCTTTTTCAGGACACAGATAGGCTGGTGAAATGGACAGACACATGACATTTTGGTAGGAAGACTTTTGGAGGAGAGGCAATATGAACTAAATGGTACAATTTTAAAGGGGTGCCGGAACAGAGAGACCTGGGGGTGTACGTACACAAATCTTTGAAGGTGGCAGGAAAAGTTGAGAAGGCTGTTAAAAAGCATATGGGAACATTGGCTTTATTAATAGAGGCATAGAGTACAAAAGCAAAGAAGTTATGCTAAAGCTTTATAAAACATTGGTTAGGCTTCAGTTGGAGTATTGTGTTCAATTCTGGGCACCACATTTCAGGAAGGATGTCAAGACCTTGGAGAGGGTACAGAAGAGATTTACTAGAATGGTACGAGGAATGAGGGACTTCAGTTATGTGGAGAGACTGGAGAAACTGGGGTTGTTCTCCTTGGAGCAGAGAGGGTTAAGAGGAGATTTGACAGAGGTGTTCAAAAATCATGAACAGTTTTGATAGAGTAAATAATGAGAAACCGTTTCCAGTGGCAGAAGGCTCAATAACCAGAGATAACAGATTTAAGGTGATTGGCAAAAGAACCAGAGGCAATATGCGGAAACATTTTTTTTACGCAGCGAGCTGTTGTGATCTGGAATGCACTGCCTGAAAGGGTGGTGGAAGCAGAATCAATAGTAACTTTCAAAAGAGAATTGGATAAATACTTGAGGGGAAATAATTGACAGTGTTATGCAGAAAGTGCAGGGGAGTGGGATTAATTGCATAGCTCTACCAAAGAGCTGGCAACGGCACGATAGGCCAAATGGCCTCCTTCTATGCTGTACCATTCTATGATATGTGCAGCCGTGCCACAATGTACTGCATGGCAACACACTGGCAGTGGGGACTAAGTGCTGCAGACCAATTTCCTCGGTATTCCAGCACTATGTGCCTAGTTTGATTGGCAGGAATTTATTTTGTATATTTATACAAAACATTCGCCCTTGTCTCAGCATACACTATGTATGGTTGTGAAAATGTTGAAAATTTGGGATGGGCTTAAATTAAGATGTTGATTAGCACCTCAACAATGATCTGTCGATATTCAGGCTGTACAATGTCTTGCAATGTGTCTTCAACGAGGAGAGAAAAGTTCATCTCATACATGGTCATATCTGACAAAGTTGGTTGCTGCAGAAACAAACACATTAATGTTAGAGCAGACTTTTTGCTGATGAAAAGTAATATAATTTCAAATTCATTTACAAAGATCAATCTATTTGTTTACTGCTTAAAAAGTTATACAGTGGGTTTTCATAACCTTACTAAAACTCTCAGATTGTTATTTTCCAGTCACACTGATTAGCTGTTCCAATACAACTATTTGAATTGCATACAACTAGAAATCTGATCAATATTACCAAGTTTTTATTCAAATCTTTCATTCAGCAGTATTTTGAGATTGAGTATAGTGCACTAACATTACTAAAACATTTCATTATGCAACACCTTACTTGGTAAAGATGAATATAAATACAGACCACAAAATCAGAGTAACTCATGGACACAAAATCAGTTCGGACAAACTGGTTCATGGTCAGCTTATAAATAATTTCCGATAGTACTGACACACAGGCTGGAATTTCCCCATCACTCTTAATTAAAAGAATGTAATTCCAATTCTATCTGAGAACCTCTTGGGGGAGAAACTGACTATAGCCCCGTTTGGGGCGCCAGCCTCACCAGGGCGCTAAAAGTAGCGCACCGGAAGCATTCGCGGCCGACCGCCGGAAATTCAGTGGTAGCACCCCCAAAGGGAAGCGCGGCGCTACTGGAGGCGCCCCGCATTCCTCTTGGGGCGCTGCGACTGAATATCGTGGCACAATGTGCCGCACGTCGCGCTGCGGTATTGCAGGCCTTCCTCCCCTTCTTAAAGGGGAGGGGCCTTGTGCAGCGCGATCTGGGGCCCAGCTGGGCCCCCGAGGATCGCGAGTGCCGGCAAAAGAGCCCGGCACCGAGGAGACGTGCCGGGCTCTTGGAATGCAGCCGGCACTCCGCGGGGGGGGGGGGGGGTTCAGGAGGCCGGGGACGGGAGCGCAGGCAGGTGGCCAACAACAAAAATGGCCGCCCCGCATATCTCCTTTAATTTGCACCTCCCCCGCCGCAGGTAGGCCCCCCTGAACCGGTCGCACATAGCGTCCGGCAGTAAATCAGGGGGCGCTTCCAAATATCGCGGCCGGGGCGTCAGTGGGGCGCTGTGCGCACCGATGATGTCATTGGTAGCGGCGCAGCGCTAACGGCTAGCGCCACCACTAGCGTCCCACGGAATTTAGCGGGAGGCGTGGACAGTGGCTTGCGACCCACTTAGTGCCCTCTTAAGGCGCTAACGGGTGGCACAGCCAACTGAATTTCTTCCCCCTTAAGTTTTCAAATGAAGAAAATCTATTCAGAAGTTATCAGTTAGATATCAATCACAGAGCGATATTCACAATGATCTCTTAAACATATTTATTTTGCATAGCTGTTAGCATAATGGATTTAAATATCTGTGGACTTTTGTAAAAAAAAACATAATAGGGCAGATTTTCCTCTGGAATTACACTAGTGCCTCAGAGTAAATCTAGCAGCTGGGGAGTAAATCAAGTAGGTAGCTATTCTGCTGGTTCCATCACCTGCGCCACTTGTGGGATTTTTCACCCACATCCTAATATGGGCAGCTATATTCTAATGAGATGCAAATTATAGCATTAAGTTACACAACATGCTTTCTGACATTTGTGCCATAGCAACACTCGATGCTAGGGATGCAGACACATTCCTGGTGCCCGAGTTGCTATGGGAGTGGCTAGGTCCTTTTAGAATTTAAAGTCCACCATTGCAATGGATCACAGGCTAATGGATTGTATAAACTCTGGCGGCATTTTGCAAACAGTTTGGAAAAAATCTGGAGGCTGGCTCCAACGTCACACTGAGACAGGGGTTCGAGGCCTGCTACAGCCATGTTTGTCTCATCCTCCCTGTTCCCCAGATGGAATACACGATGGAAGTAGGAATCCTACTGCAAATAGGCTAAATAGTTTGATCCTGGAAAATTGGCCACAACCAGCAGTGCAGCAATGGGGCAGGCGCAAAGCACCCCGTTTGCTGATTGCCAGAATGAAGAATTCCAGCTTATTTATCTTGAACTTGTTTGTGAGTATGGATGTAAAGGTTTGCTGAAGGTTTGACTATTGAATGAAAATGTTGCAGGTCACTCTCATATTATGCAATTACTTGGGGCAGATGTTTTCCAGTCACTATGATGCCATCTGGTGTCCTCTCCAGAATCTGCCACACTCTGTCATAGAAACCCTTTGGAGTACGGTTCATGGAGCCATCAAGATGACGCCTGTTTCGCCATGACCTGAAGGAAAAAAAAGCACTCCATTCTGCATTTTTTAATCATATTTTATTGCATTTTTAATCTAGGCTGTTTCATTGACACTACAATTAAAAATTAAAGTTGTAGACATGAATGCAATACACAGGATTGTTACAACATGTAAAAAAGTGACAACTAACTTTGACATGTAGCAAAAAAACTCAGCCGAACAAGTAAAAGAACACTGTCCACTTGAAATTCTGCAACTTGCTCTCTAAATGTAAACTGCTGCCTTTGCAAATAATTTCAACTTTACCAAGATAGCTGCTCAGTGTATTTTGAAATTATGCTAGCAACCTGAAAAGGGGGGGGGGGGGGGGGGGGAGGCGGGTGAAATTGGATAAAGCTCAAACACGGGCGCGGGGAGCGCGAAACGTGACCTGCCCGCACTCGTTCAAAGTGGTGCAGGCATCTTACAAAATTCGTGCTGCCTGCTCATTATAATGACTGGAGCGCTGAGCTCTGTGCAAAACGTGCTGCTGGTTGGCTTGGCGCTCAACAGGGGGCCCCAATATTGGGTGCAGTCTACTGGCCAATAAAATTTTGCCTGGACTCTCTGCAGTATGTGAAGGTGAGGTGCTTTGTTGCAGAAGCTTCTCATTGTCACTCTGAAGCCATGGCCCAACAGGGAAGAGAGAGGGCAAGTAGGTTCTCAGATGCAGCACTGGAGGCCTTGGTCCTGGGGGGGTGGGGGGCACAGAAGACGTCAGGTCCTCCACCCACAGGGGGACAGGAGGTTCTCCAGGCAGCACGCCAGAAGGCAGTGGGAGGAAATAGCACAAGCCGTCAATGCCATGTGTGTTGTTCCCAGGACCTGGATCCAGTGCCACAAGAAGTTTAATGACCTCACACGAGTGGTAAAGGTGTGGGAAGGGTTCAGCAAATGCCATATCCCACCAGCTGCACCACCAGCCTCAAAAACTGTTCAAATAACCACACCTCTATCACTCACCACCAACAATCTGTAGCAATCACGACTCATACCTCGCAATCATAGCTAAACCGTACCCTCACACACTTACCACTGCTGCAAGGCTCTCACCCACGTCTCACATGTTGCACACCCTGCCAGGGTGGAAATGATGGGCAACTCCATTAGGACACTTATGGACCCAACCATGATGCTGGGTGTGATGGGCGATGTCTCAGCTTACATTGCAGCACAAGTGGAAGCGATCCAATGTCTCAGTGCTACAGTGGAAGCTCAGACTGCTCTCACGCAGGCTCAGCTTGCTGCTACGCAAGCTCAGACTGCTGCCATCGTGGTTGGGTTTATGAATGCGGAAAGGGGCTTGCAGGATCTCAAAGCAGTCCAGCAATCTGTGCTCCAACAGATGGCTAGGAATGCTGAGGCATCGCCGGGGGGAGTGGCAGTGACTTCGTGGAGCAAGAACCTGCTGTCCTCTCTCAGGATGACAGCATTCCCACTCCCATCCCTGCCACTCCGCCAGTGCCCTGGCTGCTGCCCACGCAGAGTTGCTCATGGTTGTCCTGCAAGGGCATCTGCAGTCTCCCCCACGGAAAATTAGTAGCTTTCCACCAGCCATGCTGCAGCCACTGGGGTAGCACTGCATAGAAGCACTAGAGTAGGCAAAGGAACACAAAAGACGGACAGTAAGGCTATGCACAAGGGTGATTCTTGACGTTATGTAGCTTTGGATTGATTAATTTATAAATTATGTTTGGAATGTTTGTTTTGTGGTGGCTCTCATTTCAGCTTTGTGCCCAAGAGGACAGTGTGATGTTCCATGACAGAGGGATGGTAAGGTGGGAAGTGGTGAGCAATGGGGTTTCATTCAGGGGAACCAGATTCTGATGAGGCGCTCACAGACAGCCCGTCCAGAACGGGGATCTGCTGCCTGCCTCCTCCCTTCTCCCTCCTCCTCCTTCTCCTCCTGAGGTGGTCGCGGAACCCGTGGTGGCAATGGCTGCGCCCTCATGATGGCCAAGTTGTGGAGGATGCAGCAGACCACCACGAAATGGGACACCCACTCCGGCATGTACTAGAGGGCTCCTCCTGAACAGTCAATAAGGTGGATGAATTAGCTGTGCAAATAGATGTAAACGGATATATGATTGGGATTACGAAAATCTGGCTCCAGGGTGACCAGGGCTGGGAACACAACATCCAGGGGTATTCAATATTCAGGAAAGACAGGCAAAAAGGAAAAGGAGGTGGGGTAGCATTGCTGGTTAAAGAGGAGTTTAACACAATTGTAAGGAAGGATATTAGCTCTGATGATGTAGAATCTGTTTGGGTAGAGCTGAGAAATACCAAGGGGCAGAAAATGTTAGTGGGAGTTGTATACAGACCCCCAAACAGTAATGCGGAGGTGGGGGATGGCATTAAACGGGAAATTAGAGACGCGTGCAATAACGGCACAACAGTTATCGTGGATGACTTTAATCTGCATGTAGATTGGGCTAACCAAATTAGTAACAATACTGTGGAGGAGGAATTCCTAGAGTGTATACGGGATGGTTTCCTGGACCAATATGTCGAGGAACCAACTAAAGATCAGGCCATCTTAGACTGGGTATTATGTAATGAGAAAGGATTAATTAGCAATCTTGTGTGAGGCCCCTTGGGGCGGAGCGATCATAAGATGATAGAATTCTTCATTAAGATGGAGAGTGAAGTATTTGACTCAGAGACTAGGGTCCTGAATTTAAATAAAGGAAACTACGATGGTATGAGGCGCGAGTTGGGTAGGATTGATTGGGGAATGTTACTCAAAGGGTTGATGGTGGATAGGCAATGGCAAACATTTAATGATCGCATGGATGAACTACAGAATTTGTTCATCCCGGTTTGACATAAAAATAAAACAAAAAAAGGTGAATCAACCGTGGCTAACAAGGGAAATTAGGGATAGCATAAGATCCAAGGAGAGGACATATAAATTGGCCAGAAAAAGCAGTAAACCTGAGGATTGGGAGCAGTTTAGGATTCAACAAAGGAGGACAAAGGGATTAATTAAGAGGGGGAAAATAGAGTATAAGAGTAAGCTTGCAGGGAACATAAAAACTGACTGTAAAAGCTTCTATAGATATGTGAAGAGAAAAAGATTGGTGAAGTCAAGCGTAGGTCCCTTGCAGTCAGAATCAGGGGAATTTATAATGCGAACAAAGAAATGGCAGACCAATTAAATACATACTTTGGTTCTGTCTTCACAAAGGAGGACATAAATAACCTCCCAGAGATGTCGGGGAACATAGGGTCTAATGAGAGGGAGGAACTGAAAGAAACCAGTATTTGTAGGGAAATGGTGATAGGGAAATTGACGGCATTGAAGGCCGATAAATCCCCAGGGCCTGATAATCTAAGGAAGTGGCCATGGAAATAGTAGATGCATTGCTGGTCATCTTCCAAAATTCTATAGACTATGGAACAGTTCCCATGGATTGGAGGGTAGCTAATGTTACCCCACTATTCAAAAAAGGTGGTAGAGTGAAAACGGGGAATTATAGACCGGTAAGCCTGACATCCGTAGTGGGGAAAATGCTAGAGTTCATTATAAAAGATGTAATAGCAGAGCACTTGGAAAACAGTGACAGGATCTGAAAAAGTCAACATGGATTTACAAAAGGTAAATCGTGCTTGACTAATCTACTGGAATTTTTTTTGAGGATGTAACTGGTAAAATAGATAAGGTAGAACCAGTGGATGTGGTGTATTTGGACTTTCAGAAGGCTTTCGATAAAGTCCCGCATAAGAGATTAGCGTGTAAAGTTAAGGCACATGGGATTGGGGGCAAGGTACTGACTTGGATAGAGAACTGGTTGGCAGACAGGAAGCAAAGAGTTGGAATAAACGGGTCTTTTTCCGAGTGGCAGGCAGTGACTAGTGGGGTACCGCAGGGATCGGTCCTAGGACCCCAGGTATTCACAATATATATTAATGATCTAGACGAGGGAACTAGATATAACATCTCCAAGTTTGCAGAGGACACAAAGCTGGGTGGGCGTGTGTGCGGTGAGGAGGATGCCGAGAAACTCCAGTATGATTTGGACAGGTTGGGTGATTGGGCAGATGCATGGCAGATGCAGTATAATGTGGATAAATGCGAGGTTATCCACTTTGGTGGCAAAAACAGGAAGGCAGATTATTATCTGAACGGCAATAGATTGGGAGAAGGGGAAGTGCAGCGAGACCTGGGTGTCCTAGTGCACCAGTCGCTGAAGGTAAGCATGCAGGTGCAGCAGGCGGTTAAGAAGGCAAATGGTATGTTGGCCTTCATAGCGAGAGGGTTCGAGTACAGGAACAAGGATGTCTTGCTGCAGTTGTACAGGTCCTTGGTGAGACCACATCTTGAGTACTGTGTGCAGTTTTGGTCGCCTTATCTGAGGAAGGATGTTCTTGCCATGGAGGGAGTGCAGCGAAGATTCACCAGACTGATACCTGGGATGGCAGGAATGACATATGAGGAGAGATTGAGTCGATTGGGCTTATACTCGCTGGAGTTTAGAAGAATGAGAGGGGATCTCACTGAAACTTATAAAATTCTAGACAGACTAGATGCAGGAAGGATGTTCCCAATGGCCGGGGAGTCCAGAACCAGGGGTCACAGTCTAAGGATAAGGGGTAAGCCATTTAGGACAGAGATGAGGAGGAATTTCTTCACCCAGAGAGTGGTGAACCTGTGGAATTCTCTACCACACAAGGCAGTTGAGGCCAATTCATTAAATATATTCAAGAAGGAGTTAGATATATTTCTTAAGGCTAAAGGGATCAAGGGATATGGGGAGAAGGCAGGGACAGGGTACTGAATTTGGATGATCAGCCATGATCTCATTGAATGGCGGAGCAGGTTCGAGGGGCCGAATGGCCTACTCCTGCTCCTATCTTCTATGTTTCTATGTCAAAGCAACGGAACCGTTGCTTCAGAACCTCGATGGTCTGCTTGATGAGGTTCCTCGTGGCAGCATGGCTCTTAGTTTATGAGTGCTGGCCACGAGTGGTGGGGTTGCGGAGGGTAGTCACCAGCCAGGTGTAGAGCGGATAGCTCTTGTCTCCAAACAGCCACCATCAGGTTTGACGTGGTGGCTGGAAGATTGCTGGCACACTGGACTGGCACAGGATGAAGGTATCATGATTGCTGCCAGGATACCGGGCATACAACATCACGATGTGCTGGAGTGCTGGGCGTGGTCGCACACCAACTGCACATTAAGTGAGTGGTAGCCTTTACGGTTGCGGTACATCTCAGGATTGATATGCGGTGTCCGCAAAGCCACATGTGTGCAGTTGATGGCGCCCTGCACCATGGGGAAGACCGAAAACCTGGCAAAGCCACATGTGCACTCCTCCCACTTCTCTCTGTTCAGAGAGGAGACAATGTAGTCCCTTCTTCTGGAGTATAGAGCCTCTGTGACCTCCTAGATGCAGCAATGGATGGCGAACTGGGAGATGTTAGCTATGTCTCCTGCTCCAGACAGGAAGGATCCAGTGGCGAAGAATTAAGGGCCACGGTTGACCTGGAGGGCCACTGGCAGCGCCATTGTCGCCTTGCTCTGAGGCTGCAGGTCTGGTTCCATGTGTCAGAGTTCTGTGACCATGTCCTTGGTGAAGTGAAGCCTCCTAATGCACTGCTCCTGGCTTAAGTGCAGGTAGGGGAAGTGCTCTCGGAAGACCCTAGGTGGGTAAGGTCACCTGCTGAGAGCCCTCCTGCCCCTCTTCTTCCTCCTCCCTCAGTGAGCAGCTTGTCCTCTTCTTTGCTGCTCCTGCTCAATCTCCCTGTTATACTCGAGCGTGAGGGAGACTGCAAGTACAGCCCCCATGACTGGGAACAAATGGTGTGAGCAGAACTCTTTAAATCAGAAGCAAAGCCTTCTCCACTTGCAACACTACTCCCTGTCACCTCACCAACTTTAAACAACAGTAGAAAGCTCCAAACAGTTGCACAAACTTACACAGAGCCAGTAGAAATCAAAAAGCAAATCAGCTGCAAGTTGTTGCTGACCCCTTTAAATAGCGCTGGTGATTTGGAGAGGGCGTTGAATGGAGCGGCAGGTCGTGTGTTAAATCAGCGTTGCGCACTGACTGACGCCACAATCTGCCTCATTATCATCTCTCTAGTGAGCACAGGCAACGACCGCGCTGCCAATCTCCCAAAATCACAGCTGCCGCGGGACCTGCCGGAAATGGGCCGAAGCGAGGCAGCCGCCATTTATTCTCTGAAACTAGCCTTATCAGCCGGCGCTAAGGTGCCGAATTTCACGTCCAGGGTTTTTAGACACTGACCGTTCACCTCTTCGACCTGGTTTTGAACCTAGTCCAGCCTAATGGGATGGGATGAAGCTTTCCTCTGTCTCCTGGCTGTAAGGGCAGTTAATCCCCTTCTAGGCGCATACTAATTGGCAGTTTTACTTAGAGATCACAGGGTGGTTGGAAAAATAAAACAATAGGGGATGCTCTTCTGAAAATATGGTGAAGATACATTGTTTGGGCAGAGTAGAGGGAACTTTACTAATTCTGCTACACCTGAACTGTGAATGCTTGATAGTGACATGAGATGCTCAAAATGGAAAGAGTTCTCTTCCCGAGCACGTGCTGAATACAAGAGTTATAAAAAATCTCTCAAATAAAAGAGAAGGACGAGGTTGAGGGGAAGGGCATAATGTAGTTTAAACAGTAAGACGTTTAATGATATGTATAATTAACATAATGAGTTTACATTAATGTATTTTACTTCTCCTAAAAGTAGCAGTTGAGTCCATGAATTTTCTGCAAAATCACAGAAGCCAGTTAAAGTCATCGCCTAGAGGAAGAAAAGCAGGACAGCAAATAGCCAATCAGACAGCAGAATAGTCAAAACCCAATCATTCTGGCATAACAGTGAACAGATAAATAAAAATAGCATTGATCAACAGCAAGAAAACAACAGGTAGCAGCACTCCTGTGGGTCATTTCCAATCTTATTTGAATTCCTTATCTGCATTGAAAAATCCTCATGTGGGTGAAACATTAAATTATGTAGTGCAGAGTATGTGATTGTAGTGAAACAGTTTATTATGTCATGAACAGGTACAGAAAATAATCAAAAAGGAGAATGGAATGCTGGCCTTTATATCTAGAGGACCAGAATACAAAGGGGTAGAAGTTCTGCTGCAGCTATACAAAACCCTGGTTAGATCACACCTGGAGTACTGAGAGCAGTTCTGGGCACCACACCGTAGGAAGGATATATTGGCCTTGGAGGGAGTGCAGCGTAGGTTTACCAGAACGATACCGGACTTCAAGGGTTAAGTTACGAGGAGAGATTGCACAAATTAGGGTTGTATTCCCTAGAATTTAGAAGGTTAAGAGGTGATCTGATCGAAGTTTTCAAGATATTAAGGGGAACAGATTGGGTAGTTAGAGAGAAACTATTTCCGCTGGTTGGGGATTCTAGAACTAGGGGGCATAGTCTAAAGATTAGAGCCAGACCTTTCAGGAGTGAAATTAGGAAACACTGCTACATACAAAGGGTGGTAGAAGTTTGGAACTCTCTTCCACAAATGCCAATTGATGCTGGGTCAATTGTTAACCAAAGGTATTAAGGGATATGGGCCAAAGGTGGGTATATGGAGTTAGGTCGCAGATCAGCCATGATCTCATTGAACGGTGGAACAGGCTCGAGGGGCTGAATGGCCCACTCCTGTACCTATGTTCCTATTAGCAATTCCATTTATAAAGGAAGCAAATCATATACATCAGGGTCTTGTACATCATTTCTGAAGTGGATGAGCTGTTGAAGTACCCTCTGATTGTACAGAACGAGGGTTTACAATCTCATCAGAGGCCTTTTTATCTTAAGAATAATTTTTGGTAAAAAAAAACATTTGCCACCTTGCCCTTCCAGCCACGACGAGAGTTTAGGTAGGAGCTTTGGGAAAACAAATTAATTTGTCTAATTTTCTAGTTAATTTGACCATCTGCACCATCAGTAAATCTATTTTGGTCTCACTTTACAGCGGCCTATATGCTATCATTTTTAAGGTGTTACATTTAGAGGCTGAAGATTTATATTCTGATCCTCTGCAAGTGCTGGTGTTATTTTTATAGCTCCCGAATTCATTTCTATAATATTGCAATATAAATTTCCTGCAGTTTGCTGTTTCCTGAGTTAAGCATATGTAACCCGATGGCGGTACTAAAATTGCTAAAAATTCCTCTAGCAGATCGTTTTGGTATTCAGATCATCAGTAAGTGAGCTGAAATCCCACATATTTAATTTTCAACTCAATTGCTGCATACATACATATCAGCTACATGCCACTCCATTGAAACACAAGACTACTGGTTAAAAAAAAAATCTATATATAATGGGGCTAAGTTGATAACGCAGCTTCAAAATTTATCTGATGAGCATTTTTATTTAAATTGTTTCCTTGAAGAAGGACCCAAAAATGATCATAATAATGGTCTCAATTCCCCCCCACCCCCTCTATTAAATCAAAACTTTATTTTACACAGTAAAGAAAGTACTTGCATTTAATATAGCACCTTTCACGGCTTCAGGACGTTCCAAAGCACTTTACAGCCAATCAAGTATTTTTTTGAAGTGTGGTCACTGTTGTAATGTAGGGAAACGTGGCACTCAATTTGTGCACAGCAAGATCCCACAAATAGCAATGAGATAAGTGACCAGATAATCTGTTTTAGTGGTGTTGGTTGAGGGCTAACTATTGGCCAGGACACCTGGAGAACACCTCTGCTCTTTTTTGCAAAGTGTCATGGGATCTTTTACATCCACCCGAGAGGGCAGACGGGACCTCGGTTTAACGTCTCAACCGAAAGACGGCACCTCCAACAGTATTCAGGTTGCAACATTACTTAATTGGTTCAGAGTACCTTTCATGTTGGTCAGGCTGCAGAATATCCAGCAGAAGCTTTTTAACATCACTTGGTGACATCTGGTACAGATAATTGGTGGGCAGATCCTCACCTCGAATCTTCAGTTCATGTTTCATAGCATGGATGATCCATCTGAATTAAATGTGAAAGCATATACTCATAATTATATTGATAAAAGAACATGGCAGAGAAATGACAAACAGTACCTAACCATCAAAATGAAGCAGATCTTCAGACTTCATGGAACACTAGCCTATGATATTAGCAAAAATCAATTCAATGTATTTTTACAGGCAGTTTCCATTAAAATCTGACTGTATTAGACTATTTTGATATCAACATTAGAATGTCAGGAAGGATGTCATCTGGTAACTCTTGCAGATTTTTCAGCAGCTGGCTTCTATCTTAAACCATCATACACCACCCTGACATCACTTGTAATCATTACTGCATTACATTTGGCTTTATGCTGCCTGAATTAATTTTCAATACTAGTTTACTTATCTCTACATTAGTGTTACAGCCACCTGGGATTCATATTATACTGAATCGTCGCAGTCACAGATAAGGCCATCTCTGGTCAATTCCTTGTATCCCTCACCACTCTCCTTCTGTGGTCACCCCTGGAGAAAACTCTCCCCCAAGTCACTTCTAATGACTCTTCCAAATTCCCAACTATCTCGATACTTCTGCAGCTGCTCAATCACACTAACACTTCCAGCTTAAATGCCCTTGTCCTCTGTAAAACCCTTACTCTCGCTCACCCTGGTCGTTCTCCCTGGTACGGCACCCATCTCCGCTCCCTTAAATCTAAGGGATGTAGATTTGAGCGGTTATGGCGGACAACTGGTTTCAGGGAAGGAACCATTTACAGTATCAGCTAGCATGGGGACCAGGAAAGGAACTTGGGTGGTCAGCAGTTTAGTGGGAATAGGGTCATGAGAGCAGCAGGTGGGTCTCATGGACAAAATGAGCTCGGAGAGGGCATGAGGGGAAATAGGAGAGAAACGAGGGAAAGATGCAAGTTCAGGGCTAGGGAAGGGGGGATCCTTGGGGAAAGTTGGGCTAGGGGAAGGGAGGGAAGCAGCAGAGGCAGCGTAACAGATGGTCTCAACCTTAGCTACTGAAACCCTTATCCATGCCTTTGTTACCTCTAGACTCAACTATTCCAATGCTCTCCTGGCCAGCCTCCCATCATCCACCCTCCATAAACTTGAGGTCATCCAAAACTCGGCCGCCCGTGTCCTAACTCGCACCAAGTCCCGTTCACACATCACCCCTGTGCTCGCTGACCTACACTGGCTCTTGGTCTGACAATGCCTCAAATTTAAAATTCTCATCTTTGTGTTCAAATCCCTCTATGGCCTCAACTCTCCCTATCTCTGTAACCATCTCCAGCCCCACAACCCTCCAGGAACTTTGCGTTCCTCCAATTCTGGCCTCTCGGGTATCCCCGACTTCCTTTGTTTGCACCATTGGTGGCTGTGGCTTCAGCTGTCTAGGCCCTAAGCTCTGGACTACCTTTCATAAACCTCTCTTCTTCCCAACCTCCCACTCCTCCTTAAAAACCACCTCCTTTTAGTCTCTCCTTCTTTGGCTTGGTGTAATATTTTTTGTCTGATTCTGCTTTTGTAAAGTGACTTGGGATGCTTTTCTACGTAAAAGGTGCTTTTTAAATGCAAGTTATTGTTAGTTTTCCATTGTTAGTTTTGCTTAATTATCTTTGGGCGTCAGGGAATATTTATATAGAATGTTCCCTCAGGAGATTAAATGGGTGGATAGAATGCATGACAGGATAAACTGCTGAAGGGGTGGGTATGATGGACATAGAAACATAGAAGATTGGAGCAGGAGTAGGCCATTCGGCCCCTTGAGCCTGCTCCGCCATTTAATGAGATCATGGCTGATCATCCAAATTCAGTACCCTGGCCCTGCTTTCTCCCCATATCCCTTGATCCCTTTAGCCTTAAGAAATGTATCTAACTCCTTCTTGAATATATTTCATGAATTGGCCTCAACTGCCTTGTGTGGTAGAGAATTCCACAGGTTCACCACTCTCTGGGTGAAGAAATTCCTCCTCATCTCTGTCCTAAATGGCTTACCCCTTATCTTTAGACTGTGGCCACTGGTTCTGAACTCCCCCGCCATCGGGAACATCCTTCCTGCAACTTGTCTGTCTAGTCCTGTTAGAATTTTATAAGTTTCAATGAGATCCCCTCTCATTCTTCTAAACTCCAGTGAATATAAGCCCAATCGACCCAATCTCTCCTCATACGTCATTCCTGCCATCCCAGGTATCAGTCTGGTGAATCTTCGTTGCACTCCCTCCATGGCAAGAACATCCTTCCTCAGATAAGGAGACCAAAACTGCACACAATACTCAAGGTGTGGTCTCACCAAGGCCCTGTACAGCTGCAGCAAGTCATCCTTGCTCCTGTACTCGAATCCTCTTGCTATGAAGGCCAACATACCATTTGCCTTCTTAACCGCCTGCTGCACCTGCATGCTTACCTTCAGTGACTGGTGCACAAGGACACCCAGGTCTCGTTGCACTTCCCCTTCTCCCAATCTATTGCCGTTCAGATAATAATCTGCCTTCCTGTTTTTGCCACCAAAGTGGATAATCTCGCATTTATCCACATTATACTGCACCTGCCATGCATCTGCCCAATCACCCAACCTGTCCAAATCATACTGGAGTTTCTCTACATCCTCCTCGCAGCACACATGCCCACCCAGCTTTGTGTCGTCTGCAAACTTGGAGATATTACATCTAGTTCCCTCGTCTAGATCATTTATATATATTGTGAATAGCTAGGGTCCTAGCACCAATCCCTGCGGTACCCCAGTAGTCACTGCCTGCCACTCGGAAAAAGACCCGTTTATTCCAACTCTTTGCTTCCTGTCTGCCAACCAGTTCTCTATCCAAGTCAGTACCTTACCCCCAGTCCCATGTGCTTTAACTTTGCACGCTAATCTCTTATGCGGGACCTTATCGAAAGCCTTCTGAAAGTCCAAACACACCACATCCACTGGTTCTCCCTTATCAATTCTACCAGTTACATCATCAAAAAATTCCAGTAGATTAGTCAAGCACGATTTACCTTTTGTAAATCCATGTTGACTTTGTCCGATCCTGTCACTGTTTTCCAAGTGCTCTGCTATTACATCTTTTATAATGGACTCCAGCATTTTCCCCACTACCGATGTCAGGCTTACCGGTCTATAATTCCCTGTTTTCTCTCTACCACCTTTTTTAAATAGTGGGGTTACATTAGCTACCCTCCAATCCATGGGAACTGTGCCAGATTCTATAGAATTTTGGAAGATGACCAGAAATGCATCTACTATTTCTAGGGCCACTTCCTTAAGTACCCTAGGATGTAGATTATCAGGCCCTGGGGATTTATCGGCCTTCAATCCCATCAATTTCCCGAACACCATTTCCCTACAAATACTGATTTCATTCAGTTCCTCCCTCTCATTAGACCCTATGTTCCCCAACATCTCTGGGAGGTTATTTGTGTCCTCCTTTGTGAAGACCGAACCAAAAGTATGTATTTAATTGGTCAGCCATTTCTTTGTTCCCCATTATATATTCCTCTGATTCTGACTGCAAGGGACCTATGCTTGACTTCACCAATCTTTTTCTCTTCACATATCTATAGAAGCTTTTACAGTCAGTTCTTATGTTCCCTGCAAGCTTACTCTGTTCTGGACCGATGGACTATTTTATGTGCAGATAGCACCCTCTGGTGGTGGTTATGTGTTAGCAGTGTGTTTGTATGAAACAGAGGTCATTTGACCTTTGTTCCTTTCTTCCTGTGTGAGGTCATTTGACCTTTGTTCCTTTCTTCCTGTGAGAGGTCATTTGACCTTCGTATCTTTCTTCCTGTGTAACCCAGGAAGTAGAATCCCAGGAAGAACCTGGCAGTAATGGAGGATTCCATAAGGGTTTCGCAATCCAATGTAATCTGATTTCATATGTTAGGCCAAGCGCAGTATCTGTGAGTATCTTTGTTTGTTAGCATAATAGCAACGTTGTCAGAGTAGTATTTTGATAACACTATGTTTATAAAAGGTTAATATTTGATAGTTACAGAAGTGAGTCCAAATGTTAGTTAATTATACAATTAGTCTATTCTACTGTTGTAAATATGTTTATATCTTATGTAATATCGAATGTATAGTACTCAGTTTATGTACAAAACATACTTTATCTTTGTTTACAGTTTCACAAAAATTGTTCAAGTAAAGGCTTCAAACAGCAAATGGCTTCACGAAGAATTATTTTGAATAAGTGTTTAACTTGCTGGATAACTAGATAGGAGCACGTCTAGCACGGCCAGTACAGTGAAAAGATATCAGTGAAAAGATAGCAATACGGCTAGCTGTGAAGAGCGGAGAAGGAGGAACCCAGAGTAAGCCGTAACCTCGCAGAGCACATCTACCTCACATCAACATGTCAGAAGATAATAACGAAAATGCTTTGCAGCGAGGAGAAGACCTTAAAAAGGCAGACGAAACTGTAGAAGGTGACAATCGGTCTATAAGCTCCGGTTACGTCAGATTGCAAGCTGGTTCACGGTCATCAGGTGGTTCTAGAATAAGCGTGACTATCGCCAGAGCACGGGCTAAGCTAGTGGCAGCTCAAGCCAGAGCTGCGCATGCGAACAGTGAAATAGAAATAAAAGTAAGACAGGCCCATCTCCAAGCTGAATCACAAGCTGAACAGGCCCGACTCCAAGCTGAACAGGCCCGATTCCAAGCAGAACAGGCCCGTCACCAAGTGGAACGCCAGGCTGAACAGGCCCGTCTCCAAGCCACATTAGACGCTCTGCAGCAACAAAAAGAGATAGATGCTGCATTAGCCGAGGCACAAGTATTCAAGGCCATTTTGGAGGGAGCTGATCCCGAGACAGCTTACAAACCTTTAATTCCCGTTCCGTGGCAGAGTCCACGACAGCGCACCATAGATTACGTGAGCGACCATGCCGACATACAGTTTACAGGAGAAAGGGATGGAGGCCCGCACATCTCTACAGACGCAAGCACTTCGTATAACGTGGCACAAGTTGCCAACCAAGGTCAAAGCAGACGGTGTGCCTCAAGCCGCAGAGTCTCCCCCAGCAGAACGGAAGACACGGTGCAGAGGAATAGGACGCCGAATAGAGAAAGTCAGAGGCAAATCCCCTCTCAGTTCCTTGAGACCCCCAACACGAGCCCCTAGCCAAGGCAACCCTGGCATAGGTCCCAGCACCTACGACCTTGCCAAATTCCTTGCACGCACCCAGCTGGTGACTTCGGGGTTAATCAAGTTTGATGACAGGCCGGAGAACTATCGGGCTTGGAAGTCCTGCTTCCACGATGCCATATTGAGCTTAGACCTGTCAGCAGGAGAAGAGCTCGGCCTCCTTATCAAATGGCTCGGCCTAGAGTCCGCCGGACAGGCCTGCAGGATAAAAGCGGCCAATGTGGGACAGCTGCCAGAGGGGTTGGAGAAGGCTTGGGCGAGGCTGGAAGAAAGCTACGGCTCGCCCGAAGCCATTGAAAGGGCTCTCTTTGACAGGTTGGAGAACTTTCCGAGGTTGACGAGTAAGGAACCCCAGAAGCTCCGCGACCTTGGAGATCTGCTGTCGGAACTCGAAGCCACAAAGCAGGACAGCTACCTACCCAGTCTATCGTACTTAGACACTTCCAGAGGGGTAAGTCCCATCATTGAGAAGCTTCCATTTAACCTGCAGGAGAAGTGGATAACGTTTGGATCAAAGTTCAAGCTAAAGCACAACGTGGCGTTCCCACCATTCTCTGCGTTCGTTAAATTCATCCGTAAAGAAGCCAAAGCCAGGAACGACCCCAGCTTCAACTTCTCCTCCCACCCAGCACGTGCCAGAAGAGACAAGTTCGACAGACATGGAAAGACACCAATATCTGTCCACAAAATGCAAGTGTCCTCAACTGAGCACACAAAGGTTCAGAAGAAACCTGAGGATATGAGCAAACAATGCCCTATCCACAACAAGCCCCATCCTTTAAAGAAGTGCAGAGGCTTCAGGGAGATGTCCCTGGAAGATCGGAAACAATATCTTAAAGAGAACTCTATATGTTTCAAGTGCTGCTCGTCCACGAGCCATCTCGCCAAGAACTGCAAGGTAGATGCAAAATGCACAGAAGGCGAAAGTGATCGGCACGTTTCAGCACTACACCCAGGCCCAGCTCCTTGGAAGTCAGAGACGCCTCCTCCCGCTTCAGAGCACGGCGGGGAGAGAGAGGGAGCTGCCGGTCCAGAGATTACATCTAGGTGCACCGAGGTGTGTGGAGAAGGAGTGAACGCAAGAGCATGCTCCAAGATATGCCTCATTAATGTGTACCCTGTAGGACGTCGCACACTAGAGAACAAGCCATCTCAGGTGAGCACACTCAAGACTTCCATCTTGGAGAATGGTCGTCCAAGCTACCTTACCCCATGCAGTAGTCAGATCCGCGTGGTATTTGACTCCAGTGCACCATATCAGGGAGTCTTTCTCAACGGCGTACTCCTCACAGGGCCCGATCTTAACAACAGCCTCTTGGGAGTGCTCATGAGATTCAGGAAAGAGCCCGTCGCCATCACGGCCGATATCCAGCACATGTTTCATTGCTTTGTGGTGAGAGAAGACCACAGAGACGTCCTCCGCTTCCTGTGGTATCGGGACAATGACCCCAATAGAGACATTGTGGACTACAGAATGCGTGTCCATGTCTTTGGGAATAGCCCATCCCCTGCTGTCGCCATATACGGACTAAGGAGGGCTGCCAAGGAAGAAGACGACGACTATGGCAGTGATGTGAGAGGGTTCATCGAACGAGAGTTCTATGTCGACGACGCACTGAAGTCATTCCCGACCGAAGCAGAGGCCATTAGTACCCTCGGACGAGCCCAGGAACTACTTGTACTATCCAACCTCAGGCTCCATAAGATAGCCTCTAACAGACCAGCAGTGATGGAGGCATTCCCCCCTGAAGATCGTGCTAAGGACGTCAAAGACCTAGACCTCTTCACTGATGACCTCCCCCTACAGCGTAGCCTAGGGGTGTCGTGGAACATAGCAACAGACACGTTCACGTTCCAAGTCTTAGATGCCAAGAAACCCTTCACACATAGAGGAGTGCTCTCTACAGTCAACAGCCTATACGACCCTCTCGGCTTCTTAGCCCCTGTCACCATACAAGGCAGGCTGCTCCTCAGGGAACTCTCCACATGCGCTGAAGAGTGGGATTCACCTCTCCCTGAAGAGATGGAAGCAGAGTGGGACAGATGGAGAGACTCACTCCAAGACTTACAGGAGATCCGAATACCTCGCTGCTATTCGTCTTTCTCTCCCTTAAATGCCCAATTGAAAGAGTTTTGTGTCTTTGCAGACGCATCCGCTAAGGCCATTGCAAGTGTGGCTTATCTAAAGCTCACCACTCAAGAAGGACAAAGCAAAATCGGCTTCGTCTTTGACAGAGGCAAGTTGGCACCCCAGCCAGACCTCACCATACCCAGATTGGAACTGTGTGTAGCAGAACGCAACCTACCCCCTCACAGCAGTCTACGGAAGCTGCATCCTATCGTCGACACCGACGGACTGTCTCTGAGGTGGTTCTTCTTTTGTCGCCAGAGGACTCCAGTGACAAGTAGAGTTCGGACTATGTGGAGTCGTTAACGACCCCAGACGGGGAGTGTTCTGGACCGATGGACTATTTTATGTGCAGATAGCACCCTCTGGTGGTGGTTATGTGTTAGCAGTGTGTTTGTATGAAACAGAGGTCATTTGACCTTTGTTCCTTTCTTCCTGTGAGAGGTCATTTGACCTTCGTTCCTTTCTTCCTGTGAGAGGTCATTTGACCTTCGTTCCTTTCTTCCTGTGTAACCCAGGAAGTAGAATCCCAGGAAGTAGAATTCCAGGAAGAACCTGGCAGTAATGGAGGATTCCATAAGGGTTTCACAGTCCAATGTAATCTGATTTCATATGTTAGGCCAAGCACAATATCTGTGAGTATCTTTGTTTGTTAGCACAATAGCAACGTTGTCAGAGTAGTATTTTGATAACACTATGTTTATAAAAGGTTAATATTTGATAGTTACAGAAGTGAGTCCAAATGTTAGTTAGTTATACAATTAGTCTATTCTACTGTTGTAAATATGTTTATATCTTATGTAATATCGAATGTATAGTACTCAGTTTATGTACAAAACATACTTTATCTTTGTTTACAGTTTCACAAAAATTGTTCAAGTAAAGGCTTCAAACAGCAAACGGCTTCACGAAGAATTATTTTGAATAAGTGTTTAACTTGCTGGATAACTAGATAGGAGCACGTCTAGCGTGGCCAGTACATACTCTCATACTCTATTTTCCCCCTCTTAATTAATCCTTTTGTCCTCCTTTTGCTGAATCCTAAACTGCACCCAATCCTCAGGTATGCTGCTTTTTCTGGCCAATTTATATGTCCTCTCCTTGGATCTTATGCTATCCCTAATTTCCCTCGTTAGCCACGGTTGCGCCACCTTTTTTGTTTTATTTTTATGCCAGACAGGGATGAACAAATTCTGTAGTTCATGCATGCGATCTTTAAATGTTTGCAATGCCTATCCACCGTCAACCCTTTAAGTGACGTTCCCCAATCCATCCTAGCCAACTCGCGCCTCATACCATCGTAGTTTCCTTTATTTAAATTCAGGACCCTAGTCTCTGAGTCAACTGCTTCACTCTCCATATTAATGAAGAAATCTACCATATTATGATCGCTCCTCCCCAAGGGGCCTCGCACAACAAGATTGCTAATCAATCCTTTCTCGTTACATAATACCCAATCTAAGATGGCCTGATCTCTAGTTGGTTCCTCGACATATTGGTCCAGGAAACCATCCCGTATACACTCCAGGAATTCCTCCTCCACAGTATTGCTACTAATTTGGTTAGCCCAATCTATATGTAGATTAAAGTCACCCATGAGAATTGCTGTGCCCTTATTGCACGCGTCTCTAATTTCCTGTTTAATGCCATCCCCAACCTCAGCATTATTGTTTGGGGGTCTGTATACAACTCCCACTAACGTTTTCTGCCCCTTGGATTTCTCAGCTCTACCCATACAGATTCCACATCATCAGAGCTAATATCCTTCCTTACTATTGTGTTAAGCTCCTCTTCAACCAGCAATGCTACCCCACCTCCTTTTCCTTTTTGCCTGTCCTTCCCGAATATTGAATACCCCTGGATGTTGAATTCCCAGCCTTGGTCACCCTGGAGCCATGTCTCCTTAATCCCAATTATATCATATCCGTTTACATCTATTTGCGCAGCTAATTCATCCACCTTATTACGAATGCTCCTCGCATTAACACACAAAGCCTTCAGGCTTGTTTTTTTAACACTCTTAGTCCTTTTAGAATTATTATTTACCATGGCCCTGTTTGATTTACACCCTTGATTTCTCTGCCTTCCACTTTTGCTTTTCTCCTTCCTGTCTTTTGCTTCTATCCTTGCTTCCCTTTCCTCTGTTTCTCTGCACAGGTTCCCAACCCCCTGTCATTTTAGTTTAAACCCTCCCCAACAGCACTAGCAAACACTCCCCCTAGGACATTGGTCCCGGTCCTACCCAGGTGTAGGACTGAATGGTCTTTCTCGTTCTATGCTTTATACAATATATTTAGCGAGGCTACACTCCGAGGACAGATTATCACTTGATGGGGTCGTAGATTGAGGAATAAGGCACATAGATCAGTACACTTGATTCATGGCACTCTTGATTTTCCAGTGAGAGATTTTAATCACTGAAAAATTGGGAGCGCTGCAAATTGGATGTACTGACATTTGTGCCCGATTCTTTAATCCATGTTCCAGTCAAGTGAGGATCTATTTCAGGAGCGTAACCTTACTTAATTTAACTTTGTGCTTCTGTCAAACTATTGTGATGTTGAACAGAGAACCAGTATTTAGCCTTCAGCTCTCTAGGCTCGAAGCTCTGGAATTCCCTCTCTAGGGGCCCAGGGGCCGTGTAGCCTGCTCCTGCTCCTAGTTCGTGTGTCTAATTCTGTTAGATTCAGGAGATGGTTCTGTGATAGTAGATTGGCGGTTAGGATCAGATCAGCCATGATCTTATTGAATGGCGGAGCAGGCTCGAGGGGCCGATTGGCCTACTCCTGCTCCTATTTCTTACGTTCTTATGTTCTTATGTAGACCTCACCGCCTTTTTTTTCTCCTTTAAGACGCTCCTTAAAACATACCTCTTTGACTAAGCTTTTGATCATCTGTCCTAATATCTCCTTCTTTGGCTCGGTGTCAATTTATGTCTGATTATACTCCTGTGAAGAGCCTTGGGACATTTTACAACCGTAATGGCACTATATAAATGCAAGTTGTCATGGTGGAACCACTACATCTTTGAAACAATGTATCTTTATAATTGTGACAAACTATATTATTAAAGATTACATAACAAAGCCTATTTTAAAGCTATATACTTCCTTTCTGGTTTTAAAACACAGTGCAAGTCTAAAGCCTAGCCATTTTTGCACAATACAACTTGCAGAAAAAAGAATTCATGTCCAGACTCAGTCATACCCACTGACCCCCTGAATTCAGTTTTTCTCTGAATTTTAAAACCATCACCATAATGAAATGTGTCTATACAACAGACACTATTTTTACCCAACTGTCTCTGTAATTGACAAATAAAATATATTAAAAATATGGCAGTAAATTTGAGTGCTCTGATCAGCAAATAGATTGATGCTTAACTTCAAAAACTAAAGTTGAGTTCTTTATTAGCAATAAATACCATGTCAAACCTTGTCTGGTTACTTGGCTTGTAATCTCTAATTCACTGTTTAATTTGCTATATTGATGCTACTTGTCTAATCAAATATGTATGACAGATCTCTCAATTAGGTTTGAGTGAGTGCTGTATTTAAATGAACTTCTAAAAGGCAGAAAAGGAAAGGGTTTTGTGTGATTATTGACCATTTATTGGCCCAGTGTTGGGAGCAGCCGGTGAGTATTTATACTCAGTTTCACGGGTTTTTTCCGAGGCTTACCAATCGCACAGACCAGTGGTGACGTTCCAGAGCCACGTCACGATTCAAAAAGTGACGCGGGCAAGAGGAAGCAGCTGATTGGGTGAGTACAGCCAGGTGAGTATTTATACTACTCTATAGTTGATATACACTATTAACCTTAACTATCAACTATAGAGTCTAAGGTTTAGAAGGTCTTAATTTTGTGGTTTATAGTTTCTAAGGTCTCTGTTGTGTAGCGGGGAATGCTAGTAAACAAGGGCCCTTGAGTAATTAACATCATTTAATTGTAGTGTAATTAGTGGTCTTTGATTTGATGTAATTTAATTTAAGTTAATTAAAGGGTAAGTCATGGCAGCACAGCTCAGCCCCGTGGCATGCTCCTCCTGCGCTATGTGGGAAATCAGGGACACTTCCTGTGTCCCTGATGACCATGTGTGCGGGAAGTGTATCCAGATGCAGCTACTGGCAGACCGCATTGTGGTGCTGGAGCTGCGAATGGATATACACTGGAGCATCCGCGAAGCTGAGGACGTCGTGGATAGCACGTTTAGTGAGTTGGTCACACTGCAGGTAAAGGCTGCACAGGCAGGAAGGGAATGGGTGACCATCAGGCAGAGTAGTAGGCACAGGCAGGTAGTGCAGGAGTCCCCTGTGGACATCCCCCTCTCAAACAGATATACCACTTTGGATATTGTTGGGGGGGGGGATGGCTTATCGGGGGAAGGCAGCAGCAGCCAAGTTCATGGCACTGTGGGTGGCTCTGCTGCACAGGATGGGAGGAAAAAGAGCGGGAGAGCTATAGTGATAGGGGATTCTATTGTAAGGGGAATAGACAGGCGTTTCTGCGGATGCAAACGAGACTCCAGGGTGGTATGTTGTCTCCCTGGTGCAAGGGTCAAGGATGTCTCAGAGCGGCTGCAGGGCATTCTGGAGGGGGGGGGGGGTGAACAGCCAGTTGTCGTGGTGCATATAGGTCCCAACAATGTAGGTAAAAAATGGGATGAGGTCCTAAAAGCTGAATATAGGGAGTTAGGAGGTAAATTAAAAAATAGGACCTCAAAAGGTAGTAATCTCAGGATTGCTACCAGTGCCACGTGCTAGTTAGAGTAGAAATAGCAGGATATTTCAGATGAATACGTGGCTAGAGGAATGGTGCATGGGGGAGGGATTCAAATTCCTGGGACATTGGAACCAGTTATGGGAGAAGTGGGAGCAGTACCAACTGGATGGTTTGCACCTGGGCAGGACCGGGACCGATGTCCTAGGGGGAGTGTTTGCTAGTGCTCTGGGGGAGGGTTTAACTAAAATGGCAGGGAGTTGGGAACCTGTGCAGGGAGACAGAGAAAAGGGAAACAAGGATAGAAACAAAAGATAGGAAGGCGAAAAGCAAAAGTGGAAGTCAGAGAAATCAAGGGTGTAAATCAAACAGGGCCACAGTTAAAAATAATTCTAAAAGGACTAAGAGTGTTAAAAAAACAAGCCTGAAGGCTTTGTGTCTTAATGCGAGGAGCATTCGTAATAAGCTGGATGAATTAGCTGTGCAAATAGATGTAAACGGATATGATATAATTGGGATTACAGAGACATGGCTCCAGGGTGACCAAGGCTGAGAACACAACATCCAGGGCTATTCAATATTCAGGAAGGACAAGCAAAAGGGAAAAGGAGGTGGGGTAGCGTTGCTGGTTAAAGAGATTAACACAATAGTAAGGAAGGATATTAGCTCGGATGATGTGGAATCTGTATGGGTAGAGATGCAAAATACCAAGGGGCAGAAAACGTTAGTGGGAGTTGTATACAGACCCCCAAACAGTAGTGGGGAGGTTGGGGATGGCATTAAACAGGAAATTAGAGACACGTGCAATAAGGGCACAGCAGTTATCATGGGTGACTTTAATCTGCATATAGATTGGGCTAACCAAATTAGTAACAATACTGTGGAGGAGGAATTCCTAGAGTGAATATGGAATGGTTTCCTGGACCAATATGTCGAGGAACCAACTAGAGATCAGGCCATCTTAGACTGGGTATTATGTAATGAGAAAGGATTAATTAGCAATCTTCTTGTGAGAGGTCCCTTGAGGAAGAGCGATCATAAAATGATAGAATTCTTCATTAAGATGGAAAGGGACGTAGTTGACTCAGAGACTAGGGTCCTGAATTTAAATAAAGGAAACTATGATGGTATGAGGCGCGAGTTGGCTAGGATGGATTGGGGAACGTTTCTTAAAGGGTTGACGGTGGATAGGCAATGGCAAACATTTAAAGATCGCATGGATGAACTACAGAATTTGTTCATCCCTGTCTGGCATAAAAATAAAACAACAAAGGTGGCTCCACCATGGCTAACAAGGGAAATTAGGGATAGCATAAGATCCAAGGAGCAGACATATAAATTGGCCAGAAAAAGCTGCCTACCTGAGGATTGGGAGCAGTTTAGGATTCAACAAAAGAGGACAAAGGGATTAATTAAGAGGGGGAAAATAGAGTATGAGAGTAAGCTTTCAGGGAACATAAAAATTGACTGTAAAAGCTTCTATAAATATGTGAGGAGAAAAAGATTAGTGAAGTCAAGTGTAGGTCCCTTGCAGTCAGAATATGGGGAATTTATAATGGGGAACAAAGAAACAGCAGATGAATTAAATACATAATTTGGTTCTGTCTTCACAGAGGACACAAATAACCTCCCAGAGAGGCCGGGGAACATAGGGTCCAATGAGAGGGAGGAACTGAATGAAATCAGTACAGGTAGACTACCCTTTATCCGAACTTCCGAAAACCGAAACTCTCTAAAAACCGAAGGTTTTTTCGTTCAGCGTAAGTTGTGCGCACGACATGACCAGAGTGGCGCACGACTTACGCTGAGCAGAGGGTCAGCGTAAGTCGTGCGCACGAATCCCCGCGGACCCCCGCCGACCCCGACCCCCGCGCGGACCCCCGCCGACCCCGACCCCAGCGCGGACCCCCGCCGACCCCGACCCCCGCCGACTTACGCTGAGCAGAGGGTCAGCGTAAGTCGTGCGCACGACCCCCCGCCGACCCCCCCGCGGAACCACCTGACTCTCTTCCAAAGGCTCGAAAGCAACAAGAGCTCTGAGCCCGCGGCGGTGCCGGCCCCTGTTCCGACCGAGCACGACGACCTGTTGGTGGAAATGCAGAACTTCATTGCATTCCAGGCTAGCAGCGACGGACAAGCCACGACTGCGGACCCCCCCGCCGACCCCCGCCAACCCCGACCCCGGCCGATCCCCCCGACGCCGACGCCCCCCGCGGACCCCCGCCGACCCCGACCCCCGCCGACCCACCTTCCGAAATCCGAAATTTTCCGAAAACCGAAACACGGCTGGTCCCGAGGTTTTCGGATAAAGGATAGTCTACCTGTATTTGTAGGGAAATGGTGTTAGGGAAATTGACCGGATTGAAGGCCAATACATCCCCAGGGCCTGATAATCTACATCCCAGGGTACTTAAGGAAGTGGCCCTAGAAATAGTAGATGCATTGCTGGTCATCTTCCAAAATTCTGTAGACTCTGGAACAGTTCCCATGGATTGGAGGGTAGCTAATGTAACCCCACTATTTAAAAAAGGTGGTAGAGAGAAAACGGGGAACTATAGACCGGTAAGCCTGACATCGATAGTGGGGAAAATGCTAGAGTCCAGTATAAAAGATGTAATAGCAGAGCACTTGGAAAACAGTGACAGGATTGGACAAAGTCAACATGGATTTACAAAAGGTAAATCATGCTTGACAAATCTACTGGAATTTTTTGAGGATGTAACTGGTAGAATTGATAAGGGAGAACCAGTGGATGTGGTGTATTTGGACTTTCAGAAGGCTTTCGACAAGGTCCCGCATAAGAGATTAGCATGCAAAGTTAAAGCACATGGGATTGGGGGTAAGGTACTGACTTGGCTAGAGAACTGGTTGGCAGGCAGGAAGCAAAGAGTTGGAATGAACGGGTCTTTTTCCGAGTGGCAGGCAGTGACTAATGTGGTACCGCAGGGATAGGGTGCTAGAACCCCAGCTATTCACAATAATGATCTAGATGAGGGAACTAGATGTAATATCTCCAAGTTTGCAGATGACACAAAGCTGGATGGGTGAGTGTGCTGTGAGGCGGTTGCAGAGAAACTCCAGTATGATTTGGAAAGGTTGGGTGAGTGGGCAAATGTATGGCAGATGCAGTATAATGTGGATAAATGTGAGATTATCCACTTTGGTGGCAAAAACAGGAAGGCAGATTATTATCTGAATGGCAATAGATTGGGAAAAGGGGAGGTGCAATGAGACCTGGGTGTCCTTGTGCACCAGTTGCTGAAGATAAGCATGCAGGTGCAGCAGGCAGTTTAGAAGGCAAATGGTATGTTGGCCTTCATAGCGAGAGGATTCGAGTACAGGAGCAGGGATGTTTTGCTGCAGTTGTACAGGGCCTTGGTGAGACCACACCTTGAGTATTGTGTGCAGTTTTGCTCGCCTTATCTGAGGAAGGATGTTCTTGCAATGGAGGGGGTGCAGCAAAGATTCACCAGACTAATACCTGGGATGGCAGGGATAACGTATGAAGAGAGATTGGGTCAATTAGGCTTATACTCGCTAGAGTTTAGAAGAATGAGAGGGGATCTCATTGAAACTTATAAAATTCTAACAGGACTAGACAGACTAGATGCAGGAAGGATGTTGCTGATGGCAGGGGAGTCCAGAACCAGGGGTCACAGTCTAGGGATAAGGGGTAAGCCATTTTGGACTGAGATGAGGAGGAATTTCTTCACCCAGAGAGTGGTGAACCTGTGGAATTCTCTACCACAGAAGGCAGTTGAGGCCAAATCATTAAATATATTCAAGAAGGAGTTAGATATAGTTCTTAAGGCTAAAGGGATCAAGGGATATGGGGAGAAAACAGGGACAGGGTACTTAATTTGGATGGTCAGCCATGATCTCATTGAATGGCGGAACAGGCTTGAAGGACCGAATGGCCTACTCCTGCTCCTAACTCCTATGTTTTTCTATGAAAATATCCATTCAACATGAAGCTGCTTTTAATCCAAGGAAAGAGACAGTACTGGATCCAATTCTACGGAATAAAGCAGGGTAAAGAAGGAATGAACAAATGATCTTGCATTTATAAAGCACCTAGCTGTATACAGCATCCTCAGTCTGCTGCACAACCAATGAATTACATTTGCAGTGTAGTCACCATTGTTATGTAGGCAAGTACAGTTTAAGGACAACAAGGTCCTACATACAAAAATGAGATAAATTAATCTGTTTTTGGTAGTGTTGGTTGAGGGATAAATGTTGGCCAGGAACTGGTAAAACACCCCATGCTCTTCTTCAAATAGTGCCATGGGGTCTTTTACATCCACCTGAACAGGAAGATGGCACCTTGGTTTAACATCTCATCCAAAAGACAGCACCTCCGACAGTGCAGCACTCTCTCAGTACTGCACTGACGTGCCACTTAGATTATTTGCTCAAGTCCTGGAGTGGGGCTTGAACTACAACTTTCTGAGTAAATGGCAAGAGTGCTACTAATAAGCTAAGCTAATAGGTAATGAAAGGTATGGGGAAAATCTAGGAAATAGCTAGCATAATCTAGTATGATTCAATATTATAATTGAAAAGATGAGGGAACAGTCAAATATACAGGTATTTGACTGGGTAAAAGCCAATTTCAATGAAATAAAAAGGGAACTAGCCCAGATATGAACAATAAAATGAATAATTGGGAAGGAAAATTGGCAAATAAAACAATGGACAAACAACAGGAAACAGAGTGCAGACTGAACACAGTCCCACAAGAAGTAAAGTCAGTACAGCAAAAGCTGTAGTTCCTTGGGTGAGTAGAGAAATTAAATTAACAAATGACAAATCTTGCATAAATAACAGAGCAGAAAATTAATAAAAGCATAGAAAATATAGAGGCGAAGCAAAGAAAAATATTAGAGATAAAAAAATGAAATTGTATGGAGGATGAAGGAATGGCAGAGATGCTAAATAAGTACTTTGTGTCAGATTTCACAGGAGATTGTGTTAGTGGTGTGGCTAATTTCTGTGGTATGCCCATAGGGAATACCATTCTTGTACCTGAGAAGTTCCTCACTGGGGGTGGGATTTTGAAGGGTCAGAATCTACTGGTGGTCTCATACTCCCATGGGCAATCAGTCCAAGCCTATGTTGGCTGAATGCAAAAAGCTCCAAAAGATTGTTCCCAGTTGCAGTAATTGCTGCTCAGCAAGCTTCAGGCTAAAAAAACCTCACTTCTGCCAGTATCTGCTGACCCTGGGAACATCTGTGCCGATATTTCTTATTCTAACTTACCATTGCAATCATAAGCCCAGGAAATTTAGGGCTGCAGCACCACTGGTCCTCAGTGTAATATATGCCGGAGAGCTGGCTGGGAACTCAGCAGGTGTATCACAGTAAGAAACTCATGGGGGACTGATCTTGGGGCAGAAAGTCAGTGGAAATTACTTCCATCTTACTCTACCGCCCATTCCTCCACAACCCCCCCCCACCAAAAAAATGCCCCAATTCTGCACAGAAAAAACCCACTAAAAAAGCATGGGAATTTAGGGCCTAAATGAAGTCGAGGAGCAGAGAGTTAGGGGTTTAGATGCAACAATCTTAAGCTATTATAAATAGGGGCATTGAATACAAATGCCAAGTAATAAACCTATATAAATTATTGGCTAATCTGGAGCTAGAATATTTTGTGCAGTTTTCGGTGTCCTACTTTAGGGAACTTGTCAAGGCTATATAGAGAGTGCAGAAGAGATTCACTAAGAGAGGCCTATGAGGAGAGACTAAAGAAGGTGGGGCGCTTTTCATTAGAACAGAGAAAGATAAGAGCAGATCGAGGGAGATGTTCAAAATTATGAAGCGTTTTGATAAGATTAGTGGGGAAAAACTATTTCCACTGGTTGGTGAGTCTGCAAGCAGTGGGCATGAATTTAAGATTATCCCCAAAAGAATAAAATGGAGAGGGTAGAAGAATAAATATATATATATATTTTTTTTTACAGAGATTTGTTAGGTTATGGACCTAAAGCTTCGCGTAAACGGCATCTTGCTGTCTGGCTCACCATTGAAATGCATTGAATGTCGTGAAGTTGCTGTACTTGCATCTAGACACAAACTAAACTCACCACAGAAATTTAGAGCTGGTCTGAAGTGACACGAGGAGCCTGTTTTGGAGCCATTTAAAGAAAGAAAAGAAAGGCTTGCATTTATATAGTGCCTTTCACAACCACCGGATTTCCCAAAGCACTTTACAGCCAATTAAGTACTTTTTGAAGTGCAGTCACCATTGTAGTGTAGGAAACGTGGCAGCCAATTGGCGCACAGCAAGCTCCCACAAACAGCAATGTGATAATGACCGGATAAATTGTTTTAGACGTTGATTGAGGGATAAATATTGGCTAGGACACACATATTTAATTAAGTGTAGATTAGCTGTCAGTGATGCTTTTATAATGTGCTAAGTGTTAAATACTGCCAATGAACCTGTCTGGCACCGAAAAATTAACTATTACAAGTATGGAGTCTCAATCCTTCAGGTTTTAATTATTGTTGTATATTTCAAAAATGTAAAAGTTAAAATTATTTTTTATTTACTTTCCCTTTCTGTCTCTTTTTTCTCTCTCTCTTAATCCAATCTTTATTTCCCTCTCTTTATTTTTCTTTCTGTACATGATTTGGCATTGAATTCAACCACTCTAATTTACACTTCATTGTGCTGTTTATTTCACAGTCCTTCAATCTGATTGGTTAAGGGGATACACAGATGCTTGCCCGGTTTCTCTCCCTTGCCAAAAGAAAACAGTGTTATCACTGCAAAAAAACTTTTTATTAGTATTAATTATCAGTTCACACTTCCAGCAATTTGCAGCGCAAAATATCGTCGAGATTAAACGATAGTCTCGGGCAAGTTTAATTAACGGCTTTCACTCCTACAGAAAATTATGCCCCAATATCTATATAATGTAGCCAGTACTGTCCACATGAACCATTGAAACAATAATTTTAAAATAAAATTTGCTTCACTCATGCATGCTTGCTAACATCATAAACAAAGAATCAACATTCTAATAGTGGTTTGCTTCAAAGCCAAATAATAACTGATATTTAACATACCCGATTCTAAATTTCAGCATGCCTTGGAAGAGTTCTGGAGAATTAGAGATAAGCCAACCAATGTGAATGACAAGTTCCTGTTGAAGCACTGCCTCCCTTTCATCATGGTGGACACAATTAGTGTAGACGATGTTCTTTATCTCCCCTGGAGACAAGGGGTTTGAAATCACCACCTCCTCGTGTCCGAACACCCCTATGGTCACCTGGCAAATATCAGTGAGGAAAATTTAGTGAATGAAGTATCTAGTCACATAGTATATATGCACATTAATACAAACCTATTTTTAGAATGTAAGGATATAAACCCATATTTTAAAAAAATCTTCTACAGTAATATTTGTAATTCTGTATAGATGGTTGTTCAAAATGCATTTATAATTCCTCACTGACTTTAGAAACAAATTCAAAAATGATTTAAGCAATTCTTAAGAAATATATATATAATGCATGTGTAATGTATTATATAGAAAATGTCTTATCAGTTTTAAGCAATAAAAGGCTACAAGCACGACAAAAACTAAAAGTGCAGCATTAAACATGCCAAACCATTTGCTCACTTTTAGTTTTTACCATTAATAAGGTTCCAAATTATTTTAAATTGTTGAAAAATTGTGCTCCAGTTTGGGGTGTGAAAGTGAGTTGACACAACTATTTCAATTATGATGAAGGTTCAATGGAGATAGCTAATACGAAGCTTGCAGAACACTGCAGCAGTCCATGCAACAACATCCATTCACTCAAGATGCCATGTTGAATGTGATGAAAGGTCTCCTGTATCAATTTCCTCATTACAATTCATTTTGTTTCTAATATATGTTACTTTGATGTGCATTGACAAAAATCCCAAAATTATTTTTAAAAGAAATTTGAACAAGTTTGTGAAAGCTGAAAATTATCTGTGTATCTACTGTAATATAGTGGGGATGAGTTGTTTAAATCTGAAGATATTCTGACTGCAACTTCTTTTTAAAATATCTTTATAAATCCTAATGAAAACATGTTATTTAACAATCCAGCTGCATTGTGAAAGAAAAAACCCTCTGCTGCATTAATGAGTTTTAACAAGTCAGGGATGTACACAAAGAAAGATAAATGCTTTGCTTCAGAAGTCTTATTCCTCATTCTTTGCATAAAGTTATCCAGACATCACGGGTAATTCAAGCAAAATTAAGATCATTTTCCAAATGGATGACAGCATGGCACAATGAATTAGAACATGGAGCTTTCTTCAATGCAATCTGGGCCTGAATCCAGCTCACACAGTTGCAAAGAAAATATCCACTTTCTGCTCACTCTATGGGTTCTAAGCAAAATGAATTCAGTCAAATCACTCCAGTTCCTAGTACACAGCAGGAAATTGCCCATACTTTTCCACTTGATTGGGAAATTCATTCAAATCAGCTGAAAAGGTGCATATGCCCTGGGAACTCATATGTTCTGTGGACTTGACCACAAGCATGTCCCGTGCATGTAGAAAGAATCACCCTCCATCAATGGGTGACAGGAACATTTCAGATTCTGGGGTTTTTCCACAGCTGACCTTTTGAGCAGAGAAAAACGGGCAGGAAATGGCGACTACATGTGAAAATGTAAAAATATTCCATTCATCAGCACTGACATCCTTAACCGAGATGACTATAAAATTCACTAGAAAATATTAAAAAAAATAAAAGAGGCAGTTCCTCCTCCTAAAGGTTTTGGGCACTAATCAAATGCCAAGATAGGCAAGAGAAGGGTAGACAATCATATGATGGAACTAAATAGATTTGTAGAAAAATGGAGACAAGTTGGGGGTGGGGGCAAATAAGCTCTGCAGCAGAAATTGTTTGTAAGATTATTTTCAGTAATTCATAACAGGCTTGTATAATACACTGTTTGGTATAATGTCTGTGTTTACCCTTCCTAGTTGTATATATGATTTTAATAAATCTCTAACTTGAGAAGCACAATAAAACTAGTTGAACACAATTAATTATCAAGTCAACAGGTTGAAACAATCTGTCAGCCTTGGCTCAATGGTAGGACTCTTACCCATCAGTCAGAAATAAGTGGGTTCAAGCCCCACTTGACAGTCTTGAGCACATAAACTAGGCTGACACTTTAGTACAGTACAGAGAGAGTGCTGCACTGTTGGAGATGCTGTCTTTCGGATGAGACATTAAACTGAGGCCCTGTCTGCCATTGCATGATTCAAAGAAGAGCTGGGGAGTTCTCCTGATGTCATGGCCAATAGTTATTCCTCAAACAACATCATCAAAACAGATTATCTGATCATTTATCTCATTGCTGATTCTGGGACCTTAGCTGTCTACAAATTGGCTGACGTTACAACAATGAGTTCATTTCAAAAAGTACTTCATTGACTAAAGCGCTTTCGGACGTTCTCAGGCTGGGGAATGCAATTTCTTTCTAATGTTCAGGGGAAAAGATTCCTTTCACTCACAACAGCAACAAAAATGAGACATGTCATTAACTGCCATTTGTGTGGGCACTCTTTATAGGGCATGAGAAAGAATATTGGATGATTCTAATTTGAAAATATCTTGTTATTTTGCAAGACTTACCCATGATATGTAAATCATAAGCAAAAAAAATATGGTTCATGAAAGAATTGCAAAATTAACAGCAATATTAAATAAACAAAATTGTTTTACAAATGAACTGTTATACTGTTGAGTAAGGTGTATACTTACTTGTTTACCCTGAACTAAAACCCTAGTAATTGCTGGAGCAAGGCTGTCCACTTGTTTACCTAAAATACTTGCTGTGAGGCGTACAATAGACCTGGTAAACAAAAAACATATTCTACTAGATATTGTCTGTGTAAAATAATTTAAAGTATAGCCAACTAACCCTACAGTATTCAAACGTATATTTCATGAGACAAGAAAGAAATTCTCATGGTACAGAAATTGTTAAACAGCTGTGATTGAATAAACCGAGATTACATATTAATGTCCACTCTAGTCTGAAAAGGGTTAACAGACCCATGGTTTCAGACACTGAATAATAACCAAGTACCCAAGAGATCCAATGTCCTTATCCAAAGAGATAGCAATCAATCTTCTACTGCATTCATGATATCCAAGAAACATCTATCTGTCTGCACAAATTTTTGTAAATCTATTTTATTTCGATCTATACCAAAACTGAGCCAAGAATGCTATAGATTTCTCTGAAGGGTTATCTAGTAAAAGGAGAACTTGTCATCCCTCGAGATTGGAAATTCAACTCTGAATTTTTTATCAAGGGTAGGAAAATATCTCAAAAGAAGATGCTGAGGACAGCAACCAAGTATATCAAAATGCTAGCTTGATTATTAGTGGTGGGCATATGAAAGTAATAGAACTTCGCAGTCAAAGCCTTAGACTGGTCTACCTAAAGACAACAAGGTACACAAAACAAAGTAAGAGTGGCTCTTTGGCTCCATATGTGAAAATGTGCATTTACATCATTATAGCTGCAAGTTTCAACTTCAATAACGACTAACATTTTCAACCCCCATTACTGGCATTTGACATGCAGTTTTTGATTTAATGGGCCAGAATTTGCTGTCAAAAATAACAGTGAGGCTAATGGCGCTCGCCGTTATTTATGCATAAATGGTACAGCGACTTCAGGCAAGGAGCAGATGCAAATATCTAAAAGTTGCTGTCCAAATTGCACTATATTGCCGTCAGCTTCGCGAAAATGGTATCTCGCTGTATGCCTCACCATTGACATGCATTGAATGTCATGAAGTTGCTTTATTTGCACGATATATGTCCTTCTGTTAATTTCAGCAAGACTTCCGGGAAACCCGTCCAGAACTCCCTCTCCATAAATATCGGGGCCTGTGTTTTTCCATTTTCTGATTGATTAGTTTTCTCTTTTTTCTTTCTGAATTTTCAGATTGATGAATTAAATGACCAAACTCATTCTAAACACCCAAATAAGTTCTAGAAGCTGGGTGGAACCCATCCAAAAGGATGACTACAGACTATCATCATGCAAACTGCAATCACGAGAGACCTTAATGGCAAAGCTGGGGAACTATGGGTCCTGATTTACAGTTGTTGCTCGCTGTTGTTTTCGACTTTGAAACCTCATTCTCTCTACCACCCAATCCACAATCTGCCTTCGGCCTGTGATTCTTGCTTGAAACACTGACCCCATGTCTGGCTCTGCTGGACTAGTCTTGGCCGGGCTTATAGCCCAGACTCGGCCCTGACCTGCAGCATCTGCTTGAAGTCACCGCTCCCACACCTCACTTCAGCAAAAGGCCCTACAAGTAATGCCAGGGAGATGGTAGTCATATATTTTTATTTTACCTTAAATTCATATAAAGGGGAATTTTAACATTTATATATTTTTAAATGGTTCCAGACTTCCAAATAGAAAGCAAAACTACAACAATGCTCAGTAGACATCTAAAAAGCCACCCACAGCTACCTACAACTCATGTGAATGCAATATTCTTTGTTGTATGTTACATAGATACATAGAGATAGGAACAGGAGTAGGCCATTCGGCCCTTCGAGCCTGCTCCGCCATTCAATGAGATCATGGCTGATCTTCGTCTGAGATCATAGCTGATCTTACCAGTTCAGTACCCCGTCCCCGCCTTTTCTCCGTAACCCTTAATCCCCTTAGCCTTCAGAAATATATCCAATTCTCTCTTGAAAATATTTATTGAATTAGCCTTCACAGCCCTCTGTGGCAGGGAATTCCACAGGCTCACCACTCTTTGAGTGAAGAAATTCTTCCTCATCTCTGTTTTAAATGATTTGCCCGCTATTTTTAGACTGTGGCCCCTGGTTCTGTGCTCCCCGGCCATTGGAAACATTCTCTCTGAATTCAGCCTGTCCAGGCCTGCCATAATTTTATATGTTTCGATGAGATCCCCTCTCAATCTTCTAAACTCCAGTGAGTACAAGCCCAAACTATTTAATCTCTCTTCGTAGGTCATTCCCGCCATTCCAGGTATCAGCCTGGTGAATCGCCGTTGCACTCTTTCCATGACAAGAACATCCTTCCGCAGATGGGGCGACCAAAACTGTACACAATACTCCAGATGCGGTCTCACCAGCACCTTGTACAGCTGTAGTAAGGTATCCCTATTCCTATACTCGAACCCCCTTGATATGAAGGCCAACATACCATTTGCCTTCTTAATCGCCTGTTGCACCTGCATGCTCTCCTTCAGTGACTGGTGCACAAGAACACCCAGGTCCCTCTGCACTTCCCCATCTCCCAATCTATTGCCATTTAGATAATAATCTACCCTCCTGTTTTTACCCCCAAAGTGGATAACCTCGCATTTATCCACATTATAGTGCATCTGCCACGTATCCGCCCATTCCCCCAACCTGTCCAAATCACACTGTAGCCTCCTGACATCCTCATCAGAGCCCACCCCTCCTCCTAGTTTAGTGTCGTCAGCGAATTTGGAAATATTGCATCCAATTCCCTGATCCAGATCATTTATATATATTGTGAACAGCTGGGGTCCCAGGACAGATCCTTGCGGCACCCCGCTGGTCACTGCCTGCCACTCCGAAAACGAGCCGTTTATTCCAACTCTCTGTTTTCTATCCGCCAGCCAGTTCTCTATCCACGTTAATACTTTGCCCCCAATCCCATGAGCCTTAATTTTGCATGATAATCTTTTGTGTGGAACCTTATCGAAGGCTTTCTGGAAGTCAAGGTACACCACATCCACTGGCTCTCCCCCATCTATTCTACCAGTTACCTCCTCAAAAAATTCCAGCAGATTAGTCAAACACGATTTACCCTTTGTAAATCCATGTTGACTCTGTCCGATCCTTTCCCCATTTGTCAAGTGCTCCGCTATTTTATCCTTAATAATGGACTCTAGCATTTTGCCCACAACCGATGTAAGGCTTACTGGTCTATAATTCCCTGCTTTCTCTCTACCCCCCTTTTTAAATATTGGGGTAACATTAGCTACCCTCCAATCCACGGGTACTGTTCCCGAGTCAATGGAGTTCCGGAAGATGATCCTTAGAGCATCTGCTATCTCCAGGGCCACCTCCTTAAGTACCCTAGGATGTAGTTTATCAGGCCCTGGGGATTTGTCGGCCTTCAGTCCCCTCAACTTACCCAACACCATATCCCTAGAGATACTAATTTCTGTCAGCTCCTCCCTCTCATTAGTCCCTATGTTTGCCGATATTCCTGGGAGGTTATTTGTGTCCTCCTTTGTGAATACAGAACCAAAGTATGAGTTTAATTGGTCTGCCATTTCCTTATTCTCCATTATATATTCTCCCGAATCGGACTGCAAGGGACCGACTTGGGATTTTACCAGTCTTTTCCTCCTGATATACCGATAAAAGCTTTTGCAGTCTGTCTTTATGTTTGCTGCAAGTTTACTTTCGTATTCTATTTTCCCCTTCCTGATTAATCCCTTTGTCCTCTTTTGCTGTATCCTGTACTGCCCCCAATCTTCCGGTCTGGTGCTTTTTTTTGCCAGTTGATATGCCCTTTTTTTTGATTTTATGCTGTCCCTAATTTCCCTCGTTATCCACGGTTGAGTCACCTTTTTAGGTTTATTTTTATGCCAAACCGGTATAAACATGTTCTGGAATTCTTCCATTCTATCTTTGAATGCTTGCCATTGTCTATCCACTGTCAATCCCCCCAGAAACACCACCCAATCAATCTTACCCAATTCCCGTCTCATACCCTCGTAATTCCCTTTATTTAAGTTCTGGACCTTAGTCTCTGATTCAATTTCCTCACTCTCCATCTCGACTGAGAGCTCGATCATATTATGATCGCTCTGTTGGTGAAGAGATTTTAACACGAGAAAATTTTGAAATCTCCATTAGAAATGTTTTACAAATTCAATATTCTGACTTTCTAATAAATGCTTTTTAACAACTGATATTTCCTATTTTTGTACCTTCACCTTTGCTGCAAGATAGACTTAAAAGCGCACCTGTGTTTAATATAACATAATTTCACAATCACATCTACTAGGAACATAGGAATAGGAGCACACCATTCAGCCCCTCAAGCCTGCTAAGCCATTCAAATAGATCATGGCTGATCTGTACCTCAACTCCATTTACCCATCTTTGCTGCATATTCCTTAATACCCTTTATGTAAGAAAAATCTATCTAACTTAGTCTTGAAAGCTCCAGTTGTCCCAACGTCCACAATTGACCTAGCCTCAACAACTTTTTTGGGGAGAGAATTCCAGATGTCTACTACCCTTTGTGTGAAACAGTGCTTCTTGATTTTGCTTCTGAATGGTCTAGCTCTAATTTTAAGATTATGTCCCTTTGTTGTTGATTCCTCCAACAGAGGAAATAGCTTCTACGTATCTACCCCATCAAAACGCTTTAACATTTTAAACACCTCAATCAGCTCACCCCTTGATCTTCTATACTCAAGGGAATACAAGCTAAGTTTATGCAACCCATTTTTCATTCAACTACTGTAATATTGGCCCTGAGATTAACGGCGAAGGTGCGGGGCAAAAACCCGGCAGGGCCTCATTTAAATAATCTGCTGCAGACTCCTGTCTGACAGCCGGCCAAATTGACATCCTGGCCAGTGGGTGGGAGCGCAAATAAGGGGCAAGAGGTCACAGCCAGGGACCCGTGGGGGAGGCCCCCTGCAGTCAGTAGAGGATGAAAGCTCGGAGCAGTGATTGGGGTGGGGGGAGCAGTGCGAGGGCATCGAGGCCGCTATCGGGAATGAGAACATCGAAGCAGCCATCGCGAGGTGGGGTGGGGGGGGGGGGGGAGAAGCTAGGACATCGGAACCATGATTGGGAGGGAACTAGGAGATCGGAACCATGATTGGGAGGGAAGCTAGGCCATCGGAGCCATGATTGCGAGGGAAGCTAGGACATCGGAGCCATGATTGGGAGGGAACTAGGACATCGGAGCCATGATTGGGAGGGAAGCTAGGACATCGGAGCCATGATTGGGAGGGAAGCTAGGACATCGGAGCCATGATTGGGAGGGAACTAGGGGATCGGAGCCATGATTGGGAGGGAAGCTAGGACATCGGAGCCATGATTGCGAGGGAAGCTAGGACATCGGAGCCATGATTGCGAGGGAAGCTAGGACATCGGAGCCATGATTGGGAGGGAACTAGGACATCGGAGCCATGATTGGGAGGGAAGCTAGGACATCGGAGCCATGATTGGGAGGGAACTAGGAGATTGGAGCCATGATTGGGAGGGAACTAGGACATCGGAGCCATGATTGCGAGGGAAGCTAGGACATCAAAGCCATGATTGGGAGGGAACTAGGACATCGGAGCCATGATTGCGAGGGAAGCTAGGACATCGGAGCCATGATTGGGAGGAAACTAGGACATCGGAGCCATGATTGCGAGGGAACTAGGACATCGGAGCCATGATTGCGAGGGAAGCTAGGACATCGGAGCCATGATTGGGAGGGAAGCTAGGACATCGGAGCCATGATTGGGAGGAAACTAGGACATCGGAGCCATGATTGCGAGGGAAGCTAGGACATCGGAGCCATGATTGCGAGGGAACTAGGACATCGGAGCCATGATTGGGAGGAAGCTAGGATATCGGAGCCATGATTGGGAGGGAAGCTAGGATATCGGAGCCATGACACGGGCTAGGGGATGTGGGGGGAAGAGAACATCGGAGCCACAATCCGGGCTGGGGAGGCCGAAGGCTTCCTTGTGAGGCATTTGCATTCAGTGGGGTAGAGTTTCCGCTTTGAGTGCAATCGGCAATCTGGGCGCAAATTGCGCTTAAAATTGTGCTGGTTTTCCGAAATGAAGTTATGGTTCAAGTTTCCGCTCAAACTCATTTGCTTAATCATACAAGTAAAATCGCCCATGAACCAGCACAATTGGGCAGCCTTTTAGAATGCAAAAAAAATTTTTTTTTTACATTCTTTGATATATTTAAGAGTGGTAACCTGGTGCAGTTTTATCAATACAGCTGAAATCGGGTTTATCACAAAAAATAAGCATTTTTAATAAGAGTGTCTAGTCCATCACCTGTGAGTACCTCGATTTTAAATCACTGAAAATGACTTAAAAACTGTACAGAGCCATTTACTAGTTTCATTGGTGTACACTAGTCCGCTTCTTAGTAAATTAAATAGTTTTTATTATTTTAAATCTTTTAAAAGGTGCCTATTAGTGCCCTTGTGCTTAAACAAAAGTTTAATTTTAAGAGCCTCCCTGAAGGCCTGCAAACGGGCGCAATTAACGGCAACGCGGCATGGTGATTAATTCGATCTGGGGCGTGGACAGTTTTGTGGGCGGGTCGGCTTCCAGCGCAATGTTTTTTAAACCAGCGCAAATCTGGGCCATGAGCATTCAAACTTGCGCTTGAAATTCCACGATCCTTTGTGCTGGTTTGGCTGATTTTAGCCGAATTGTGCTGGAAATACCAGCGCAACTTGGCGGAAACACTACCCCAGTATGTCAAGACTCAAGATGAGCATGGAAGCATGTATCCTCTCCTCACCAAAAAGAGAAGCTTTACTGGAACTCTTATTGCAATGTCCCAGAACCCAGCTGTACAGCAGCAGTGGGAATAACGTGTAAGTCACCATCATGTGTAAAGGCAACTTGCTTGGAATTGTCATTTTTAAATAGGATCTCCCATTCTTCCATCTGGAAGGAGAAATATCAACAACATTGATTCTGCTACCCACAGTCACAAGCAAAAATTGACCCATGTTTGTATTATGAAAGCTGAAGTCCTCAAAGAGTTAAGAGGAAGCTAAGAGTTAACTGCTTTCAGCTTAGCAAATCAGTCCCATAAGTCGCGTTCAGTAGTTAAATTTAGCTCCTGACCCATATTACGTTGTAAGAATATACTATAATACGAGGACAACTGCCAGTAATTCCAGCTCCTCCTTGAAAGCTGTTAACTCCTGATTCTCAGTACGGCACAAAATTACTGTGTAATATGCACTCTACATAATATATTTATGTATTTTGGCGCCTTTGGCACCTTCAAACTCAACTATTCCAATGCATTCCTGGCTGGTTTCTCATCTGCCATGCTCAGTAAACTTCAGCTATTCAAAACATTGCTACCCGTATCCTATCCTGCACCAAGTATCACTCACCCATCATCCATGTACTTGCAACCCACACTGGCTCCTGGGCGACTAACACCTCCAATTTACAATTCTCATCCTTGGATTTAAATCCTTTCATGACTGTGCCCTTCCTCATCTCTGTACATTGATGCAGCAGTACAGTACATGGGTGCAAAGCACAACAATTTAGCAATGGGACGGCCTGCGCCGAATCTGCACAGGTGTTGGTCTCACTGCTAAATCCACGTCCTGTGCAGGCCGAAAATAGCAGTTAGGCCCCTAGAATATGTTAATGAGAGGCCCAATGCCTGTTGAAGGACCCCATTACGAAAATAGTTAGCGATGAAGCGGGCCTACCCCACTCAGGATTCTTCAGGGTAACAACAACAACTTGTTTTATATAGCCCCTTTAACGTAGTAAAACATCCCAAGGCGCTGCACAGGAGTATTATAAGACAAAAAATTTGACACCGAGCCACATAAGGAGAAATTAGGGCAGCTGACCAAAAGCTTGGTCAAAGAGGTAGGTTTTAAGGAGCATCTTAAAGGAGGAAAGAGAGGTAGAGAGGATCAGGCAAGGAATTCCAGAGCTTAGGTCCGCGGCAACAGAAGGCACGGCCACCGATGGTTGAGCGAATATAATCAGGGATGCTCAGGAGGGCAGAATTAGAGGAGCGCAGATATCTCAGGGGGTTGTGGAGCTGGAGGAGATTAGAGATAGGGAGGAGCGAGGCCATGGAGTTTAAGTTTAAAAAAGTGTGTGATCGCTATTTGTTTTGTCAACTGAGGCAATACAATATGACAGTGCATTCAACGTTTGGGCACACCAACATCTTTTTACTCACGCAACTTAGTATGTTGGTGACAAAAATAAACAACTTTAATACAATACATAGTAGAACAGGGCTGCAAAAATGCGACAATTTATATGTCTGGGAATGTACACCCAGTACATATCTCAGTGTGAACTAATGACATGTCCAACAGTGCGGGGCTGTCCCTCCTTTCATTGCCAAACTTTTCAGAATTAACCATCTAACGGTACATTAAACTGAGCTTCAGAGTGAAAAACATGCTATTTTGTTGCATGTGGATCAAGAAAAGTACTTATGGATATTGCTCCCTACAAGCTTTAAACCTCAAATGACAGTGAAAGCATTCTACGCTCCAGCTTCCTGCTGTTCACATTACACCTGCTAGATCTAAAATACACATCTTTTCCAAAGGGCTGTCTTGTATATTAAAGATATGAATAACAATATACATATCAGTAGAATTGATATGGATATCGAACCAAAGGAGGGCACACTTAGATTTCCAGGTCCAGGCCTCATTCTAAGTTGCATCATCTAATTGGGCATCATGCCAGTTCTCAGCCAGGATAGCAGATGGTGAATCGTTCAGCGGCAAGGCACACTATCTTTGGATGGAGGGGGAGGGTGCTGAAGTAGCCAATCCAATCACACAAAAAAATAATTTCCATTGGTTTATTACAGAACTGTGATTGGGCATGCAACGGGTAGAGGGCCACAGAGGGACTGCAACTGAGATAGGGCCACAGAGGGACTGCAACTGAGATAGGGCCACAGAGGGACTGCAACTGAGATAGGGCCACAGAGGGACTGTAACTGGGATAGGGCCACAGAGGGACTGCAACTGAGATAGGGCCACAGAGGGACTGTAACTGAGATAGGGCCACAGAGGGACTGTAACTGGGATAGGGCCACCGAGGGACTGTAACTGGGATAGGGCCACAGAGGGACTGCAACTGAAAGGACCACAGAGGGACTGTAACTGGGATAGGGCCACAGAGGGACTGTAACTGGGATAAGGCCACCGAGGGACTGTAACTGGGATAGGGCCACAGAGGGACTGCAACTGAAAGGACCACAGAGGGACTGTAACTGGGATAGGGCCACAGAGGGACTGTAACTGGGATAGGGCCACAGAGGGACTGTAACTGGGATAGGGCCACAGAGGGACTGTAACTGGGATAAGGCCACAGAGGGACTGTAACTGAAAGGGCCACCGAGGGACTGTAACTGAGATAGGGCCACAGAGGGACTGTACCTGAGATAGGGCCACGGAGGGACTGTAACTGAGATTAGCCCTAAAGCAGGGATGTCAAAAACAATTTGCACGGGCGGGGGGGGTGATCTCATATCCTGGCACTTGCCGTGGGCAACATTCAGCAAAAGTTATTTGGACACACTGGGGCAGAAATTAGTATGCGTTTTGCCTGCTTTTGGGGCATAAAACAGACGCAATATATACCAATTTCTGGGCGCGAGGTCCTGCACGTAATCTGCACAGTGGCAGATTAAATCCCATTTGCACAAAAACATATTTGTCCTCACTATTTTTAGGCGTACCTGGCAGCTGCCTGAAATCAGCGTTGGATCAATTTAAGTATGTAAAATGCGTGAAAAACTAGGTGGAGCATGTGCTGTGCAAGCTCCAACAAGGTTTTCCAGTTCTACAGCGACATAAACTAAGAAATGTGGAGCATCGAGGAGCAGGAGTGCTCCACAGCACTACAGTGGGCCGCTGGCGGTCCGTACTCAACCCTCCTGCATCTCACTCCTCCATGTATTGGAGCTTGTGATGTAAAACCAGAGAGTGCAGCTCCCTATCCCCTTGTTCCCCATTTGCCCGCCAGTGGAAACAATCTTTCACTGTTTACCCATAGTAAAGGCCCCATGTTTCACTCACCCCTTTACTGGCCGCTCCGCTCTTGGCGCCATGTTGCTGCTGTTCACAGTTCCGCAGTAAATGCTGAGCATCATACCCACAAATCCCGACTCCATTTTGAAGTCCTCTTCCCACACAAGCCCCCAAGCTCCACAGTGCCCAGTCTCCGTTTCTCCCCCTGCCCGACCCCATTCCCTCGTCTCCCCCGAGTCCCCATCCTCAACCCCTATTCCCCAGTCTGAGTCCTTCTCTCTAACCCCCAGTCACCCTCTATCCCTCGCCCCAATCTCCCAAACCTCCGCTTCCCAAGTCCCAATTTCCTGAATTCCTATCACAAGTCCCAATCTCACCACCCCGAGTCCCAATCTGCTCCCCCCACCACCCTGAGTCCCAATCTGCTCCCCCCACCACCACGAGTCCCAATCTGCCGCCCTGTTCCCGGGGCCCAATCTTCTGCCCCCCCCCCACCCCCTCCCAATGTACTGCCCCACTCCGACGCCCCCACGCACCCGCCCTAATGTGCTGTCACCCCTTCCCCCCCCCACCCCCCCCGAGTCCCAAACTCCCGTCTGCTAGTCTCTGCGCACCCAGCCCAACCTCACCCGTGTCTCTCTCCCCTCCATACGCTGGTCCCATTTCTAGTCACTCCTGAGGGGGTTGGGGCTGCATCTCTGTGCTGGCATGTGGAGGGGGCGCTGACATCACAGAACGGCAGAGGAGCACTACTGCGTTGCAAAGTTTGAAGGTGCAGGTCTCCTGGGCTGTAAGAAGCAGTGTCTGGGATATTTGCCACAGCACACTATGGGCTGAATGGAACGGCTCTGCAGGCCATATATTTGACACCCCTGCTCTAAGGAGAAGGAAGCCTATTAGTGGGAGGCAACAACAGGAGGTTTAAAGAGGGAATAGCAAGTGCAAGCACAGAGCCACAAAAAAATCCAAGATAACTACCAAGGTTAAAAATAATGAACTGTACTTTGCGCAGGTAAGTGAACAAAATCTTATACAGATTAGGACAAATACTTATTAACTTGGCACTACTACAGAGATAAAACAAAACCTCAACAATGCTCATCATTTTTTCTACATAACACTGGTAGAAAGTCAAAGTCCAAAATGTTTAAATGATTTGTCATATGAAATACATAAACTAATGACTTTAAAAGAGGTGTAAATAACATGCTTCATGTCAAAAATGCCAATGTGTACATAGTGAGGCTTGAGATGTGAGCATGCAATGGAACAAAGATGTCAAGAAATGATTGAATGCAACAAGACATTAGTGAAAAATGTTTAACAACCACAGCTAAAAAATATGCAAGACAAAAATGTATGAGAACCATAACTGGATGCATTCAAGCATAATTAAGAAAATCTGCAACTGATGTATAATAACTTAAATTAAGAAACTTATTAAATGGAATGCTTTGGGTTGCTCAGCAAACGCATAGCTAGCCATCCAGTTAAATTAATCAAATGAATGCTCAAAATCTAGCACAAAAGTACTGTAGTAAGAAACCATTTATAAGTAAAAAGACAGAGGGCATTTTCTCTGGTGGTGGCTATGGAAGCATAAAAACACATGTATGCAGTGCAAGACATTCATTAAATAAATTTGGATGGTACTGTTACACACTAAAGATGGCACCAAATCTCACATATGCTGTCCTAATTACCTGCTTCCCATGTACCACCATTGTGGTAATATGTGGGGCCATAGAGGCAGCAACCAGCTGTAAAAGTGCAGCACTGTAACGTACAGCCAACCTAAATATATTGCATAATGATTATATAAGGACATAGGAGTTACAAAGAAAGTCAATCAGATTTCTAAACATAATACTGTCACATTGGTTTGTAAAGTGCTTCAAGTCTAAAATTTATAAATTGCAAACCAATTCAATTTAATAAGCATAATATTTCTGTCATGATACAATAATAAAGTAATATTAGTTAAGAGGACAACAAATGCACAAAACATAGCTAAACAAGTTAGGGATTACAGTCAAATCTTGATTATATGCTATAATGGAGAGGGGAAAAAAAAGATCATGGAGGGTCCACTAAATTATACAGCTGATTGCTGCTCTGAATTTGAGTACTTGCTCCGCTCCCTTCCACAACTGCTTGTCCAAGTCCTCTCCAGCAGCACTTACCTCCATTGCTCCTGTCGGAAGATCAGCTGGCACTACAACTGCTGATATATCAGCTGATCTGCTGCCGAACGTCAGCCATCAGATCCACCACAGACCTGAAAGAAGTGGCCAAAAGTGTTCCCCTGACATCAACCTCAGATAAAGTGGTGAGTGCTGAAGACAATCTGTCCTCAACTGCAGAAACCCTTCGTAGTGGTGATAAGCAGAGATTCCTAAACCATACTGATTGGATCTAGAATATGTCCAGCCATCATTCATTCACTTCACATGCTTGCTACTTGCTGATCCCCATGATATTTCTAACCAAATTATCCCTTACATGGCACCTGACTTGTAAATAAGAAGTGATTTCCCTAATGGATATCCATAATATCCTTATTCTTCTTATTCTTTCTAAGATTCATTTTACTTATTGTCCAGGGCACAAGTTTAGAGTTGTTACTGCCCCTGCCCCCCCACAGAATACAAAGGAGCTTAATTAACAACTATAAAAGGACATAGCTGAAGCCCTTGAGCATTAACTACATCATGATTTTACTTTTGAATCCTGAAACTGTTGTAGCATTAACTCCCGACAGTCACTTCTGACTTTGTCATCATTCACCATTAAAACAATTTTAAAAAATCAACATAAATACAATATAAAGAAAAAAAGTGACAGTTGAAAATTAATCATATTTTAAAGTCAGTTCAAAACATTCATTAAAAAAACAGAACAAACAGCACACCTGCAGTGGGAAATACTTAAATATGAGATGGGTAAGGCACAGGTTAAATGTATTCCGGAATAAGGGGATATGTCAAAGGCAGAAGATCAATGAATAGAGAGATTAGAGCAAAAATAAATTTTAAAAAGTCATGTGATAATTTTGGGAGAGTTGATATAGAGGAAAACTGTGACAAATATAAATTATATGAGGATAACAAAAAGGGAATTAAGACTAAGGGAGTAGTTTTCTTAATTCCCCTTTTGCGATCCTCATATAATTTTGAGGTGGTTAATATAAGGCAAAAGTGAGGGATTTTATAAGCAAAAAAAAGTGAAGATAGTTAAAGTGATGTGAACATTTAGAGACAAAGGGGCCACCTTATTATACTTGAGACTGAGGAAAAGGTGAGGATGTTTAATAAATATTTAAATTCCATTTTTACAGGGGAAGCTGAAGGTGGGACGAGATGAGAAAAATATACAAAAGGAAGCTATAATAAAAAAGTTAATGGGAATTAACTTAGAAAAGTCACCAGCCTCAGATAGTGAGAATTCCAGATTTTCCAAAGGTTTCTGGAAATGGGAATTGCGGCGAAGGACTGGAGGATAGCAAATGTTACACTGCTGTTCAAAAAAGTGGAAAAGGATAGACAGGAAACTATAGGCAAGTTTGACCTCGTGTTGGAAAATTTCTACAGCTTGTGCATAATATGAGATTAAGTTAATTAATATTTAGAAAGGTATGGCTGAATCAGGAGTGTCAAATGTGGATTTGTAAAGGGCAGGTCATGCTTGTCTAATTTAACTGAATTTTTGGAGAAAATTTAGTATATAGATAAAAAGAATGCAGTGGATGCTGTCTTTATGTCAGAAGCCATTTGATAAGGCTAGTGTAAAAGATTTGTAATAAAAAATTAATGCATAGGTATTAAAATAAATGTAGCCCCATAGTTAGAGAAATGACTAGAGGACAAAAAGTAAGTTGAAATGTATGTTATTTTTTGGATTGTTATTACCTAGGCAGATCTGTACTGGGACTTCTTCAGTTCCATTTACATAAATGATCTGGATATAGGCACGAGAGGAATGATATTTTAAAGATAATCAGAAACATAGAAAATGCAGCGCGGAAGTGAAAAGGGAGATTTGAAGTGCTAAAAGGGAATATGAAAAAAGCTAACAGATAGTATAAAAGGAAATAGCAAGGGCATATATAAACATATAAAAAGCAAAGGAATAGTTAAACACAAGGCAGTGGTGTTTTCCAAGGGTCAGTTTTGGGTCCATTACTCTTTTTATTTTTCATAAACGACCTAGACTCAGGTGTAGGAAGCAACATTATAAAGTTTGCAGATGATACAAAACTTGGCAACCTAGTAGATAGTGATGACAGACAGGATGGTTAAATGGGCAAAAGCATGGTAGATGGAGTTCAATGCAGAGAAGTGTGAAGTGTGCACTTTGGGAGGACTAATATGGAAAGACAGTATACTATAAATGGTACAATTCTGAAACATGTATTTGAGCAGAGAGACCTTGGTGTCCATATACACAAATCCTTAAAGGTGGCAGGGCAAGTTGATAAGCTGGCTAAAAAAGCATAGGGGTTACTTGGAATTATAAATAGAGGCATAGAATATAAAAGCAGAGATCATGCTTGAACTTTATAAATCACTGGTTAGGTCTCAGCTGGAGTATTGTGGATAATTCTGGGCACCACAATTCAGGAAAGATGTAAAGGCCTTAGAAAGGGCACAGAGGAGGTTTACCAGGATGTTACCAGGGATGAGGGACTTCAGTTATGAGGGGAGATTGGAAAAGTTAATGTTGCTCTCCTTGGAACAGAGGTGGTTAAGAGTTGACCTAATAGAGGCTTTCAAGATGATGAGGGGTTTTGATACAGTAGATAGGGAAAAACTATTCCCTCTGACAAGTGGTACAACAACCAGGGGTCATAGATTTAAAATCATTGACAAAAGATCTAGAGGTGAGATAAGGAGAATTTTTTTCACTCAGAGTTGTCAGGATCTGGAATACTACGTGAAAAGCTGGTGGAAGCTGATTCCATAAATAATTGTAAAAGGGAGTTAGATAGGTATTGCAGATGAGGAGCTTACAGGGTTAGGGTCAAAAAGCGGGTGTGTGGGACTAAGCACAAATGCTCTTTCAAAGAGCCAGCAAAGGCATGACAGGCCGAATGGCCTCCTTCTGTGCTGTAAGTTTCTATGAAGGTTGGACCACTTGGGATGCAGGGAATCTAACTATGAAGGATGAAGGTATGGTGGAGATATAACAACAAATTCAACTTGTATTTATATAGCACCTTTAACGTAGTAAAACGTCCTAAGGTGCTTCAGAGGATTATTAAAAGACAAAAAAATTTGACACTAAGCCACATAAGGAGAAATTAGGGCAGGTGACCAAAAGCTTGGTCAAAGAGGTAGGTTTTAAGGAGCGTCTTAAAGGAGGAAAGAGAGGTAGCGAGGCAGAGAGGTTTAGGTAGGAAATTCCAGAGCTTAGGGCCTAGGCAAGAGAAGGCACGGCCACCAATGGTTGAGCGATTATAATCAGGGATGCTCAAGAGGGCAGAATTAGAGTGCAAATACCCAGGGGGTTGTGGGGCTGAAGAAGATTACAGAGATAGGGAGGGGCGAGACCATGGAGGGATTTGAATACAAGGATGAGAATTTTGAAATCGAGGCGTTACTTAACGGGGAACCAATGTAGGTCAGCGAGCACAGGGGTGATGGGTGAACGGGACTTGGTGCGAGTTAGGACACGGGCAGCCGAGTTTTGGATCACCTCAAGTTTACTTAGGATAGAATGTGGGAGGCCAGCCAGGAGTGCATTGGAATAGTCAAGTCCAGAGGTAACAAATGAGGGTTTCAGCAGCGGATAAGCTGAGGCAAGGGCGGAGATGGGCGATGTTACGGAGGTGGAAATAGGCAATATTAGTTATGCTGCGGCTATATTAAATAAATATTTTGCACTGCTGTTTACAAGTAATGGTGGAAGCAAGAATGTAGGTGTACTTGGAGGAGGATATGGAACAGTTGATAGAGCTGACTGTAAAAAAGGAATTGGTTCTGAAAAAATAGCAAACTTCAAGGTGGGTAAGTCACCATGCCCAGATGGCATGTACCCTAGACTGTTGAAAGAAGTAAGATAGGAGACAGCAGAGGCTCTCACCAAAAAGAGTCTTATATATGAAAATAGTGCCGTTGGCCTGGAGCATAGCCAATGTAACACCTCTGTTTAAGGAAGAGGAGTAGGATAAATTTGTTAACTATTGACCAGTTAGTCTAACATCAATCGTGAGCAAACAGTTAGGCGTTGAAATTGGTTTTGGCGGAAGCATAAAACGGGCGATAGCGAATTGACAGCCCGTTTAAACCCCACCCGATTTTCTTTTCTATTGAAGTCAATAGAGGAGCGATCTATCATCTGTTGTGCTACAGTCTAGGTCCAATTTCACTCTCTTAGAATGCCTAATTCGAGATAAAGTTAGTGAGCATTTGAAATCAAGGACAGCCAGCACAGACTGGTTAAAGGCAAATCATGTTCCACAAATCCAAAGAGCTTTTTGATAAAATTACCAATTGGATAGATAAAAGAAACGCAGTAGATATCATTTACAATCCCCACCGCTTACACCATCCATGCTTATCACAGGCAGCTGCCTATATCGGGCAAATGGCGCTAACCATTTACCATTAAAGGCGCCGCTTATAAAACAGTCATGTCGCTTTCCTTTCTTGCTCTACCACTTTGGTCATCGCCCGTTCGGTTGGATACACGGTCGTTTCCATGATCTTCCATGCAGTGAAATAGCTTTATTAAAGTAGAACTTTAATGGTGCTCATGGTCCTACTGTTCCACAATTGGTCAGGAGCGGGGAAATTTAAGGTGGGAGGCAAGCAGAAGTGCTTAAAAGCAAACTGTGCATTTAGAGACACATTTTGAAAACTATAAATTAACAAATGCCTCACAAATGAAAACATTACCATTGGTATTGAAGTCCTCATGGGGTCTTATTGAAATTGCTGTTCTGAATTTTGAGATAAAAATGAAGGACTGTGGCATTAATTTGAATATAATTAGCATGACTTTCCCAGCTGTTACAATCAGAGAACAGATGCTGTTAGTTGCATGGCTGCCTTCTGCCTTCCCGCTACTTATTATACCACCCACCTCCTATAATGGACAAATCGCTTAAACACCAACGCACCCGTTGTAAGCGGTGGGGACTGTTATTGGATTTTCAGAAAATGTTTGATAAGGCATCTCTCAAGAGACAGAGTGGAAAAGTTCAGGCATATGGTATAAGAGGAAATGTAGTAGCATGGACGGAAAGTTGGCTGTCAGACAGGAAACAATAGTTTGAATTGGTGTTGCATGAATTGGTGAAGGGTTGGATGTGATATACCCCAGGGGTCAATGCTGTCTGTTGTTTTCTCAGTGTATATAGATGTTTTGGACTTGGGTGTAGGGACCACAATTTCAAAGTTTGCTGATGAGACTAAAGTAGGGGGTTTGGCAAGGAGGACCAAGACTTAAGGAAGTCAGACAGTTTAGCAGAATGAGCAAATAGGTGGCAGATGCAATGTGAATAAGTGTGAGATAATTCATTTTAGAAGGAAAATCAATGAATGGGAGTATACATAAAGGTAAGTCTTTTTGGATGCAATCCTGGTGCTTTGGGGCAATAAACGCAGCCCGTGGCATGGTAGAATCATACAGCACAGAAGGAGGCCATTCAGCCCATTGTGCCTGTGCTGGCTCTTTGGTAGAGCTATGCAATTAGTCGCACTTCCCTGCTCTTTCCCCATAGCCATGCAGATTTTTTTCCCTTCAAGTATTTATCCAATTCCCTTTTGAAAGTTACTATTGAATCTGCTTCCTCCACCCTTTCAGGCAGTGCATTCCAGATCACAACAACTCGTTGTGTAAAAAAGTATTTATCCAATTTCCTTTTGAATGTTATTGGGCCATAACTGCTGTCAAAGTAACAGCAAGGTTAATGGCGTTCGCCGTTATTTATGTACAAATGTTACAGTAACTTCAGGCTATGGCATATGTGCGGTTAAAGGCAGAAATCCAAAAGTTGCTGTCTGAGATGCACCGCTCCACCATTAGCTTCACGAAAAGGGCATCTCACTGTGTGCCTCGCCATTGAAATGCATTGAACGGCATGAAGTTGCAGTACTTGTGCGGTAGATACAAACCAAACCCGCCACAGAAAGTTAAGTCTTGTCCATTTCAGTCTAAGTACCCCTTTAATGATGTGATGAGTGTCAATTACTGTCAAACAACACCTCTAGCACTGAAAAGGAACTATTACAAGAGTAGAGTCTCATTCCTTCAAGTTTTAATTGTTACAGATTTTAAAAATGTCAAATTATTATTTTTTTTTTTAAACTTTTCCTTTGTCTTTTTTCTCTCTCAATCCAATCTTTCTTTCCCTCTCTATTTCTCTTTTTGTACTAGATTTGGTATTGAACTCGCCCCCACTCTAATTTATAATTCCTTCTCAGTCCTTGTGCTGTTAATTTCACAATCCTTCAATTTGATTGGTTAAGGAGATACGCAGTTGCTTTCCCTGTTTACTCAGGTCCCAGAGACCCGGTTTCCCTCACTGCGATGTTATTAGCTTGCACTTTCAGCAACTTGTGGCGCAAAATATCATTGTGATTAAACAGGCAAGGGCAAGGGCAAGTCTAACTAATGGCAGATGCTGTTTGTTGCCCTGCTACAGCAAATTACGGCCCAAGATTGAATCTGCTTCCACTACCCTTTCAGGCAGTGCATTCCAGATCACAACAACTCACTGTGTAATAAAAATTCTCCTCATTTCACCTCTGGTTCTTTTGCCAATTATCTTAAATCTGTGTCCTCTGGTTTCTGACCCTTTTGCCACTGGAAACAGTTTTTCCTTATTGACTCTATCAAAATGATTCATGATTTTGAACCCTTCTATTAAATCTCCCCTTAACCTTCTCTGCTCTAAGGAGAACAACCTCAGCTTCTCTAGTCTCTCCATGTAACTGAAGTCCTGCAACCCTGGTACCATTCTAGTAAATCTCCTCTGCGCTCTCTCCAAGGCCTTGACATCCTTCCTAAAATGTGGCGTCCAGAATTGAACACAATACTCCAACCAGTGTTTTATAAAGGTTTAGTACAACTTCCTTGCTTTTGTATGCTATGCCTCGGTTTATAAAGCAAAAGTTCCCATATTTTTTTTAAATTCGTTTTTATGGGAGGTGAGCATCGCTGGCAAGGCCAGCATTTATTGCCCATCCCTAATTGCCCTTGAGAAGGTGGTGGTGAATCACCTTCTTGAACCGCTGCAGTCCATGTGGTGAAGGTACTCCCACAGTGCTGTTAGGTAAGGAGTTTTGACCCAGCTTTACTAAGAGCCTTCTCAACTTGTCCTTCCACCTTCAAAGATGTGTGTATGCACACCCTCAGGTCTCTCTGTTCCTGTACCCCCACCTTTAAAATTATACACTCAATGAAAAGACACTAAAGGATGTGGATGAACAGAGAGATCTAGGGGTTCAAATACAAAATTCTCTGAAGTTGGCTCAGTGGCAGGTAGCAAAGAGTAATGGCCGACAGGTGTTTTTGTGACTGGAAAGCTGTTTCCAGTGGGATTCCGCAGGGCTCAGAACTTGGTCCCTTGCTTTTTGTGGTATATATCAATGATTTAGACTTCAATGTAGGGGGCATGATTAAGAAGTTTGCAGATGATACAAAAATTGGCCGTGCAGTTGATAGTGAGGAAGAAAGTTGTAGACTGCAGGAAGATATCAATGGACTGGTCAGGTGGGCAGAAAAATGGCAAATGGAATTCAATCCGGACAGCAAGGAGAGATGTTAGGAGATATTTGTTTACGCATAGGGTTGTTGGAGCATGAAATGTTTTGCCACAGGGAGTGGCTGCAGCAGACACTACTGCGCTTTTTAAGGAAAATTTGATAAATATCTGAAGCAGAGGGAGATACAGGGATGTGGAGAGAGAGCAGGGCAGTGGAATTGCTCTAGCAAAATGCCAGCAAATACAATTGTTCAAATGGCCTCCTTCTGTGTTGTAAATGTCGATGGTTCTATGATATTGAAGTTTGCTGATGATTCCAAATTAGAGGCACAACAAACTGTGATTGCAGAAGGACCTAGATAGGTTTGTGGGCAGATAGGTGGCAGTTGCAGTTCAATGCAGAAAAATGTGAAGTAGTAGAACAGAGAGATTTAGTGGTACGAATACGTAAAATTTTAAACATGGGACTGCAGGTAGAAAAGGCTATAAAAAGGAAAATAGGATACTTGGATTTTACACACATGGGCAAATAATATAAAAGCAAGAAAGTAAGGTCAAATTTGTATAAGATTTGTTAGCCTGGAGTTAGAGTATTCCATGGAGTTCTGGATAAGCCACTATAGAGATCACAGCTGAGATTTACTAGAGAGAAGGTTAAGGCAGAGTTAACAGAGGTTTTGAAGATTATTAAAGGTTTTGAGAGAGTGAACAATATAAGGTTTTTATATTGGGTGTCGAATCAGTAACTGGGGTGATGCACAGGTGCAGGATTATCACCAGAAAAATAAAGGGGGAAGGCTAGAAAAAATGTTTCACACAGTATTATGAGAACACTGAATGCTTTAATCACAAGTGGCTACTGTGACAGAAACTATAGCATAATTTAAAAGTGAGATGGATAAGTATTTGACAGGGAAGAATATAAAATGATATCGGGAAAGGACATGGGATTAGAGTATACAGCTCCAAATAAGAGGTTGAACCAGCACACAGGTTTAACGAGCCGATTGTCCTCTGTCTGTGTTGTAGTTTCCATGATTCAAATAATGCAATAAGCATTTTCATTCTAAATATCTCAAATGGAAAACATCGGCATTGGGCATAATGTATAAAAGCATAGGGCAGTATACAGACCAGTGTTTTTTGCTGCCTGAACGCTGATAAATTCTTTCCAAACGATCTATAACAATACCTGAAAATGGAACATAGTTTTTAATAGGACACAGTATCATACAATAGAAAAACTTAGAGAAATTAAATGAACAAAATTCAAGAACTGTTGAAAGCAAGACCGATTTAAGATTCAGTTGCAATGTTTCAGGAATTTATCTAGGATTAAATGATCGCCACCATAAATTAACTTGGGAGTTGAGCAAGGCCTTGAAGGTATCACCATGGAATCAGAACTTGCTTTGTCAGTTGGAAATATGTTTAATTCTACAACCAAGGAAGTGAATTGTTTTTAGTACATTAAGTTGTTATAAAGAATAAAAGAAATGCACTCTCTGGTAGATCCCTGGTATTAATAGGTTTCTTATGCCGATCACACAAATGGTTGGATTGTTTGATTCTGTGGCAGTTTACTCATAGCCACCTGTATTGACAGTTATTGCAAATGTGAAAAATTTGATTTCAGTAATTAATTTTCATTGCATCCAATCAGAATGGACAACACTGAGAGAACAGGTAATTATCAGCAACACTGACAGACTACAAACTAGTTTAAACATAGGTAACTGCTTATTTTTTTTAAGGATAATCATACATTAAAATTGATGATTTTTAAACCAAAATAATGAGCGACACTGCCAAGTATGTGCAAAGTAGAAGGAAACTGGCTCAAGAAGCTTCCACATAGTGGAATAAGACCAATTTAAAAGGAAAAAAAATACTTTTTTCAATTCAAACTTCATGTTTTTAGGATCTAGGCACAAAAGGACGTGTTACGCCCTTAGCACACAACTGTAGAGCTTTTATTTATATATACAGGTTGAGCGTCCCAAATCCGGAGCTCTGGAATCCAGAATGTTCAGGAATCCGGACGCCCTGAGGGAGGCTTACCAAAAACCGGAAATAGCGCAACCTGGGCCCAGGCATTTCCGGACTCGGCACATGTTTCTGATGTCCGAAGTCCGGAAATATCGCAACCTGGGCTCGGGCGGTTCCGGACTTCGGACATCAGAAACACATCCGTAGTCCAGAGAAAACCGGCTCGGCCTCGGTCCTGAGGTTGCCGGATTTGGGACGTTCTACCCGCAGTACCTTATCACGCGTGTCAGAAAAATCCCAAAATGTTTACAAACAATGGTTAATTTGAAGTGCAGTCAATGTTGTTATCTAGCCAAACATGGCAGCCATTTTATAGACAGCAAATTCTCACAAATGGTAACGAGATAAATAACTAATTCATCTATTTTTTGTAATATTGGTTTCATAGAGTCTATAGCACATAAACAGGCCATTTGGTCCAACTGGTCTATGCCTGTGTTTATGCTCCACGCGAGCTCCTTCCCTCCCCTCTTCATCTAACTCTATCAGCATAATCTTCAATTCCTTTCTCATGTGCTTACCTTGCTTCACCTCAACTACTTGAATGTTGACCAGAGCATCAGGAGAACTCCCTGCTCTTCCGAACTGTTGGCCAGGCTATCTTTAAATTATGACATGCGGTCTTTTCAATGTGCCAACATCGAATTACATTGCTTTTTGTTTGGGTGCCCATGCAGGTATGTTCTATTGTCTATATTCTGCAATAGTGTAAAAACTACAGACCTTAAGGCTTATTTTAGTGAGCATTACTGGAGTCACTGGGGCCATAAATGTAAACAAGACTAATAACCCAGAAATTGATGGAAACATAATGACGAGTTCACGGTGCCTATCATATTAATGTGCAAAAAACCCAGCAATTTATGGCAAAGAGATACGCCATGAGTTTTGTTCCGCCAAAAATTACTCCGCCGTTAGCCTCACGAAAACCAAAAAAAATGACCATCTATCCATCAACCTCCCTATTGTATGTCATAAAATTGCTGGATTTAGATCGTTACTATGAATTAATCTCACTGCAGCCATTTAGGGCTGGTAATTCATGTCAGAATGACCCTGTTAATGACATGATTTATGGTCCTGACATGCCACTCAACCTTGGAGGCCCCAAAAGGGAACAATGAAACGGTGAAGTCTCACTCCAGCAGGTAGTGAATTATTCCTAGAGCTTTTTAAAATATATATATATTTTTCTTACTTTTCCTTTCTGTCTCTTTTTTCCCCTCTCTTTCTGTATCAAATTTGACTCTAATTCACCCGATATCCTTTTCTGTTATTCCTCTGTTTCTTTCTCTATCCTTAAATTTGATTGGTTAAGGAGATAGACCATTGAATACGATGTTCATGAGGTCCCAGATGCGCCGTTGAAGTCACCGGGCAATTATCAATTTGTATTTCCAGGCATTTGCAGTGCAAAAATAATACAATCTGAAGGGTGAGGAAAAAACTCCAATTTGCGTCGCTCGATGCGCCAATCTGGGCCAATAACTGATTCAACATTTGAAACTTATGGCAGCCATTGAAAGCAACAAAAGCACAGCACAATGATTTGTAAGTAGCAAACAATAAGGATTTTGGATTGATAATATTGTACTTAATAATATTGTACTAAGTCCTAAATGACAAAGGGATGTGTGCTTTCAATTAATAACTGTAATCCGATAGCAAAATACTGCAGATGCTGGAAATCCGAAATAACAACAGAAAATGCTGGAAAAACTCAGCAGGCCAGGCAACATCCGTGGAGAGAGAAACAGAGTCAACGTTTCGGGTCAAAACCCTTCTACAGAACGGTTTTGACCCGAAACGTTGACTCTATTTCTCTCTCCACGGATGTTGCCTGGCCTGTTGAGTTTTTCCAGCATTTTCTGTTTTTATAACTGTAATCGGTTGTGTGCACGTATTGTGGAGCAGATTTTCCCCTCAGCACAAAAATCTATTAGTTTGAAACAAATGATATGTGAACCTGGGTATAGAAAACTAGTACTATTCTAACAATAACGGTGATTTTCTTTCTAATTTTCCCTCCCTGCTGGTCTTTTGTATTTTAACAAAGCCTTGAAAACAGAAGTGGATGTTTTAATAGTGTGGGGTCTCACCTCCCACTGGTACGCATCTAGTTGCATTGTATAAACTCATGCCGAACTACAAATTATATATGTATTATTGATTTATTAAGTGTATCCTTTGTATGTTAATTTTGTTATGTTGGCTGATAACTTTACATCAAAGAAATTCTAAAGGTTTAAATCTAGACTTCTGCTACAATTCTCTAGTTTATCCTAAATTCTGAGATTGAGCCAGAAGGAAGGACTCCAAAACAACAAAGTTAATGCTATGTTCATTGCCATTCACATCCAGACAAGATAAAATGAAGCAGAAAATGCACAACTAGAAACTGTAATTTTCAAGAATTTATTTCATCACAACATAAAGGGGCAAATTAATTCCAGATGGACACTGTTTATTATATCTACATTTGATTTCTGTACTGTTCTAACATTTGCCAAATTCTTTTGGTGCTTCATTTTGCTGAGTCAATTGTAAATAGATGTTTTACTGATCTTACCGAGAGAAATTTGTGTGAGTTTAATAATCTAACAAACTCAGAGAGTGGTATTGGAGCGTGAGACTCCAATTAATCAGTATGCAGATTACAGAAAATAGGGTCATTGTTAATCCTATAGGGCATGAATTTCTGCAAGGGCAGAATATCAGGAGAAAAAAAAAATCAGGAAAATATACAGCTTGTGAATCATGGGGACACATCTGACAGCAGCCTTCTGTGCATTGCTCTGATTCACCATTAGTGGAAAAAGGCATCTCCCTCCCGTACGCTCTATCTCTATCTACATCCTTTAAAAGCCTCCTTAAAATCTATCACTGTGACTAAGCTTTTAGTTTCCTCTCCTAACTCTCTCACAAAGGCTCAACGTCCATTTATTTTTTCATCTGTGAAGTATCTTGGGACATTTTTCTGTTTTAAAAGCACTATATAAATCTAAGTGAGAGAGGAAACAGTACTTTAAAAACAGTGCAGAGCCAGGGCTTCCAACCAGTACTTCTCCAAGACTGAAATAGGGATTTGAATGAGTCTTCGGGGGAAGGGAGGGGGAGATTTGCTCCAATGTATATAAAGGTGAGTGCTTTTCAAAAGGATGCTTGTCATATGGAGCCTGCTATAATCCTGTGCTTCATTTACAGTTGACAAATAGACACAGCGTTATCTGGGTCTATTCAAAGAAATATTGTATTCCAATTGCTTCTATAGGTATACTCTGTATATGTGAATCTCTGCAAACTGCAGCGACTGAACCAGCACAGAAATCTGCACAATAGCTATTAAAGAAATTCCTAATACCACTAAGCAAATTCTTTAAAAAATTTTTTTATAAGAGTTCTACATATAAAGCTGAATAAAATCTTGATTTGTTCTGGCCTGAGACCTTCATCTCCATATCTTGATAAAACAATAAATGTATCAAATGGCTTCAGTGCTACATATATCCGGAAACTTGATTAATTGACATACCATCTAAACAGTGTTAATGGCCCAGATATTCTGGTCCCTATGGGTGTGTACGCGCTGTGTACCCACACGTAGGGACATCGGAAATGCCGGTTTCAGGCATGCACAGCGCATGCGCTGAAAACCGGCATTTCTGATCTGTCAAGAACGGTCTTGACAGATCCTCCAGCTGCCCTGGAGAAGCACCTCTGCGGGCGGATAGTTCAGCTTTTTGGAGACCCTCTGTCCTCAGAAAACCCTTACAATTCTTACGCCTGGTAAAAGCAGGATAAGAACTTAAGAAATAGGAGCAGCAGTAGGCCAATCGGCCCCTCGAGCCTGCTCCGCCATTCAATAAGATCATGGCTGATCTGATCCTAACCGCCAATCTACTATCACAGAATGATCTCCTGAATCTAACAGAATTAGACACACGAAATAGGAGCAGGATCAGGCTACACGGCCCCTGGGCCCGCTCCGCTACCCACAGGGCCATGACCGATCCGAACCTAGACTCATGTCCAAATTCCTGCCCGCTCCCCATAACCCTTTATTCCCTTTACTCCTAGGAAACTGTCTATTTCTGTTTTAAATTTATGTAATGATGTAGCTTCTACAGCTTTTTGGGGTTGAAAAAAGTTTTTTAAAAAAATTTCCACTGATTTATCATTTAAAAATACTTTTAAAAAGGTTAAGTTTATTTTTAGCCCTGTAAAAAAACTTTAATTATTTTTTTCAAAAAATTACATTTTTGTTTAAAATGCTTAATTTATTGTAATTTCAAGTTATTTTAAAAATATGATTTAAAAAAAATTATTTAAAGTTTTACTATGTTTTTGGGGTGATCTCCATTCATAGACAGGTCTATCTGTCAAGTGTATGAAGGGAGATTCCCTTCTTTGGTTGGCTCCCCATGGCCCACGTGATCCCAGGGACACTGCGAACTACATGCGCCTCTGGGATACGTGGGCCCTGCGCACTTGGAGTTTGGTGAGGCCCATGAGCGGAAGCGTGTGCGTCCCGGGAGCCCTCAGGTAAGGGCGTAGATTTTTCCAGATCGCAGGCCTCTGCCCACGGGAGGCCTGCGATCGGAAAATATGGGCCAATAGGTTCTACTGGATAAAGCAATGCCTTTAACAGTCTTAGTAATGTGTTTTTCAGCACTACAGGCAAAAGCAGGGTATCGACTGGAAATGAAAAATTGTTTTCCACAAAAGAGAATGCCAGTATAGCTCCCTTTGGTTTCAAAATACAGAACTGCACTTCATTAGTTCTTTTCAGAATATGAAAGGTAATTGAAGCTTCAACTAGCACCATAATGAAAATGCCATTAAAAATATTTTTAATTCCCTGGCTCCTGATGGTCCCGCTCTACTTAAAATGACTACCTTACTGCACTTGATTCTGCTTCTAGCCCTGCTTCTCCCCCCCCACAAAAAATTCTCAAGCTCTTGCTGGCTCCCTCTCCAAAATACTTTTGCCAGGCTCTGGCTCGGGACCCTCACCTCTGTACTGCCAGACCACGGGCTCCTTCCCAAATTGACCCCACTACAAATAAACCCTGCACCAGACAGACAAGCAGTCCCTTGCAATAGCCGAACTTCTTGCAGCAGTTTTAGAATTAGCGTTTAAACTGTAGGTGAAATATGTTTCAATAGAGGTGTAAGACTTTGATTAACTTGTCAAGTGATGGAAACTATTTTGTTGCAAAGCATATCATTGCTAGACAATGTAATAAAACTCACCTTCTGCTGTAATGAAATTAGGTCCTTCGCGTTTCAGCAAAATACTCAAGAGCATAGCTTGACTGACAAAGGTGGTGCATTCCTAAATAAACACACTAATGTTTAGTTGAAACACGAAAACATTTCCATTGATATAGTGGTTTAGTAGAAAATATCAGTCTTTACAGAAATATTAAAAAACATTTCAACAGTGGAGTCTACACGTTTTGAATCCAGAGCCTGAATGAAACTGTATCACAACTGGTTATCCAGAAATGTTCAAATTTTTAACATGTTTTCTCAGAGTGCATTTTGACAGTTTGTTCATACAATGCATGGAAACAAATATGAATACAAACATTTAAATAATGCAAAATCAGATACATTCTCCATTTTTAAATATTTTTAAGTCGTAACTATGATTCGATTCCCTCATTTCCCTCAGGTTGGCAGGCTGTAACTAGTGGGATGCCGCAAGGATCAGTGGTGGGGCCTCAGCTATTTACAATCTATATTAATGACTTAGATGAAGGGACCGAGTGTAATGTATCCAAGTTTGCTGACGGTACAAAGCTAGGTGGGAAAGTAAGCTGTGAGGAGGACACAAAGAGCCTGCAAAGGGATATAGACAGGTTAAGTGAGTGGGCAATAAGGTGGCAGATGGAATCTAATGTGGGGAAATACGAGGTTATTCACTTTGGTAGGAAGAATGGTCAGAAACCATTAAATGTTGGTGTTCAGAGAGATTTAGGTGTCCTAGTACAAGGAACACAGAGAATTAGCATGCAGGTGCAGCAAGCAATTAAGAAGGCAAATGGCATGTTGGCCTTTATTGCAAGGGGGTTGGAGTACAAGAGTAAGGAAGTCTTGCTACAATTGTACAGGGCCTTGGTGAGACCACACCAGGAGTACTGTGCCCAGTTTTGGTCTCCATATCTAAGGAAGGATATACTTTCCTTACAGGCAGTGCAATGAAGTTTCACTAGACTGATTCCTGGGGTGAGAGGGTTGTCGTATGAGGAGAAATTGACTAGATTGGGCCAATACTCTCTGGAGTTTAGAAGAATGAGAGGTGATCTCATTGAAACATATAAGATTCTGAGGGGGCTTGACAGGATAGATGCTGAGAGATTGCTTCTCCTGTCTGGAGAGTTTAGAACTAGGGGGCATAGTCTCAGGATAAGTGGTCGGCCATTTAAGACTGAGATGAGGAGGAATTTCTTCACTCAGAGGGTTTGTTTCTTTGGAATTCTCTGCCTCAAAGGGCTGTGGATGATCAGCCATTGAGTATATTCAAGGCCAAGAGATAGATTTTGAGACTCCAGGGGAATCAAGGGATATGGGGATCGGGTGGGAAAGTGGAGTTGAGGTTGAAGGTCAGCCATGATCTTATTGAATGGCAGTGTGGGCTCGAGGGGCCATATGGCCTACTCCAGCTCCTAATTCTTATGTTCTTATTTGACTAAGTTGTTGGTTAAACTTGACAATATTCGTCTTGTCACTGAAAACAAAACTACAAAAAAGTAAGCCAGCGTTCAACAACATAACAAAATTTAATAACAAATTATTTGTATCTACAGTGTTTCCTGTTGTCCAACTCGATGAACAGGATACTTGAACAATGCTGTGATGTGTCAATTGAGAAGATTGTGTAAATCATTCAATGCAATGGAGGAATGAACACATTACCCCATATTTGTTTTAGCACATTACTACAGTCTATCATATTGTCCAGAGCAGTAGCAGCAAATATGTAACATGGCCTGGATTTTGCGGTAAAAATAATGGTGAGACTATCAGCGCTCACCGTTATTAAAGAGTAAAATGGATAGCAACCTCCGGTGACCACAAATGCACAGTTCCCATGGATTGGAAGGTAGCTAATGTAAACCCACTATTTAAAAAAGGTGGTAGAAAGAAAATGGGGAATTATAGACCGGTAAGCCTGACATCGGTAGTGGGGAAAATACTAGAGTCCATTATAAAAGATGTAATAGCAGAGCACTTGGAGAACGGTGACAGGATCGGACAAAGTCAACATGGATTTACAAAAGGTAAATCGTGCTTGACTAATCTACTGGAATTTTTTGAGGATGTAACTGGTAGAATAGATTAAGGGAGAACCAGTGGATGTGGTGTACTTGGACTTTCAGAAGGCTTTCGATAAGGTCCCGCATAAGAGATTAGCATGTAAAGTTAAAGCACATGGGATTGGGGGTAAGGTACTGACTTGGATAGAGAACTGGTTGGCAGACAGGAAGTAAAGAGTTGGAATAAACGGGCCTTTTTCCGAGTGGCAGGCAGTGACTAGTGGGGTACCGCAGGGATCGGTGCTAGGACCCCAGCTATTCACTATATATATTAATGATCTAGACGAGGGAACTAGATGTAATATCTCCAAGTTTGCAGACGACATAAAGCTGGGTGGGCGTGTGTGCTGTGAGGAGGATGCCGAGAAACTCCAGTATGATTTGGGCAGGTTGGGTGATTGGGCAGATGCATGGCAGGTGCAGTATAATGTGGGTAAATGCGAGGTTATCCACTTTGGTGGCAAAAACAGGAAGGCAGATTATTATCTGAACGGCAATAGATTGGGAGAAGGGAAAGTGCAACGAGACCTGGGTGTCCTTGTGCACCAGTCGCTGAAGGTAAGCATGCAGGTGCAGCAGGCGGTTAAGAAGGCAAATGGTATGTTGGCCTTTGTAGCGAGAGGATTCAAGTACAGGAGCAAGGATGTCTTGCTGCAGTTGTACAGGGCCTTGGTGAGACCACACCTTGAGTATTGTGTGCAGTTTTGGTCGCCTTATCTGAGGAAGGATGTTCTTGTCATGGAGGGAGTGCAGCGAAGATTCACCAGGCTGATACCTGGGATGGCAGGAATGACGTATGAGGAGAGATTGGGTCGAATGGGCTTATACTCGCTGGAGTTTAGAAGAATGAGAGGGGAGCTCATTGAAACTTATAAAATTCTAACAGGACTAGACAGACTAGTTGCAGGAAGGATGTTCCCGATGGCGGGGGAGTTCAGAACCAGGGGTCACAGTCTAAGGATAAGGGGTAAGCCATTTAGGACAGAGATGAGGAGGAATTTCTTCACCCAGAGAGTGGTGAACCTGTGGAATTCTCTACCACAGAAGGCCGTTGAGGCCAATTCATTAAATATATTCAAGAAGTGATGTGCCATCAATTACTCAAAAGACTGAGGTTAAGCGAGTAACAACCAGGCTTTTATTAACTAAAGAATGAAGGTCTAGTCTCGAGTGGTCGACCCGTCCAGAATACTAAGGGACTGGGAGGTAGTCACTTATATACCTGGAATAGTGGGAGGAGTCAGCCGAGGCATGTCCAGACCTGTACCTAGTGGAATACACATACACGTACAGACAGGTATAACAGTGGTTTACCACAAGAAGGAGTTAGATATATTTCTTAAGGCTAAAGGGATCAAGGGATATGGGGAGAAAGCAGGGACAGGGTACTGAATTTGGATGGTCAGCCATGGTCTCATTAAATGGCGGAGCAGGTTCGAGGGGCCGAATGGCCTACTCCTGCTCCAATCTTCTATGTTTCTATGCACAGCTAAACGTGGAAATCAGGAATTAGCTGTTCGAGTTGACCTGCTCCTCCACAAGCTACACTATAACAATATTTCGCCAAGAGACTTGGCATTGAAATACATGGAAGAGCATGAAGTTGGGGTACTTACTTGATAGATACCCACTAAATGCGCCGAGAAAAAGTTAGGACGTGTCTATTCAAGTGTAAATGAATTTTTAACAGCATGATAAGTCTTAATTACTGCCAAGAATCCTCTGTGGCACTGAAAATTAACTTTAACAAGTGTGCAGTTTCATTCCTTCAGATTTTAATTATTGTTGGGGATTAAAAAAAATAAAAAGTTTAAATAGTTTTTTTTAACTTTTCTTTCTGTCCCTTTTATCTGTCTCTCTTAATCCCATTTTTCTTTCCCTCTCTTTATTTTGTTTTCTATACATCGGGCCATAATTTGTGGCCCCCACGGGTGCGTACAAGGAGTGTACGCACCCGTAGGGGCCGTGCAAGTTCCAGGTTTAAGCATGCGCTGCGCATGCGCTAAAACGTGGAACTTGTGATCTGTCAAGGATCAGGAGCGGCGGCTTAAAGAGTGCACCGGAAAAGGCCCGGGACACAGCGAGGACCTGAGCAGGTGCAGAGGCAGTGGGTGTGGCGGCTTAAAGAGAGCACCGGAGAAGGCCCAGGACACAGCGCGGACCTGAGCAGGTGCAGAGGCAGCGGGAGTGGCGGCTTAAAAAAACAAGGAGTGACAACATAGGACAGCAGGTAGGTGATTGTTTGGTGAGTAGTACAGCTCTATTGCGCTCTAGGTTAGGTAAGTGGATTAAATTCAGAACTGGGAGAGTATTAACTACTATAACTTTATTGAATTAATAACTTAAACTAAATTCACTAATTAAAACTAAAAATTAACAGTACAAATAATCATTTGAATAAATACTGTAACTAATTATATAAATAAAATACAATAAGCTTAGATAGAGATGGCAGTGCAGGTGGTGTGTCGTAACTGCAGCATGTGGGAGTTGGTGGAGACCAATGAGATCCCGAGCAACCACAGCTGCAGACATCATGATACATCAGGGAAGGAAGAGTTAACTGGACACCTTGTTCCAGGAGGCAGTCACGCCCCTTAGGTTAAGCAGTACTTTTGAAACAGTCAATGGTCAGGGACAGGAGGGTGTGACTGCGAGTCAGGAAAGTATGGGGACCCAGGATGTAGTACATAAGAAATAGTGATGGAGGAGCCTCAGCCCTTGACCTTGTCCAACAGGTACGAGGTATTTGCTGGATGAGAACAAGAACTGCAGGGAGGATGGGCAAACTCATCACAGCACCGTGGTACAGGAGGCCATTCAAGTGGGGGAGTAAAAAGGAATGTGGTAGTGGTAGGCGACAGTATAGTCAGGGGGGTAGATACTGTTCTCTGCGGCCACGACCGGGAGTTCCGATGGTTGTGTTCTCTGCTCGGTGCCAGGGTTAAGGATATCTCCTCGCACTGAGAGGAACTTGGAGTGGGAGGGGGAGGATCCAGTTGTCATGGTCCACGTAGGAACCAATGACATCGGTAGAACTAGGAATGAGGTTCTGCTGAGGGAGTTTGAGGAGCTGGGATCCAAATTAATAAGCAGAACCTCAAAGGTAATAATCTCTGGATTGTTACCTGAGCCACGCGCAAATTGGCGTAGGGACAAACAGATTAGAGGTTTAAATGTGGCTCAAAAAGTGGTGTGGGAGGAAGGGGTTTTAGTTCATGGGGCACTGGCACCAGTACTGGGGAAATAGGGAACTGTTCCGTTGGGACGGGCTTCACTTGAACCATGTTAGGACCAGTGTCCTGGCGAATCGCATAACTAGGGTGTATATAGGGCTTTAAACTAAATAGTGGGGTAAAGGGTTCAGGTAAAGGGGAAGTTAGAAAGTCAAAGAGAAAGGAGAAGGCAATAGTGCAGGGTAGTGATAGGGGTGATGAGAACCAGTGTGTGACACGAAGAGACAGAGCATACAAACTTAAGAGTGCACCAGCAAATAGAGAGCAGAGAAAAATAGTAAAAAGACAAAATTAAAGGCGCTTTATCTGAATGCATGCAGCATTCATAAAAAGATAGATGAGTTGACAGCACAAATAGAACTAAATGGGTATGATCTGATTGCTATTATAGAGGTGTGGTTGCAAGGTGACCAAGTCTGGGAACTGAATATTCAGGGGTATTTGACATTTCGGAAGGATAGGCAGAAAGGAAAAGGAGGTGGGGTAGCTCTGTTAATAAAAGGATGAGATCAGTGCGGTAGTGAGAAATAATATTGGCTCAGAAGATCAAGATGCAGAATCAGTTTGGGTGGAGATAAGAAATAGTATGGGAAAGAAGTTACTGGTGGGAGTAGTCTTTAGACCCCCTAACAGTAGCAAATGTAACTACCCTATTCAAGAAAGGAGGGAGACAGAAAGCAGGAAACTATAGGCCAGTTAGCCTAACATCTGTCACTGGGAAAATGCTGGAATCCATTATTAAGGAAGCAATAGCAGGACATTTAGAAAATCATAATACAATCAAGCAGAGTCAACATGGTTTTATCAAAGGGAAATCGTGTTTGACAAATTTACTAGAGCTCTTTGAGGATGTAACGAGCAGGGTGGATAAAGGGGAACCAGTAGATGTTTGGATTTCCAGAAGGCATTCGATAAGGTGCCGCATAAAAGGTTACTGCACAAGATAAGAGCTCACGGTGTTGGGGGTAATATATTAGACTGGATAGAGGATTGGCTAACTAATAGAAAACAGAGAGTTGGAATAAATGGGTCATTTCAGGTTGGCAAACTGTAACTAGTGGATCAGTGCTGGGGCCTCAACTACTTACAATCTACATTAATGACTTGGATGAAGGGACCGAGTGTACTGTTGCCAAATTTGCTGATGATACAAAGATAGGTGAGAAAGCAAGTTGTGAGGAGGACACAAAGGCCTAGAAATTCAGTGGGCTGCGCCACCAGTTAGCGCCCAAAGAGGGCACTTAGTGGCTTTAGCGCCACTGGCCACACCTCCCGCGATATTTAGCGGGGCGCTAATGGCGGCGTTAGCCTGTAGCGCTGCGTCGCCACCGATGACGTCATCGGTGTGCGCAGCGCCCCGATCACCATATTTGGTCGCGCCCGCCTCTTTAACGCTGGTCGCAAATCGTGACCGGTTCATAGGGCGGTAGTGGCGCAAGTTAAGGTGGAGGTGCGGGGCGGCCGCCTGCCAGCACCTCCGTCCCCGGCCTCCTAAACCCCCCACCCCGCGGCATTGCCGGCTGTTTCCCGAGAGCCCGGCACTTCTCCTTGGTGCCGGGCTCATTTGCCGGCACTCGCGAGCGGGGATCGCGCTGTTGCAGGCACCTCCCCCTTAACAGTGGGAGGAAGGCCTGCAGTACCGCAGCGTGCCGTGCCGCAGCGTGTGGCGCTGTGGCCCTTAGCGTGGCGATATTCAGTGTGAGCGCCCCAAGCGGGGCGCGGGGAGCCTCGAGTAGCGGCCCGCTTCCGTTTGGGGCGCTGAAACTGAATATCGGGATGGCGCAAGCGGCTCCGTTCGCAGCGGTAATTCCGGCGCCCAGGCGAGCTTGGCGCCCCAAATGGGGCCCAACTGAATTTCTAGGCCAAAGAGTCTGCAAAGGGATATAGATAGGTTAAGTGAGTGGGCAAAAATTTGGCAGATGGAGTATAATGTGGGAAAATGTGAGGTTATCCACTTTGGTACGAAGAATAAAAATGCAAAATATTATTTAAATGGAGAGTGACTACAGAATGCTGCGGTACAGAGGGATCTGGGGGTCCTTGCACATGAAACACAAAAAGTTAACATGCAGGTACAGTATGTAATTAGGAAGGCAAATAGAATATTGGCCTTTATTGCAAGGGGGATGGAGTATAAAAGTAGGGAAGTCTTGCTGCAACTGTACAGGGCGTTGGTGAGACCACACCTGGAGTATTGCGTACAGTTTTGGTCTCCTTATTTAAGGAGGGATATACTTGCATTGGAGGCAGTTCAGAGTAGGTTGATTCCTGAGTTGAAGGGGTTGTCTTATGAGGAAAGGTTGAGCAGGCTGAGCCTATACTCATTGGAGTTTAGGAGAATCAGAGGTGATCTTATTGAAACATATAAGATTCTGCGGAGGCTTGACAGGGTAGATGCAGAGAGGATGTTTCCCCTCATGGGGGAATCTAGAACTAGGGGGCATAATTTCAGAATAAGGGGTCGCCCATTTAAAACGGAGGTGAGGAGGAATTTCTTCTCTCAGAGCGTCGTGAATCTTTGGAATTCTCTACCCCAAAGCGCTGTGGAGGCTGAATCATTGAATATATTCAAGGCAGAGATAGAGAGATTTTTGAAAAACAGGGGAATCAAGGGTTATGGGGAGTGGGCAGGAAAGTGGAGTTGAGGCCAAGATCAGATCAGCCATGATCTTATTGAATGGCAGAGCAGGCTCGAGGGGCCGAATGGCCTACTCCTGCTCCTATTTCTTATGTTCTTATGTATAGAAAACGCCCATCTGGAAAATTATTTTAAACTAAATCATGAGAATAGGACAAAGATTCAAGTTCAAACTAGTAAAAGGCAACTTTAGGACTAAGGTCAGGAAATTCTTCACACAGAGTGATCAATTCATGGAATGCACTCTGGAGTACAGTTATGAAGGCAAAAACCATGTGATCATTTAAGACAGTGTTGTCTAATATGTTGACCACAAGCAACATGTGGCTAACTGGGAGTTTAAATGTAGCTAATTGCATTTTTGATTACTAAATAAAAAATGAGTAACAGACCCATTGTTGAACATGTGATCTCAATATGCTTAATTGCATGGTGTATGCATGTGTACTTTAACCTTTCTGTGCGTTTGTTGGAAAAGTGGTGAGATGAAAAGCAGAGTGTGTGAGTGCTTTTTGATTGATGAGAGTGCTTTACTTCCTTGGGTACTGAATGCTGATAGATGTTTGTTAAGTAAATATGTACATTAGAATTGCATTTACCTGTAGTGTATGTGTGTATGTAAGGTGTTTCCTACTAAAATTAGCACATGTGGCTAAACTGCTGTTGCAGTAGCTACACCTGTGGCTCGTCAGTGATTTCTATTGGACAACACTGATTTAAGAAATGGTTAGTTACCATGATGTGTACATTCCTTCAGGATGGATTAGCTCAGACGAGTCAAATGGCTTGCTTCATCCATATATAGTTTGTGATCTTCAGAATGATGTGAATTTACCCCTTTTATTAATGGTCTTTAGTACTGATTCTTCCTTAGCAATTGGAGTATCTCCTAGTCTGGTACTGAAGGACCAATAAACTAGACACTGGCATGGAGGCATATCAAAAAAAAGATAACAGAAGGACTCATTATTGCTTTGTCGGCTGAATCTCATATAGCTGCTACAATAATAGGCCAAAGTATATCATCCAACAAAGTCTGCTCCAATGGCTGAGGATGTTGATCTGCAGCAACTAAACTCATCCTTGATGAATTTATTGGCATACTGGCCTTAACAAAACTTGGCTGACAGATGGTGTGACTCCTGCCCCCTTGTTAAGAGGCTGTGTAACCCAGTTATATGTTCCAACACATCTCCTACTCTAACTGCTCTGGTGGGGTGTGGCTTTCATTGCTCAGTCCCAACTTGACCTGTCCTTTTACTTCCCCAGCACCTTCTCCATCTTTGAATACCTCACTCTTAATCACCCCATCTATCTTTCTTTCAAAGTAATTATTTGCTATCACCCAAGTCCTCCAGCAACTTCCTTGCCAAAATCTCTTCCCTCCTCTCCTCACGTCCTCAGCACTGACCAACTCCTCAACCTCAGTAACTCAACCCATCAGCTACATTCCCCTATCCACCTCCAATTTTTCTGCATTCTTCACTCACTCAATCTGTACTCAACTCTCCCACCCAGATCTTGGGCCACCCCCTCAATATTGCCATCCTGCAACTCTTTGGAATCTACGAGGTTTCTATCACTGATCAGTTCCACATTTCTCTGAGCACCTGCATTTCCCAGCCAATCTCCAACCTCCCTAAAATCACCGCATGCATGTGAAAAAAAGCCCCAGCTCCCTCCCCAATACTCTTTCAAACTTCTAATTTCCTCCCTTCTGGGGTAGTGGTTAGGTTACTGGATGAATAATCTAGAGAATGTGAGTTCATTTATGCCTCTGTCACTCCAATGCTTTCCATCAGTTTCCTAAGCTCAACCCTGCAAAAACTGCAGCTCATTCAAAACTGTACTACTTGCATCCTCTCTCCTATCACTCTTTTCCTCACCTAACTCCTTTGCACCTACCCCAGCCTCAAACATATTGAACATGTATACATCGCGCCACCTCCCCTACCTCTGCAACATCCTCAACTCCAACATCCTCAACTCCTTCATGCCAGTGCGCACCCTTCACTCTTGCAATTCTGGCTTTGTTTAAGTGTACCCTCTTTCCCCTTTTTGGATGCAGAGTCTTCAACTATTTTAGTCCCATACTTTGGAACATTCTCCCTAAACAGTTTTGCCTTGCTAACACTCTCTTCTGCTGCAAAAACCTTCTAGAACCTAGCTCTTTGACCGTATCTTCAAATACCTTCCCCAACTCATCTTCTTCCATTGTCCGTTTTGTCTCTGCAAATCTTTTTGCGTCCTTTTATTATGTTAAAGGTTATATAAGTGCAGGTTGGTGATGAGCATGAAGTCCTAGTATTCTTTACTAATTATCAAATGAACAAAGTGTAACTAAAACAAAAAGCACTACGACAAACAAAACTTATGAATAGTTTCATACAGAAATAAACATAGGCCCGGATTTTACGGTGCTTCCAACAGCGCACGCCTGGTAAAAACAGGCGTAAGGCCTTCTTTTACCAGCGTAATGATTAAAATAAATGTTAAAATTATTTTTTTTTAAATGATTTAAACATTCACTTACATTTACAATTAGTTTAGGTAAATTTTGTCCCATTTAAAACTGTTTAAATGTATTTTTCAAAAAATTACATTTTTATTTTAAATGTTTAATTAAAGGGTATTTTAATTAATTTTGAACCTGTGATCATTTATTTTTATTTAAGTGGCGTGAAATTTTATTCATTAGGTGGTTTCCATTATGTTTATGGGGATTCCGTACGTAAATGGAATCCCCATAAGCACAATAGGAATCCCCCTTTGTGATTGGTTGGCCCGGCTCACGTGATCCCAGGGACACTTGCGAACCGTGCGTGCCCCGGGATCCGTGGGCCTTTACGCAGGCGTACGCCTGCAGGCCCAGGACCGGAACAGTCCAAAGCTCCGGAGACACCAGGTAAGTACTGTATGTAGTTTCCTTTCGGTTCGAAGGCGTTCGCAGGCGGCAAGCCTCCGACCGCAATTCCCAGGCCATAAAGAAAAGTTCACAGATCTGGAATGGAAAAGGATTAAGATTGTGATAATAAAAAAAATAAAATGGCTTTTGAAATGTGATGACAATTACACAGAGAACCAGCACAAAGTGGCGAGAGAATTAATGATAGTTGGGCATTGTAATCTGTTAAATGGAGGGGGATAGGATATATTGGCCATATCCCACAACAGGTCCCAATATGTTCAACGTTTCCCACAGGTATAAACAAGATACTTATTTGTATGTGACAAAGAGACAAATAAAGATATTACTGGAATGTTAAATGTAACTCATTTCCTTACAGGCAGTTGTTGCAGAATTTCCATTGTGGAGGCATATATCCAATCAGTCAGATTTATCTCAGGTAGTTGCACTGGATCAACAACACCTGTTACACTTGACTGCCGCTTCACTTTTGAATGTTTTGGAAATTCCAGCTCCTCAAAACTTACGAACTGTGGAATTCTGAAAAATAAATTCCTCATGTAAATCTTGTTAAGAAAAGACGCTGTAAAATAAAAACCGAAATATATTTTAAAAAAGGATTTAGTTGGACCATACTCCTCCTCTTCACTTATCCGAAGGAAGTCTAGCTGTTCCACTACTGCTCCAGATATTAATGTCTGCAATACAAATAAAAAGAGCTGTTCACTAAAAGAAAAACACTGCTACATTATCAATTTTTTTTATATTATCAACATTTAAGCTAGCACTGTGTAGCTATAATTAGTAAAGAAACTAAATATATTAATTCATATCAAGGCACAACAAAAAAGAATGTTGCATAAAATGCACAACAGGAAATTTTATTTCTTTGCAAATTCTTTGATTCATACAATTTGAGCAATCCATTTAACAGTGCAGACAGAACATCAGTTTAAAATTCAGCAGTGACAAATGGTGCAGAAATCCTCATTCTTTAAATGAAGACCTCCTCCACATATACAAAATCATGGCCCTTTCTGTGCCAAGCATATCTACATGGAAGGCAAAACAACTCCTACATAGGACTTTCCCACCCTCTTATACTATATTATGCCATTACCGTTGGTGTTTAACCGTAGTTCTTTATGACTGGATAAAGCAACAATATAGGTTTGTTCTTTTTAAATGAAACTATGTTTGGACACAAAAATGTAGAGTGTCATAATCTGGAACCAATATCTGGAAAACCTTCCTGATATATTGACCTAGAATTAGAATTTAATGCCTTAGTAATAGGAAATATATACGGCAGGTAAGAACAAACAAAATCAGAAATAATTAGAAGAATATCCTTGCTGAATATACTTCCTGTGCGCAATTTGGCTGCTGCATTTCCTGCGTTATAACAGTGATGACACTTCAAAAAGTAGTACATTGGCTCTAAAGCGCTTTGGGGCGACTTGTGGTCATATACAGTCCCCACGTTCATGCTAACACAATTTTCCCGCTATACGTGGTTGACGGTAAAACCACCTGAATGAAGTCTCCACTTTCCGACTGCCTCTCGTAGCTGTTAACACTATTTTGATCAGCTGATTGAAGTTCCATCAGCTGTTTGCACTGTTAGCAACTATGAGAGACAGTCAGAGAATGGAGACTTCGGGCAACTTCAATCAGCTGTTTACACTGCATGTACTGAACGAAGTGCAGGATGTTCCCTGCCTTCATGATTGACAGCTGCAGGCTTCCTTCAGTTACTTAAATGAAAGAAGTTTCTTGGCAATTCTGTCCCCGTTTTGCATGATTTTCAGTTGCAGGCTGTGTATGAGTAATGAAAGCCGAGAACACAGCAGCAATACTGAATGTGAAGGCAAATTCACATATGGGCAGCTGTTCGCACTGTTAACAACTACGCGAGACTTCGCGCTGCTTCCACCAGTTAAGTACTAAACTGCACGAAATAGCCGGCGAACTTAATACGTTTTAAGCGGTGCCTTTTTAATTGACGCCTATGGTGATGACAAATGGTTAGCGCCATTTGCCGGTACAGGCGGCTGTCGGGATAAGCACAGACAGTGTAAGTGGTGGGAACTGTAAATGCAAAATCTTTCCTTTTTAATGCCTTAAGAGTCAAGTTAATCTAAAACAACAACTTTTTTTGGGGAGGTGGCTTCATTCCCCACATCCCAAATCCATTGGCACATCCATGACAATGCTGCAGTCACAAGGTCAAGACTAAAGCCCCAAATCATGAACTTGACAGTTGAAGTTAATATTACAGCAGAATTGCTGGCTCGACATTACTAAAGGAATTTGCTGGTGGAGGTGTTTTTTGTTCTTAAAGGAGTTTAAATGAGAACTGGAGTTTCTTTTTCAGCAGGTGGTCTGTCTTCATTCTGTTCTGCCATTCAATTGGATTGTGGCTGATCTGTATCTTAACTCCATCTACCCACCTTGGTTCCGTACCCTTAATACTCTTGCCCAACAAAAATCTACCAATCTCAGTTTTAATTTTTTAATTGACCTAACCTCAATAGCTTTTTCGGGGCAAAAAAAGGAAATGCTGGAAATACTGAGCAGGTCAGGCAGCATCTGTGGAGAATTAACACTTCAGGTCGTTCCTGGCCCCCATGTTAGCTGATATTGTTAATGGTTCGCTCTCCTCAGGTACTGTGCCCCTCCCCTTCAAATCTGCCATCATCACCTCTTTCCTCAAAAACGCCACCCTTGAACCCTGTCCTTGCAAACTACCGCCCCATCTCCAACCTCCCTTTCCCCATCAAAGTCCATGAATGTGTTGTCGCCTCCCAAATCCATGCCCATCTTTCCTGCAACTCCACGTTTGAATCCCTTCAATTAGGTTTCCGCCTCTGCCACAGTACCGAAAAGGCTCCCTCTCAACTTCACAAATGACGTCTTAAGTGACTGTGACCGTGGTAAACTGTCCCTCCTCATCCTTCTTGACCTGTCTGCAGCCTTTGACACAGTTGACCACACCATCCTCCTCCAACGCCTCTCCTCCGTTGTCCACCTGTCGCCCGGTTCCATTCTTATCTATCCAGTCGTAGCCTGGATCACCTGCAATGGTTTCTCTTACCGCTTCTGCATTGTTACTTCTGGAGTCCCCCAAGAATCTACCCTTGGCCCCCATCTACATGCTGCCCCTCAGTGACGTCATCCGTAAATACAACATCAGGTTCCACATTTACGTGGACGACACCCAGCTCTACCTCACCACCACCTCTCTCAACCCCTCCACTGTCTCTAATTAGTCACACTTCTTGTCCGACATCCAGTACTGGATGAGCACAAATTTCCTCCAATTAAATATTGGGAAGACCGAAGCCATTGTCTTCGGTCCCCGCCACAAACTCAGTTTCCCTAGCCACTGAATCCATCCCTCATCCTGGCAACTGTCTGAGGCTGAACCAGGTCGTTCGCAACCTTGGTGTTGTATATGACACCGAGATGAGCTTCCAAACACATATCCGCTCCATCATCAAGTCTGCCTACTTCCACCTCCGTACTTCTGTCGTCGCTGCTCCACCTCAGCTCGTCTGCTGTAACCGTCATCTAGACTTGACTATTCCAGTGCTCTCATAGTTGGCCTCCCATTTTCCACTCTACATAAACCTGAGCTCATCCAAAACTCTGCTGCCAGTATCCTAACTCACACCAAGTCCTGTTCACCCATCACCCCTGTTCTCGCTGACCTACATTGGCCCCTGGTACGGCAAAGCCTTAATTTTAAAATAGTCATCCTTGTTTTCAAATCCCTCCATGGCCTTGCCACTCCCTATCTCTGTAAGCTCATCCAGCCCTAAAAGCCTTTGAGATCTCTGTGTTCCTCCAAATCTGGTCTTTTGTGCATCCCCGATTTCAATCACTCCACTATTGGTGGCCGTGCCTTCAATTGCCTAGGCCCTTAGCTCTGGAATACCCTCCCTAAACCTCTCTCTTCTCCTTTAAGACACTCCTTAAAACTTACCTCTTTGTCCAAGCATTAGGTCATCTGTCCTAATATCACCTTATGTGGCTCAGTGTCAAATTTTGTTCGATAATGCTCCTTGGGACATTTTACTATGTTAAAGGTATTATATAAATGCAAGTTGTTATTGAAGAGAAATATATTATTGCATACAATTGTTAGGACAGAAGGAAGGTGGGCTAATACAGAAGTAAAATACTGCAGCTGCTGGAAATCTGAAATAAAAACAGAAAATGCTGGAGATACTCAGCAGGTCAGGCAGCATCTTTGGAGAGAGAAACAAAGTTAACATTTCAGGTTGATGACCTTTTATCAGAACTGGAAAAAGTTAGAGATGTAACAGGTTTTAAGCAAGTACAGAGGAGGGAAAGGGGGGAGGGGAGGAAAGAACAAAAGGGAAGGTCTGTGATAGGGTGGAAGGCAGGAGAGATTAAATGACAAAAGGGATGATGGTGGAAGGTGAAAGGGGATGGTAATGGGACAAGCAAAGAAACAAAAGATGGGTCTAAAGAAGTTGTAAATGGGAATATCAGAATCATCAGCAACAGCTGCTGTCCAAAAAGGGGGCAGTGGTTATGATCTGAAATTGTTGAACTCAATGTTAATAGAAAAAGAAAAAAGAAAATACTGCAGATGCTGGAAATCTGAAATAAAAACAGAAAATGCTGGAAATACTCAGCAGGTCAGGCAGCATCTGTGAAGAGAGAAACAGAGTTAACGTTTCAGGTCGATGACCTTTCGTCAGCCCCTTTTGCCTTGAATATCTCTTAATGTCTCTCAATGTCTCTTAATCTCTCCTACCTTCCAGCCTATCACAGGCCTTCCCTTTTGTTTTTTCATCCCCTCCCCCATTTCCCAGCTACTACACTTGCTTAAAAATCTGTTCCATTACCTGCTTTTTTCCAGTTCTGACGAAAGGTCATCGACCTGAAACGTTAACTCTGTTTCTCTCTTCACAGATGCTGCCTGACTGGCTGAGTATTTCCAGCATTTTCTGTTTTTATTATAGGAAGGTGGACTAGATGGACCATCACTCTTGTCCAGGCTTGAGATTTTCTATGTTTCTATTCATTTTTATGAACTAGTAAAACAAATCTTGTATCATTCTGGCCTAAGTCTAGTCCTGTAAAGTACCACCTGGCCCAATCATGTGGCTTGGAAGTAAAAGCTGATTGTCTGGAAAAGCTAAGTGTGAGCTTTCCGTCCCAGCCAATCTTTCTGATGGAGGGAGCAAGTGGAAATACAGAACTTCTCTAGAGGAAATCGGAGGGCAAATCAATCAATATTGCTGTGCACAGCTCTATATTTTTCATACTAATACAGGAAAAAATTCCGATCAATTAGGACAATTTATTATCACATTTCTTTCCGCACGTGTAATCATATCAAAAAGGCACGAACAGCTGGAATACTATGTAGTCATAATTTGCACAATAGGTAGAATATAACATGCCAAATCTTCTAATAAACCAACAGAAGCAGAGGTGGTTCAGTAAGCACGCAGGGATTGTTAGATTAACATAATGAGTAGGGTTAGTTGGCTTACTTGACTATGTGTTCCTTAACTGTGTTCATTTCTGCTCTTACACCTTTCCGACAATCTTTAGATTGCCGATATTTTGGCTGAACCAATCAGGCTAGTAATTCTTATATATGTGGATTAACCATACCCACAGATTTTTATACAGAGAAATATTATATAATTATAGTCCATAAAAGATACAAATTTTGACCATCATGTACCTGAAGTCTGTCAACATGAACTTTTACTCCTCCAATAATACCATTTTTGAATGCTGCCAACATGTCCAAAATGGGATTAAGTCGACTCCCTCTAAATGGAAAAAACATTGAACCAATTTAGATTTACTTTTATTAATTTACTACAGTAAACTCTTGTTTAAATGGCACTTAATCATCCGGAATTCTTTCATAACTGGCAAAATAGATAACCAGTAATCTTGCCGAATCCATCCAGCACTCGTTTTGCCGAGTCCGAGTCTCCCACGGTGGCTGAGTTAGTCAGTGGTTTTTATTTTTGTTTGTGTTAAAAATCGCCTACCTCTCTGTTATCCAGAATTTTTCATCAACCGGCACCATCCTGGTCCCGTAGGTGCCGGATAAGAAAGAGTTTACTGTATTTGGAAAAGAAATTATGACAAATAGCATTCATAACAGAATAATCCCTTACTTTATGTTATCTTCACGGATCAGCACAAGGAAGAGAGGACGTCGATTCATCTTCCAATACTGCTTAGTAAACTGTAGTAAATTCTGGGGATCAAGTCGATTAAGAAATTAGCATTTGGTAGCCAATTTTAACGATTACATGTTAAAGAATACAAGAATTTGTTACATTGGAAGGATTGTCAATTCAATTGTCTGTGTACATTTTTTAAAACATTGCACATCACACGTCTATGCCCATCATGCTGTAGACATCACATCTTCTTTTACACGCAAAGTTCTGTGTTACCTGATTGGCTCAAATTTCATCTTCATAAAACAGCAACAAAACACAATTAGATAGCTGTGGAACACCCAGCCAGCACAAATTGTGAACTTCAAGAAGCTATGGGCAGTCAACAACAGCTACCAATTAAAAAAAGACGAGCCAATCAAATTGCTTACAATATTTTTTTGAAAATCCTCTCAGCCACCATCTTGTCTTCGCCCCTAAGCCAAGCATTTATTATTGGAAATAAGATTTGCAACATAATAAACCATAAAAAAACAAATTTACATAAAAGTGATGAAACTTAACTAGACAATGGTATTTGCTGTGTTAGAAATGGCACTAACAATGTTTTTCATCAAAGCTATTGGCTATGTGAGAAGCCTGAAACTAGCCATTCACAGAGCACATCAGGTCTTGCTGTTTTTCCAACTGACTGCGATACCGTTAACACTGAAAATACCTATCACAGTACCACCTATAGGAGTAACAGAAATTACAGGTACAAATTTAATAGATATTGATATATTTACATGGTATTTGTTTTAAGCAAGAAGTGCACTTACTCTTAGTGCAACAGCAATAGGCTTGGTGAAGTGTCAGTTCTTCACGTGTAACCCTACATTGTGAGTATTGGCAGTCTATGTGCTTGTGGGGTGGGAGAGAATCACATCCGAGACCAATCCTTTTCTGAACTAACATCTACATATGTATACTCTCCAGCAGGAATTAATGAACAATAATGAGGAACAGGAACCGTAGCCACCTTTTCTTCTTTCTAGCCAATGGAAACTCATACCAATTATAGTGCCTGGCTGAGATTACTTAACTCAATGAAGACTGGAGTTTTCACCTGGAATCTTTCTGGCCTGTACAATTTAGTCCCACACAAGACCGCTCACTGCATTTGGCAACTGAGTCACTGGGGATGCCCAATTGAAATTTGTGTAGCTTTTTGAGAAATTGTATATGACCCGGAATTTGCGGTCAGCGGCGAAGCGATGGTGCTCGCCGCTGACCTTGAAGAAAGCTGCCGACAAAGATCTAACGATCTCTGTGGCGTGGATTTCACTTTGCCCGACATTAATTTGATTCTGGCATCAAGTCAAGGGGATCTCCAGTGCCCAGCAACAGTGATGTCATCAAGCTGGCTAAGCAGCCAATCACATTAAAGAATTCCCACAGACAGCAAACCAGGAAGGAAAATGCACTAATTTTCCTTCACTTAATTAATCATTTTACAGAGAGCAAAATAAAGATTGGGACATACACAGGGAATTAATGTAGAAGCTGAAATATTATAAACAAACTTAAAAAAATTATATTAAAAATCATGGCAATTTTATCATAATGGAAAAATTTGGCATTCCAGAAACATAAAATTAGTTTTTCAGGGCCAGAACAGTTGTTCAGCATCAGTACACCGTTAAAATCCCAGTTAAATCTCTTTCAACAAGGCTTAACCTGTTCGGGGTTTTTTAACAGCAATATACCAGTGTAAAAGGGGAGTTTGCCGGCAGTTCAGTGTGATTTGAATTGTTTGTGGGCTCCAGGGAAGTCCACAGCGCAGCCTGTGGACGAGCAGGGACTGACTGACAGCAATTTCTGGATTTCCGCGTTTATCTGCATGTGTGGACTCCAGAAGTTGCTGTCAGCTTCAGAGGAGTAATGATGGCCAACGTTGACAGTTTGGCCACCATTACTACCGCAAAATCCGGGCCATAGAGTCATCGGTGATTATTTGAACTCTTCCATTCTACTTAAGAATTTTTTACATGCAATCTGTAGAATTATACAAGAGGAACAAAATAATAATCAATAAGTTTTACAAAATGTAATCTTTTATAGCAAACTAATCAAAATGAATAAAACATGCAATGTCAAAATTGTCATAACTTATTAAGATAAACCAAAATTCTGCAAAACTTTCGTTTGGTGAAATCCCTTGATCATTAATTGGTGGAAATTTGCAAAAGTGAGGACTGGTTCACAATGTACAAATATGGGGTGGAGCAGTGCAAACTCTTACTAAAAATCTGACTTTCTTGGTGGTGTCAATTTCATGTTTTCATCTATGTCAGTGAGATAAGCCACAGCTGACTACACACATTCAAGTAGAAATTGCTTTAGTGACTTAGTATATTAACTCATTTCATTGCAGATGTTCTTATATTTAATAAACACGTAAAGCCTGAAAAATAATAACCCAATCTTAAAGTCATTTATAAAATTCTATTTTTTTCCTTTTCCTCGAAGTATAACAGTTAAATTAGTTAATTCAGGATTATGTTTGTATATATGAATACATGATTTGTTTTATTTTCCCCATCAGCTGTTGCCATACCAAATAATGAATTAGTGTTTGTGCTGTTTTTCTGAAACAAAATTTGAGCTTATTTCTATCGATTCTCAATTCTACTCGTGTCAAGACAAACCGAGACGCTATAATCCCTTAGATAATACCTTTATGTCATCGATCAGCAGCAGAACATCTTGAGCCATGTAAAAGTCACTCAAATCAAACACAATGGGATAGCACACAACGGTCTTTCCTAGAATTCTGTAAAGCTGCAGGAAAAAGGTAATTTAAAATTTACATGTAATTCAAGACCTAGATTAGTGACAGAGAAAAAAAAAGGTTTTTACAAGCAGATAGAGGAAAATTGAATAAATACTGTCTTCATTCATGTTATTAGTATATGATTTAACCCTGATTATAAATCATCTGGATACAAATATACACTTACATATATTCAAACCAGTATTAAACACCATGATTAATAGTTTAATAAACGTAGCTCATTTGCAGAACTAATAGACTCGTTAAAGATGAATTCAAATTAAGACTATATTCTGAAACTCATTCAAACACAAGAATTTCAACCATACTTAATTTAGTTACCTCAAGCAACTAATCACTATTGTTATTCTTACCTAATGAGTTATATTAAAAAAGTGAAACCAAAATAGAATGCATTCTAACCAAGTTATTTTAACCTCTACTTCATGTTTAACTGTTGAGTGCTTCGAATTTAAGAAAAAAAACTCTTCCAAATCTATGATCTTATTGTTCCCTGGACCAATTATCCCTTGCTCTGTAACCGTGCTTTACCTGAAGACCACACTTGGTCTTGACTCCCATTGTGCAATGCCACAGGAGATCAACTAGTTATATTAAAAATCCTACATTAATATACTTCTTTATTATTTTGGTATATTTCTCTTCCATTATTAAAATGGTGCTGAGTTTAAGCATTAAACTCAACAGCCAACTTGTATAATTTCCCTTTAAATGTTGAAAAAAATACTGACCTTTGATGTTCCAATACATCCAATGGGTCTATTTGGTCTTCCGGACAAGTTAAGTTTTTTATTTACACCCAGGTGGAGATAGGCCTGCAAGTACAGTATTTATGAAGAATGGATATTTCTCTGGAAATAAGTCTGAAGTACAAAAGGAAGATAAATATTGTTGCTACAAACTAAAAATCAATTTCCTCCTAAAACATTCAAATCTATTACTTATGTATAATTGATGGTATTAAAATAAGTATCACCATTATAATCCTAAACTGTGTACCAGCTAGATTAAAGATCTAGTTATTAAGTTCTCAGTAAGAATCAAGGAGAACACAATCTACAGTACTCTGTCTCAAACAGGCACTTAAGCAACAGAAATGTATTCTATTGGTAGCAATCTAGAATATATATTTATCAAATCTGGCACCACTCCAAACATTTTCCATAGTTCTGCATGATTCTTCCATGCTACTTCGTTATGATCTTAATGCTGTTTTATTAAAAATTGACAATGTTCATCATATTTTCTTACATCATGAAGGCCCATATTGCATTACTGTGATAATAAAAGAATCTCCACACAGTAAATATGTCATATATTTAGCACATTTTAACATGGCAAAATCTGTTGTCTTAGTGAAACTCTCCCATATATAAAATTGGTAGTCTTTCCTATGCAATTATTAAAAAGTGAGAACAAAGGATTTTATATTTAGCTTACATGAGTATGCAGTCTTCAATAAAATTATTATGGGTTTAAAATGACATCACCAAAATATTGTAAAATATGTTAGAATATCTGTATTTGGCTCTACAAAGCAGTCCATTTTACTTTATCAAATGATTCTTTAAAGCGGTTTTATTGAATCTTCCTGGAGGTTTATTATGGTGTTGGTTTCCATCAGGAGAGGATTGCTGGTTAAATATGTATTTCAGCTGTGGCCAACCCATCAAACATCAAGAAGCAAAAAAATTAATTGTATATAAAGGACCACCAGTTCCACATACAGTACAATAATATGCTCACCGTAATTACAAATATACCATGCAAGAAATTTGAAACTGTGTCCATAAATATGACAATTCTATGCTTTGTTTCAGATTATTTTTTGGAAATTTGGATTGTAATCTCTCAATCCCCTCTCATTCCTTCTTGCTCCCTTCCTTATTCCCTCTCATTTGTCTCTCCCCATCTTTCACTCATTCTGTCTTTCTTTTACCCCCTCCCTTATATCTTCTTAGCCCTTCTAATTCCTTCTACCTTGTCTCTCTTTTCTCTTTATCCTTTTACTCATTCACTCTCTTGGCTTTCTCATTTCTTCCCTTCTCACACTGCCTCTTCCATTCTCTCATTCCTTGCCTTTCCCCTTCTACCTCCTCACATTCCCATTCTCATTTCCTCCTTCAGTGAAAGTTAATCACTATATTATACATGCAGAGAGCTTCAGATTACCTTTAATTTTTTTCAGTTACCTGTTCATCTCTGAGCAATAACCCACAAAAAATAGGTTCTCCATTTGTTTCATTAAGTTTCAATATTACAGTTTCTAATATATTGACGTATTTACTTTGTATATTAAAGTCTACTCTACCTATCATTAGAACACTGCACATGCAGCAAAGCCCAGTGGTATGCTGAAGAACTACAGATGTGGTAGCACGGGTACCACCTACTGTTTGCTCATTTGCTGGGCTCTGGACTGGGTTATTGTTAAGAGCAGAGTCTGTGTGACAAATTCCCTGTTACATAAGGTGGTGCATCCAGACATAAATTTGTTTCAATTGCACTTGCTGTAATTCAAGATATGTTTGTTAACCAGGTAAAAGTGGCAGGAAGGCTGCCTGTGTTTTGTGGCTGATCATGTCATTTATGTAATTTTTGCGGTTGAATGTATGGGCAGGCACAAAGCTAAGCATTAATGAGCCACACCTCAGCCACTTAAAAGTTGCATGTGACTTTCAAGATGCTAGTTAATCTTATTAAATAGGCACGTTCTGCATGTACATACTAAATAAGAAACTTGGATGTGATACTGCAGGCTGATGGTACTGTAAAGTGCCATGGAGTGATGGACCTGTGTTTGTGCCATGGCTTGCTACATCACTGAGTTGACAATCTCAGCTTCTCTGCTGTATGGAGACAGTAACAAAAATGTACATTTTTCCTGTGTTGATTTTTTAACTTGTATTTTGTATTGTTAGAAACAGCATTTAAGGATCTAACACCCAAGGTCACGCAAAGCATTTCTCAACAGAAAAGCCATCAGCTCAGAATAGATAGGTTAGCCAGGGAAGGTTCCACAAGGCTCGAGTTTCTGGGGCAAACACAATGGACTGTCTAAAGAGTTAACTGTCAAATTGACCAGAGCTATTATTTTCAATCATAAACATCTTTGTCACTGTCAAGGATTAGCTATCCATTCAATATTGATGAATGACTGTTGATTTAATGTAATTATGAGAGATGCAATTGTCTATTGCCATTTGTTTCAGTCTAACTTCAAAGATAGTCACATGCAACCGTGACACAGATCAAAGTGGTAGTAGGTGTGATTGACAGTTGTGTTTGCAACTTCTGAGAAGGAGTCAAGGGTCAAGGATTGACTTCACCAATTACAGGTTTATATTGGGCTTCATGTGTAGTTCCTGGGGCAGTCTATAGATATTGCTTCTGTCTTAGGGCCCTTAGGCTAAGAGTTGTGTGCTTTAATGTATACAATGGATCTAGGCCTGACTGACATTATAACAAGAAAAATTCTGTTTAAAGTCTGTGCTTAAAGAGAAAGTGAGTTTAACGGCAGGACCTCATTTGAATTTTTTCCCCCAATTCCCAGCTGGCAGCCAGCCAGATTGAGAGGCTGGTTGACTGTCTGGTGAGAAGGCCTGCACTAGAAGGCCGCAGCCGGGGATCGGAGAGGAGAGGAGGGAGAGATCACAAGGCGTGGGGGAGATTGCGAGTCAGCCTAGAGATTGGGGGAGGGCATTGGATGGGGGGTGATTGGCGGATCGCGGGGAGGAAGGGGCGGGCGGTGAATCGCAGTGGGGTGTGGTGGATCGCAGGGATGTGTGTTAGATCACGGGGGGATTCGGCAGATGGCACCCCCCCACGATCCACCGCCCCCGTGATCCACTGTCATCCCGCAATCTGCCGAACCCCCACGATCTGCCAATCACCCCCCCCCCGAACCCCGATACAATTTAGTGATGAATGTTTTAAGAGTTAAATAAAAATGGTCTTTGAACATTGCATATTTAAAAAAAAAATAAACGAATCGTATTGGGCTCGATTTGAAGGGGTAAATTTAGAACTATCTTTCCACTAGGTGCATCATTAAATGTTTTAATTAATCATCATTTAATGTTTTAATTAATCATAATTTCTGTAATAAATTTCCAGATCAGTGAAAAGAAAAAAGAAAATTTCTTTGTATATTTTGGTTAACTGTCCTGAGTGTAACATATCAAGCATATTGCACGTAGCTTACTGCAGTATGCAGGAATTGATTACTATTGTATGAGATCTTTTAAAAAAAGACTGCATTGTGTAAAAAGAAAATGTATAAATACCACACACCCAGCATGCACACCAGGCCACACCTAACTCTGCTACACTTAAAAACAGGAATCAAATATAGAATCATATACCAGTTTTTACTGCAGACAGTTTTGCAAAGCTGTATTTTGGTGTTAGCTTTTTTGCATAGCAAGAATTGTATGAGTTATGACAGCTTTCCAATAATATAGTGTTTCACTGCACAATGTACAGAGACAAACTGAACTAAACTTAACATTGTTGCATCCATTTAAGGCCCATAACACGGGTGCAGAAATAATCAATTTACCAGTGCAGAGCCATGCCTGATTTACATGGGAGTTTGGGCCACTGCTTAATTGGTCGGTGCCTATTTTACAATGTAACCCAGGCGGCCACCTGAGAGGACCACAGGCCTCATTTTCATATTGAAATGATGCCCCAGCACTCATTTCAGACCCGGACTCCTAAACTTATTTGCCTTAACTGGAGCTTACAAGCTCTGACTGGAATTTACGGGACTTGAGCAGCCTAACCAGTGGTTCATAAAGGGACCGCTGGAGGCTGCTCAGAAAACTCCCCCATAAATACCAAAATTTAGAATATTGTTTTGTGGACTCCTGCCAAATCCACAAGTGCTGGCCGCCACCAGCCTGCCTTCTCCACCCTCCCACCCTCTAGGCCTCAGCGCAGGCCGAAATTCTTAAAACCCTGTACTAAAAATACATACACTAAACAAAAGTTTTATGTAAAAGGGTAAAAGCGCCTCCAGACATGCTGTAGGTAAAAGGGCTGCTGAGGTTCATCTCGCTAAAGGCGACAAAAGAAGAACAGATCACCACAGCATCTTGCACCATCTGGCTCCGGAACAACTGAAGACCTACCTAACTTGGCTACATTAAAGACACTGGAAGAAAACAAATTTAAGTGTCAATCAATCCTGGGGTTGTACCTGGACAAGCCTATTGTTGGCAAGCAACCACCCCAGAGGTGCGGTTCAAAAATAAAAGGACTACAAAAACCTAACCATGTGGAAGAGGGGCTGTCTATCTCGGTGCATCTTGTGGACTGCTTGCCGGATGGCTGACCTGACCATGAGAGAAAACCATGTGCTACACCACAACCCATGTTCATCAAGATATTTAGAGAGCCTTGACAACCCTGAGCCAATCATGGGTATATACAAACTTTCATTAAGGGGTTAGATTAGGATAGACCTTTGTTTTCCAAACGGGTATGCATTTTGGGGAGTCAGTGTTTTCTTTTTATTTGTTGTTAAAGCAATTCTAAATCGTGCATGAGCCGAAGGTGATGTTTAATTCTAATGTTGATTTGTTTTCTAGTATATAATAAATGATTGGGCCGGAATTTGCTGGAGCAGTGCACCTCGTAGCATGCTCCGTTATTCAGACTTTCTCCTGCACCCTTCAGCTCAAAATGTTTTTGCCCTAAGTTGCTGGAAGTGCGAGCTGATAACAGGGCATCTGGCACCTTGGTGAATGACGGGACCGATAGTCTGTTTCCTTAACCGATGAGATTAAAGGATTAAGAAATAAACAGAGGAAAGACTGAGAAGGAAGGTGAATTAGAGTGGGTGAATTCAATGTCAAATTAGATACAGAAACAGAAGTAAAGAGAGGGGAAGAAAGAATGGATTTAGAGAGAAGAAAATAGACAGAAAGGAAAAGTAAGAAAAAAAAGTGAAAATTTAAAATTTGCCATTTAAAAAATCTCCAACAACTATTCACTACCGGAAGAAAGGAGACCCCACACATCTAATTATTCACTTTCTGGGCCAGAGAGATTCATTGGCCGTCATTAACAATTATCATGTCGTTGAAAGGGTACTTGTGCTATTAATTACTAGATTTAACTTTCTGTGGCGAGTTTAATGGGCATTTAATGTGCAAATTCAGCAACTTCATGAAACTGATGGGGAGGTTAAAAAGAAAGTCTTACATTTATATAGTGCCTTTCACGACCACCGGACGTCTCAAAGCGCTTTACAGCCAATTAAGTACTTTTTTGGCGTGAAGTCACTGTTAAGGGTGAGATATCATTTTCACAAAGCTAATGGCGAGCGGCGCAAATCGTCCAACAATTTGTGGCAATTCGCAATACACGGGGTCTCTTCCTCACCACACAGGGGAATGGTAGCAGAGTGGTTATGTTACTGGACTAGTAATCCAGACGCCTGGATTAATGATCCAGAGACGTGACTTCAAATTCCACCATGGCAGCTGGGATATTTAAATTGTTAATTAAATAAATCTGGAATAAAAAGCTAGTATCTGTAATGGTGACCAAGAAACTACCAGATTGTCGTAAAAACCTTTCTGGATCACTAATGTCATTTAGAAAGGAAATCTGCCGTCCTTACCCGGTCTGGCCTACATGATTCCAGACCCACAGCAATGTGGTTGACTCTTAACGGCCCTCTGAAATGGCCTAGCAAGCCCCTCAGTTGCACCAAACTGCTACAAAGAATAAAACCGGACGCATCACCCGGCATCGACCTAGGCACCGGAAACAACAAAGGCACACCCAGCCCAGATGACCCTGCAAAGTCCTCCTCACTAACATCTGGGGACCTGTGCCAAAATTGGGAGAGCTGTCCCACAGGCTGGTCAAGCAATAGCCTGACATAGTCATACTCACAGAATCATACCTTTCAGCCAACGTCCCAGACTCCTCCATCACCATCCCTGGGTATGTTCTGTCCCACCGGCAGGACAGATCTGCCAGAGGTGGTGGCACAGTGGTAGTCAGTCGGGATGGAGTGGCCCTGGGAGTCCTCAACATTTAATCTGGACCCCATGAAGTCTCATGGCATCAACACAAACATGGGCAAGGAACCTTCCTGCTGATTACCACCTACCGCCCTCCCTCAGCTGATGAATCAGTGCTCCTCCATGTTGAACAGACTGGGCCTGCGGCAGGTGGTGAGAGAACCAACACGAGGGGAAAAACCTACTTGACCTCGTCCTCACCAATCTACCTGTCACAGATGCATCTGTCCCTGACAGTATTAGTAGGCATGAGCACCGCACAGTCCTTGTGGAGACAAAGTCCTGTCTTCACACTGAGGACACCCTCCATCGTGTTGTGTGGCACGACCATCGTGCCAAAAGGAATAGATTCAGAACAGATCTAGCAGCTCAAAACTGGGCATCCATGAGGTGCTGTGGGCCATTAGCAGCAGCAGAATTGTATTCCACCACAATCTGTAACCTCATGGCCCAGCATATTCCTATTCTACCATTATCATCAAGCCAGGGGACCAACCCTGGTTCAATGAGGAGTGCAAAAGAGCATGCCAGGAGCAGCACCAGGCATACCTGAAAATGAGGTGCCAACCTGGTGAAGCTGCGACACAGGACTACATTCACGCTAAACAGCAGAAGCAGTATGCTACAGACAGCATTAAGTGATCCCACAACCAACGGATCAGATCAAAGCTCTGCAGTCCTGTCACATCCAGTCGTGAATGGTGGTGGACAATTAAACAACTGGAGGAGGCGCCATGAACATCCCCATCCTCAATGATGACGTAGCCCAGCACGTGAGTGCAAAATACAAGGCTGAAGCGTTTGCAACCAACTTCAGCCAGAAGTGCCAAGTGGATGATCCATCTCGGCCTTCTCCTGACCACAATCAGAGAAGCCAGTCTTCAGCCAATTCGCTTCACTCCACGTGATATCAAGAAACAGCTGAGCACACTGGATACAGCAAAGTCTATGGGCCCTGACAACATCCCAGCTGCAGTGCTGAAGACTTGTGCTCCTGAACTAGCCGCGCCTCTAGCCAAGTTGTTCCAGTACAGCTACAACACTGGCATCTACCCGACAAAGTGGAAAATTGTCCAGGTATGTCCTGTCCACAAAAAGGACAAATCTAATCCGGCCAATTACCGCCCCATCAGTCTACAATCAATCATTAGCAAAGAGATGGAAGGTGTCGTCGACAGCGCCATCAAGCAGCACGTACGTCACCAATAACCTGCTCACCGATGCTCAGTTTGGGTTCTGCTAGGACCACTCTGCTTCAGACCCCATTACAGCCTTGATCCAAACATGGACAAAGCTGAATTCAAGAGGTGGGTGAGACTGACTGCCCTTGACATCATTTGACCAAGTGTGGCATCAAGGAGCCCTAGTAAAACTGGTCAATAGGAATCAGGAGGAAAACTCTCCACTAGCTGGGGTCATACTTAGCAGTAAGAAAGATGGTTGTGGTTGTTGGAAGCCAATCATCTCAGCCCCAGGACATCACTGCAGGAGTTCCGCAGGGCAGTTTCCTAGGCCCAACCATCTTCAGCTGCTTCACCAATGACCTTCCCTCCATCATAATGTCAGAAGTGGGGATGTTCGCTGATGATTGCACAGTGGTCAGTTCTATTCACAACTCCTCAGATAATGAAGCAGTCCATTCCCACATTCTGCAAGACCTGGACAACAATCAGGCTTGGGCTGATAAGTGACAAATGACATTTGTCCCACACAAATTCAAGGTAATGACCATCTCCAACAAGTGAAAGTCTAACCACCGCCCCTTGATATTCAATGGCTTTATCATTGTTGAATCTCCCACCATCAACAGCCCGGCGGGTTATCATTGACCAGAAACTTAACTTCACTAGCCACATAAATACTGTAGCTCCAAGAGCAAGTCAGAGGCTGGGTATTCTGCGGAGAGTGACTCACCTCCTGACACCCCAAAGCCTTTCCACCATCAACAAGGCACAAGTAAGGAGTGTGATGGAATACTCTCCACTTGCCTGGATGAGTGCAGCTCCAACAACACTCAAGAAGCTCAACACCAGAGTGACTATCAGGGAGAGGCATGAAATTGCATAAGGATGAAGGCGCGTGGCAGTGGTGGATGGCGAGATGGGGATGCGAGGAAGTACATAGAAAGAGAAGGATGGGTGCGTGTGCAAGGTAATTGGGTGTGAGGAGTGATGTGATAGAATAGGCTTGACAAGGCAGAATGAGGGGCTGGGGTGATGTGGACGGCAGGGTGTAGGTGAATGTGCAACTGTATTCATCTTTCATGACCTGGACAAAGCAGCCTGCTTGATTGGTACCCCATCCACCACTTTAAATAATAACTCCCTCCACCACCGGTGCACTGTGGCTGCAGTGTGTACCATCTACAAGATGCACTGCAGCTACTCGCCAAGGCTTCTTCGACAGCTCCTCCCAAACTCGCGACCCCTGCCACCTATAGGGCAGCAAGCGCAAGTGAACACCATCATCTCCAAGTTCCCCTCCAAGTCACACACCATCCTGACTTGCAAATATATCACCGATCCTTCATCGTCGCTGAGTTAAAATCTTGAAACGCCCTCCCGAACAGCACTGTGGGAGTACCGTCACCACACAGACGACAGCAGTTCAAGAAGGCGGCTTACCACCACCTTCTCAAGGGTAATTAGAAATGGGCAATAAATGCTCAATGCCCACCTTCCATGAATGAATAATAAAGTTGTTGCTGGCCGATTTGCACATTAATAACGCCATGAATCACTCACACGCCGTTATTTTTTCAGCAAATTTTGGCTCATAGTTTTCTTTACAAATCAATGGTTTATGCTTTGAGTTTATTAGGATAAAAAACCTATTAAATTAAATATAAAATTCAAACCGTGTGGAGATAATTTAATTTTCCCAAATTAAAGTACAAAATCACTTTCCACCTTTTGCCCCTACAACCGCAACAGGTGAGCTGCATCAGGGCATCGCTGCTATCCTGATTTATTCTGATGAGGCCCGAATTTGCTTTGATCCTCAGGCATCTTTGTTCTGGCACAATGTTGCTGCTGCCCAGTTTAGGGCGCTAAGGAAGTTAGGCCCAGAATCATTTAAGTTGAAAGAAAAAAAATAATGCAATACTTCGAGATGCTCGCTATAAGAACATAAGAAATAGGAGCAGGAGTAGGCCAATCGGCCCCTCGAGCCTGCTCCGCCATTCAATAAGATCATGGCTGATCTGATCCTAACTGCCAATCCACTATCACAGAACCATCTCCTGCATCTAACAGAATTAGACACACGAAATAGGAGCAGGATCAGGCTACACGGCCCCTGGGCCCACTCCGCTACCCACAGGGCCATGACCGATCCGAACCTAGACTCATATCCAAATTCCTGCCCGCTCCCTGTAACCCTTAATTCCCTTTACTTCTAGGAAACTGTCTACTTCTAGTTTAAATTTATGTAATGATGTAGCTTCTACAGTTTTTTGGGGCAGCATATTCCATGGACCTACCACCCTCTGAGTGAAGTAGTTCCTCCTCATCTCAGTTTTGAAAGAGCAGCCCCTTATTCTAAGACTATGCCCCCTAGTTCTAGTTTCACCCATCATCGGGAACATCTTCCCTGCATCCACTCGATCCAACCCCTTCACAATCTTATATGTTTCAATAAGATCGCCTCTCATTCTTCTGAACTCCAATGAGTCGAGTCCCAATCTACTCAACCTCTCCTCATATGTCCATCCCCTCATCCCCGGGATTAACCGAGTGAACCTTCTTTGTACTGACTCGAGAGCAAGTATGTCCTTTCTTAAGTATGGACACCAAAACTGTATGCAGTATTCCAGGTGCGGTCTCACCAATACCTTGTACAACTGAAGCAATACCTCCCTATTTTTATATTCTATCCCCCTAGCAATGAACGCCAACATTCCATTGGCCTTCTTAATCACTTGCTGCACCTGCATACTAACCTTTTGAGTTTCGTGCACCAGGACCCCCAGATCCCTTTGTACTTCAGTACTTTCCAGTTTCTTGCCATTAAGATAATAACTTGCTCTACGATTTTTCCTGCCAAAGTGCATAACCTCACACTTTCCAGTATTGTATTCCATCTGCCAAATCTCTGTCCACTTACTTAGCCTGTCTATGTCCCCTTGAAGGTTTTTTATGTCCTCCTCACTCACTACTTTCCCCCCCATCTTAGTATCATCTGCAAACTTTGATATGTTACATTCGGTCCCCTCCTCCAAATCGTTAATATAGATTGTAAAGAGTTGGGGACCCAGCACTGACCCCTGCGGAACACCACTAGTTACTGATTGCCAGTCTGAGAATGAACCATTTATCCCAACTCTCTGCCTTCTGTTAGATAGCCAATCCTCTATCCATGCCAGAATATTACCCCCAATCCCGTGATTTTTTATCTTAAGCAATAATCTTTTGTGTGGCACCTTGTCAAATGCCTTTTGGAAGTCTAAATACACTACGTCCACTGGTTCCCCTTTATCCACCCTATATGTTACTTCCTCAAAGAACTCCAGCAAATTTGTCAAACATGACTTCCCCTTCATAAAACCATGCTGACTTTGTCCTATTAAATTACGATTATCCAAATGTCCTGTTACTGTCTCCTTAATAATGGACTTCAAAATTTTACCTACCACAGATGTTAGGCTAACCGGTCTATAGTTTCCAGCCTTCTGTCTACTGCCCTTTTTAAATAAGGGTGTTACATTAGCAGTTTTCCAGTCTGCCGGGACCATTGCCGAGTCCAGGGAGTTTTGGAAAATTATTACCAATGCATCCACAATCCCTACCGCCACTTCCCTCAAGACCCTAGGATGCAAGCCATCAGGTCCAGGTGATTTATCCGCCTTGAGTCCCATTATTTTACCGAGTACCACTTCCTTAGTGATTTTGATCGTGTTTAGCTCCTCCCCCCCTTTAGCCCCCTGTTTGTCCAGTGTTGGGATATTCTTAGTGTCTTCTACTGTAAAGACTGATGTAAAATATTCATTCAGTGTTTTTGCCATCTCCATATTTCCCACCATTAATTTCCCGGTCTCATCCTCTAAGGGACCAACATTTACTTTAGCCACCCTTTTTCTTTTTATATAACTATAAAAACTCTTACTATCTGTTTTTATATTTTTTGCTAATTTACTTTCATAATCTATCTTCCCTTTCTTAATCAATCTTTTTGTTATTTTTTGCTGTCTTTTAAAGTTTTCCCAATCCTCTATCCTCCCACTAGATTTGGCTACCTTATATGCCCTTGTTTTTAGTCGAATACTATCCTTAATTTCTTTACTTAGCCACGGATGGCTGTCTTTTCTTTTACACCCTTTTCTTCTCAGTGGAATATATATTTTTTGGAAGTTGTAAAATAACTCCTTAAATGTACACCACTGATCATGTATCGTCTTACCCTTTAATCTATTTTCCCAATCCACTCTACTCAATTCCGCTCTCATACCTTCATAGTCTCCTTTATTCAAGCTTAGCACGCTTGTTTGAGATCCAACCTTCTCACCCTCTAATTGAATATGGAATTCAACCATGTTATGGTCACTCATTCCAAGGGGATCCTTTACTAGGACATTTTTAATTAATCCTGTCTCGTTACACAGGGCCAGATCTAAGGTTGCCTGCCCCCTGGTCGGTTCAGTTACATACTGCTCAAGAAACCCATCCCTAATACACTCAATGAACTCATCCTCAAGGCAGCCCTGCCCAATTTGATTTGTCCAATTAATATGATAGTTAAAATCCCCCATAATTATAGATGTTCCCTTATTACAAGCCTCAACTATTTCCTGATTGATACTCCATCCAACCGAGTTGCCACAGTTCGGAGGCCTATAGACTACGCCCACTAGTGTTTTTTTCCCCTTATTATTCCTTATCTCCACCCAAACTGTTTCATTATCCTGATCTTTTGACCCAATATCATTTCTCTGTATTACAGTGATTCCTTCCTTTATTAACATAGCCACCCCACCTCCTCTTCCTTCCTGCCTGTCCTTCCTGATCGTTAAATAACCTGGTATGTTTAATTCCCAGGCATTGTCACCCTGCAGCCATGTTTCTGTAATGGCCACAAGATCATACCCATATGTAGTTATTTGTGCCATTAACTCGTCTATTTTGTTACGAATGCTACGTGCATTCAGATAGAGAACTTTCAAAGATGTTTTGTGACACTTAGTTCCTGCTTTTGCCCTTTTTATTACTTTACCTTTTACTCCATACCTTCTGCCCCTTCCTGACATGCTCTGGTTTTTAATTTCCCCACTGCTACCTAAGTCTATGACCTTCTCTGTTGTCATTTGTATTATTTGCTCTCTAGGAACCTCCCCCCCAATAGTTAGTTTAAAGCCCTCTCTACAGCCCTAGTTATATGATCCGCCAGGACTCTAGTCCCAGCACTGGCCAAGTGAAGCCCGTCCCAACGGAACAGCTCCCTCCTGCCCCAGTACTGGTGCCAGTGTCCCAGGAAGCAAAACCCATTTCTCCCACACCAGTCTTTGAGCCACGCATTTAACTCTCTGCTCAAACTCCCTCAGCAGAACCTCCTTCCTTATCCTATCTATGTCGTTGGTACCAACATGGACCACGACAACTGGATCCTCCCCCTCCCACTCCAAGTTTCTCTCCAGTCCAGAGGAGATGTCCTTCACCCTGGCACCGGGCAGGCAACACAGCCTTCGGGACTCTCGCTCTCGGCTGCAGAGAACTCTATCTATCCCCCTAACGATACTATCGCCTACCACTACAACATTTCTTTTAACTCCCCCCCACTTGAATGGCCCCCTGCTCCACGGTGCTGTGGCCAGGTTGCTCATCCTCTCCGCAGTCCCCGTTCCCATCCTCACAGGGAGTGAGAGCCTCGAACCTGTTGGACAAGTGCAAGGGCTGCGGCTCCTCCAACACTACCTCCTGGATCCCCGTACCTGCCTCACTTCTAGTCACACCATCCTGACCCTGGCCACGGACTACATCTGAATTAATTAATCTAATTGGTGTGACTACCTCCTGATACACAGAGTCCAGGTAACTCTCCCCCTCCCTGATGTGTCTCAGTGTTTGAAGCTCGGACTCCAGCTCTTCAACACGGAGCCGGAATTCCTCGAGCAGCCAACACTTACTGCAAATGTGATCACCGTGAGCATCAATGGTGTCCACCAGCTCCCACATATTGTAGCAGCAACACATCTCCCATTCTATGTAATTAATTAAATTTATTAATATTATTCTTAAATACCCTCTGCCTCGATTCTAGATGGTGAATATCACACCTTAGAAACTATAAACCAAGGAGATTTAAGCTTAAAAAGGGAGAAATACTTACCAACCAATCACTTACCCGCTTTGTGGTGACGTCACACCTTGAATACTTTTTACCTCTCTCCTTCCCTGAGATTGGAGATTGGTGAGGCCTACCTGAGCCTCTGGGGCCTCTTGTAGTCGCTCTGCCGCTCAGCTCCGCCTCCACCCGCTGCCGATGCCACACTGGGGCCTACCTGAGCCTCTGGGGCCTCTTGTAGTCGCTCTGCCGCTCAGCTCCGTCTCCACCCGCTGCCGATGCCGCACTGGGGCCTACCTGAGCCTCTGGGGCCTCTTGTAGTCGCTCTGCCGCTCAGCTCCGTCTCCACCCGCTGCCGATGCCGCACTGGGGCCTACCTGAGCCTCTGGGGCCTCTTGTAGTTGCAATACACAATGGCCCAGTAATTCCGGGCACAACGCGTGAGTACGGACGGGGTACTCACGCGTGTGCCCAGAGGAATTGCTGGTTTTCAGCATGCACAGCGCATGCGCTGAAAACCGACATTTCCTGTCCTCTGACCCAAGGGGTTAAGAGGCAGAACGCGCGCGACTGCACAGGCAGCGCGTGCGCAGTAAAATTCCTTTTTTTCCCCCAGAGTTGCGCGCGTGTAAAGGCCTCCGGTCTTTACGTGTGGAAAAACAAGACGTAAGTATTTAGTTTTTCAGGTAAGTGGGCTTTTAGTACAATGTAGAAATTTTTTTTCCACAGGTTTGTTATTTTTAAAGAATTTACAGGATGGTAAGTTTAGTTTTAGACCCTATTTAAAAAAAAAAAAAAATTTTTTTTTTTAAATTGATTAATTGTTTAAAACATTTAAAAAAACTTATTTATAGTTAATACAATCAGTGGGATGTTTTTTAAAATTTTATTTAAAGTTAAAGTAGTGTTTTGGCAGCCCATACTTTTCATGAGTTTGACAGCTCTTACTGTCAAACTCATGAATGAGTTTCCCCTCCCCTGATTGGCTGCACAGTGCTCACCTGATCCCAGCCGGCACATCGCACTAACTACGCTGCTGGATCAGGTAAGCACATCGCGCCGACAGCTGAACCGGGCCTGTGACAGGAAATGCAAGCAGGCCCGGGCTTCAGATGTCGGCGCGCAGGGTGAGTGCAGATCGGGGGCTTGCACGCGCGGCAAGCCCCCGATCCTAATTTCAGGGCCAATACGTCACGAAACAGAACAAAATCCCCTAATGACGTGTTAAAATGGGGTTATATTTCAATCAATCAGGGTTTAGGAACATAGCAACAGGAGTAGGCCATTCAGCCCCTCGCGCCTGCTCCGCCATTCAATTAGATCATGGCTAATCTGTAGCTTAACTCCATCTACCTGTTCCGTAACCCCCAATACCTTTTCCTAACAAATATCGATTAATCTCAGTTTTGAAATCTTCAACTGACCTAGTGACAACAGTTTTTTGGGGGAGAGAGTTCCAGATTTCCACTACCCTTTGTGTGAAGTAGTGCTTTCTGACTTCACCCATGAACTCTAATTTTAAGGTTATGCTCCCTTGATAGAATAAAACCAACAAAAATATTTTTTGTGGGGGAGATATTAAAAGTATTTTGAACTTGGATGTTATGAAAAATATCTTCATTTCAGATCACTGAAAGTATAATTTTATTCATCACAGCTTTGAGGTAAGACTTGCTTTTTAAACCCTGTCACGTAAACCAGTTTTACATCATTGTAATTACATTTTTTCATGCAGATTACCCCTTTGCTCATTGGCATTCAGCACAAATAGATGAGACACCATTTTATAATTTATATATATTTTTTTTTAAAGGATTTTAGGTCAAATTTTTATAAAATGACAACAAATACAGAGTATTTGTTTAAATCAACTTTTATAAAAATAGTAGTGATTTCATGCCAATATTTATTATTGCTGCTGTTGAATCAGATGACAGCTGCCATTTATAATGATACTTAATATGTCATGCGAGAAGTGGAATCTCAGTTGCACAGCAGTATAACGACATCTCCATATGCAACACAACAACTAAACATCTTCAGTGTAGCAGTTCTCTCTAAAAGCTACAAGGCTTTTTGAATACAATCTTCTGAACAGAAGCTGTTATTATACTGTTTACCTTTACAAGCTCCTGTTGAGGCCATATTTGGATGGGTTCTACTTGCTGAGGGGTCTGGGTCTGTATTCCATATGTGTTGAGAAACACTTGCAGGCTACAAACACAGAACCGGCATTTTTATATTAATACAACATATGCTAGTAATGGTGTTGAAAAATGGAACATCTCATTTTTTACGCAAGTTAATAATGCCGAAGACACAAATTATAACTAAATTAGTATTCTCAGCGCGGCAGCTGTATAATCTCTTGGCTAAAGAACAAATAAATACTGTAGATGAGGCAGAGGCTTATAATAGCCTGTCTAATGGGCTATGCATCACATACCGCTGGCTTTCAGCAATCAGGGACACATGAACTACCACATCATTTTCTGAAAGGCCCTGAAAGACACAATAAAAATGGATAAATGTCAAATATCAAGTAAATTATAAAAATATACTATTAACTTAGAAACAGAAGCAAGACTAGTAAAAAGAAACAAAATAAAATGTATTGAATAGTCTGTTTCTTTACACTATCTACTACCTTATAACCAATCCAATTTTGCTGAGAGAGCAATTCAACATTCTACAGCTAAAACCCATTAATCTAACAACTACCCAAAGGGGTTTAATGTCAATGCTATTTTGTATGATGCATAACTTGGTGTTTGGTGCAATACATTCTCCTATACTATCAGTGGAGTGTCACGGTAAGGTTGAGAGTGTAATGGTCCAATGCAAAAACCATTTGTAATACACTATACATTATTCACCAGCTTTTATTGTAGCAGTAAACGGAAAGGTGCAGCATTACAGGATTCTAATACGTTTCACACAGAAATTGTCTTATATTGATGTTGAAGAAAATTTGCTGAAACAGGTCACCCAAAAATGCAGTTTCATAATGGACTAATACTCTACACAATATCATTTCTCACTGATACAATCCCTAGCACTTCCAAGATTTAGAATAGATATTGTCAATTGTAAAATTTTACAATTCCAGTTTACAGATATTGTTAGCATTTTAACTCCTAGTCTGTCCTGTTATTAAAATTAAGATAAAAGCAGTCACTTTATAAGCATCTGTGGGAGGCGGGGGGTGGGGGGAGCTTGTTGATGAATGATGCAGTCTAGCCCTCCACATTCTTGCAGAGAAATGTATTACTTAGGTTGGGAAGAGGAGGCAGTCTCTTTCCTTGCCTTTGTAATATTGTGGAGTATAAATCCACAGAATGACATGGTACTATTTGAAAAGGTTTTGTACATATCCGGGCATTTATTTTGGGGGAAGGGGGGGGGGGAAGGGGGAATGAAAATTAGAAAAACTTCCAAACTTAACCACTGCTATGCATTCTCCAATTTGTTTCTGCTTAGATCAGGGGTATCAAACAGCAGCACTCCTGTTCCTGCATGCTCCACAGGAGGAGTAAAAAATAATCCCTACCATTTCATCAGTGGCCACCAGCAGTCCCTTTAAGGACAGCTGTTTAGGTCGCTGTAGAACTGGAAAAACTAGTTGGAGCCTGCACAGCACTTGCTCCATCTAGTTTTTCACGCATTTTACAAAAGGGCCTGGAAACAAGCGCAGGACCCTTCTTTGCATATTTAAATTGATCCAATGCTGATATCAGGCAGCTGCCAAGATAGGCCTAAAATAAGGGGAGAGGTGATCACTCACCAGAGAAGACAAGCTGTCACCTCTTCCAGTGCTGATGTTTCCCTCACTTAAAGAATGAAATGATGTAGTAAAGGAAGCTGCTTCTAGTACTTTGTTTTTAGTTATTTCTTCTTCTTTAATGCATGTAATTTACATCTTGTAAGCTAGGGGGCATTATGCAATTTGTTACAAGAGAAATGCAGGGAACAGCACCAACCGCTGAACATGGCCTTCTTTGACCTCACAAAAGCCTTCGACACTGTCAACTGTGAGGGATTATGGAGTGTCCTCCTCAAATTCGGCTGCCCTCAAAAGTTTGTCACCATCCTCTGCCTGCTTCACGACAACATGCAAACCGTGATCCTGACCAATGGTTCCACCACAGACCCAATTCATGTATGGACCGGGGTCAAGCAAGGCTGCGGCATCGCAGCAACGCTCTTCTTGATCTTCCTTGCTGTAATGCTCCATCCCACCCTCAGTAAGCTCCCCGCTGGAGTGGAGCTAATTTACAGAACAAACGGGAAACTGTTCAACCTCCATCACCTCCAGTCCAGATCCAAGGTCAGCCCATCCTCTGTTGTCGAATTACAGTATGCAGACGATGCTTGCGTCTGCGCTCACTCGGAGGTCGAACGCCACACCATCATCAACACCTTTACTGAAGTGTATGAAAGCATGGGCCTTACAGTACAGCACGGTGGCATAGTGGTTAGCACTATTGCCTCACAGCGCCAGGGGCCCGGGTTCGAATCCGGCCTCGGGTGACTGTCTGTGTGGAGTTTGCACATTCTCCCCGTGTTTGCGTGGGTTTCCTCCGGGTGCTCCGGTTTCCTCCCACAGTCCAAAGATGTGCGAGTTAGGTTAATTGGCTATGATAAATTGACCCTTAGTGTTAGGGGGATTAAATACGTGGGGTTACGGGGATAGGGTGGGATATGTGTTGGTGTAGGGGTTACGGGGATCGGGTGGGATATGTGTCGGTGCAGGCTCGATGGGCCGAAATGGCCTCTATCTGCACTGTGGGGATTCTGTGGTCCTCTACTAACCTACCCCCACCACACAGTACTGCCACCCGATTATCAAAATCCACGACAAGGCCTTGGACAACGTGGACCACTTTCCATACTTCGGGAGCCTACTGTCAACAAGGGCAGATGTCGATGACGAAGTCCAACACCGCCTTCAGTGTGCCAGTGCAGCCTTCGGTCGCCTGAGGAAGAGAGTGTTTGAAGACCAGGACCTCAAGCCCGGCACCAAGCTCATGGTCTACAGAGCAGTAGTGATACCCGCCCTCCTGTAATAAATTATTCTCCTACTTTCTTCCTTTTCCCGAGAAGACAACTTATGATTCCATTTCAAAACAAATCAGTCAACTTTTCCAGAAATACTCTGCAAGTACTGTGTCATTACGTTTGTGTTGATTTCCAATAATGGCTCAGACTTTTCAGTTTTGACAGCTCTATGTTGACAATGGTGAAAATTACAGTTTAAATTACTTTCATGTTGTTTAGCTTGAAAGCTAAGAGTGGAAATTCACATGCTAGGTCGTGAATTCCTTGCTGCGGCCCTTAAGATCCGAAGGCCAACTCTGGAAAAAATGATTTTACATTTTAATTTTACACCATGCCTTTGGTATTCCTTTTCAAAAGCTTAAAAAATATATTATTCTCACAAAAGAAAGCACTACAACATAATAGAAGTTATAAAAAAGTAAACAGGGTAGCAGCAATACTTGATCTCTGAAAGAAAGCTTTAATCAGCCAGTCACACATTTGAGTATTTTTGTGCTGACGTACTCTAGGATTTTTCTGCATGCGTACTTCAGAATCAGAATTATGATACAACACCAATATAAACACAGTAGGTTTCGCAACAATCTTTTTCTACTTCAATTAAAACTAATTCTGGTCTCAAGCTAACAAAAGAAAAGGTGGGGTTGTATGTGTCTGGCTGAGAAAACTCATCTTTGGTAATAGGGGAAGGAAAACAAAAAACTTCGAAGGAAATAATCTACTTTCATTCTGTAGGTCAGATCTGCTCTACTGAGATATATGCTTAAGAATAAGAGTGATCCAAATATCAGAACAAAATCAGAGAGGCAAGTGCACAACCTTATGTGGATCCAAAGCTTAACTCAAAATCAAAGCAGGTCTTCCCAAAACAAAGCCCATGACTGTGAAGGAATGCAACCAGAACAATTAAGCAATTCTTCCACTCAGACTGCATGAGGTTTGCTAGCAAGTATCAATAAGTGAAGAGTATGCTTGGCCATAAATCATAAGACAGCAAGGAGGAAAGAGCAGTCAGCACACTCCTTCCAAATCTATCCTCTTGTTCAACCATACCAGTTTAAATGCCTGAGGAAATGCTCTGTAAATTTATCCTTGATCCTCAAAAGCTATTCATCAAAATTCTATAATATTTATACTTATAGCTTCACTATTCAATTGGGGCCAGTTAGTGTCCAAAAAAAGAGATTTTCATAGTCCCAACTATATAAGACTACTGTATTTGTGTTTAGTTTAAAAGTTATGAAATGAAAGGCAAAGACTGGGGTAGGAGTCTAGGAAGGAACTGTTAATGCAAAGAATTCCCTTCTGCAAGTCTTTGAGTTGTATTCCAAGCATTCACTGCCCTTTAAAATGGCAAATAGATTCACAAATTATACATGCACATCGATGACTAAGCTTGCTAAGGGGCCCTAAATCTTAAGGCCATCTCTGAGTAAGAGCTATAAATGCATGTAGAGAACTCCATACTTCCACTAAAATTTATAAGATATGGGTGAACTTACAATTCAAAATTGTAACACTGTGTACTCTCTAGGTATTTCAATGATAAAGCAGGGTAATAAGTGTGAGATAATGTTCTTCTAGCAACAGCTCACGTTGCATTTGATCATTTCCGTCAACACTCATTACTCTCCTAATCCTAACCAGATATTTAATCAGATTTTCTTTAGAAGGAACTAATCTTCATCTTTGGTCAAACTATTGTGGTTAAACTACATCACAAATTACATTAATAGCATTAATACAGCAATAGCACAATGCAAAAAATAGGAATATATTTATATTCAGATACAATGAGTTCTAAAATGAATGTATAATTTCATACAAAGTACATCCTTATTTTTGTTATAAGACTACTAGATCACTTAACATTCTATCTGATAATAAACATTTGCAATACTTCATAACCCATTATATCAGGAACAATGTTTGGCAACTGAAGATACTGATATAATGAGATTTAACACTCAAATTAAACAAATCTTGTAGTGATTTGAGGAAGTATCAAATCTTAGAACAACTGTCATTTTCAATTACCAGGGGTAAACTACCTCTCCTTGCTTCTGAGAAAAAGAGGTTCAGATACCTCTGGAAAGTGCCACAAGAATAATATTAATAGAGTGCTGAGTACTTAGAATCATTCATGTTATAGTCAAAGGGATTTTGCAGTTTACTATTATCAACAGTTTCATTCTCTCTCTGAAAAACTTTCAGAGACCCATGGGATGGGAATGAAGTATATATAAAATGTTGCTTTCATGACAGGAAGGAGCTGTTTTTGCAAAGAACACCCTTCTACAGGTCTTTGAGTAAAACTGATGGAGTTCACTATTCTTTGAAATGGTAAAAACATACACAAATAGATGGCCAAATTGTTCAAAGATCTACAGAACTTCTCCTGTGTAGAATCTACTGACATGGGAATGTTTGTTCATAGAATCAGCTAGTGCATTCCGTCAGGTTGGCTTATCATGAGTCACCTGTAATGGGGTGTCTAACCCAGGCCTGTGGGCTAAATTGAACCACTTCTCAATTATATTTCGCCCATGGATCACCACCTAACTTTTCTCCCCTACCCTACACAGAAAAGTGAGGCGAGTGTTATTAATGAAAACCGCTCGTCTCTGGAAAGACCCAGTGGCAGATATGGCTGATCTGCTGGTTGGGTTGTGGGAATTTAAATAAAACCCATCAACAGCATAGTCAGTTTTCTTGGCAAGAGCAAACAAGACTTACAGCTCCCAGCAGAACTGCTCTCTCATCCTGTAGTATGATGGATTCCTAGAAGCCAAACAATAGTAAAGGGAAGAGAGATAGGGGGAGGAGAGAGATACAGGGAGAGAGATGTAGGGAGTGAAAAAGGGGGAATGAGGAGGAGAGTGAGAGGAGGAGCAGAGAGGGAGAAAGAGGGGAGACTGCGAAGAGAGGGAGAGATGCAGATACAGAGAGAGAAAGGGAAGTGAGAGGGATGGTGAAGAGGAGGTGGTAAATGGCATATCCAAGTATTGCAAAAAATGTAATGCTGATTGGGAATTGGACGTAGCATTTAATCATGATTCTGTTGGGCTCAATAGTAATTTAAACAGACATGGCCCATTCTTTAGCTGTGCCACAAAAGGTGCATACTGCTCCTTTAAAAGGTTGCCAATCTCTGACCAATGTGATACTAATTCATTAACTTGAGGAACACATTGCAAGTGGACAGGAAATAAGATCTGTCCTATTTTTTCGAGTAATAAATTGCAGCTGTACTTTCTCTCCTTAGAAAATACATCTTGGTTACTGCCAAAAAATTGTTCCTGTTTCTGAGATGAGGACACAACCTTGAAAAAAGACTCTCAGGGGATTTTAAGTTGGAGTGGAGCACAAAATAACACATCATCCACAAGATAAAAGGAATGTTTCATCTGGAATTTAATGAATAGGGGCAGTAAGCAAGAAGATGCAACTGGAGATGTTTTAGGAGCAACATGCACTATACTTGATCTTTTTGTTTTACATACGGTTGAACTTTATTAATGTCTCCAGGTGAAGTCAGTGACAGGTTAGAACTGTCTCACAAGATTCAAGAAAGTGATTACAGGAAACTTTGGTTTATCCGGAGGTTAACTGTTCAGAATGCTCGATCCACCGGCAAAAATCAGGAGCCGTTTCGTTAGTTTTTTTTTCTTTTCGTTGCTTTTTTTTCACCAGTCAGGCTCTGCAAGGTCTCGCTGAAGCTGTTGCTAAGCTACAGAGACGCTTGCAAGGTACGGCTGACTGTTCAGAAGCTGTTGCTAAGCAACAGGGTTTGTTGCCAGATACGGAGCTCCGTATGTTTCAACATTAGCGCTGGTTTGTCCGGCAGTTTTGATGGGACGGCAACAGCTCGGTCCCGTCAGTGCCGGATATCACAAAGTTTCCTGTCCTTGGAGATTTTGCAACTTGATGTGCTTAAAAACAGCACACTTTTGGTGGGTGGGTACCCCCAAGATGCTGGTGTAAAAACTTAAATGCAACTGCTGATGTCTGTCCACTTACAGCAGTGCTTCTAAGTGCATAAAGGCAGCTTTATAAACTATAATTCTGAGACTGTCTCTGTGGCTAAGATATGCTCCATTGCTTTTAGTGGAGCAGTGAGGGATTGCGTGCGGGGATTGTGATGGAAGACCAAAGTTAAACAAAGATGTTATGTTTTAACACTCAGCCCCAGATGTGCTGCAAAAATAGCAACTCTGAATTGGAAAGCAACCGCTACAAGGTCATTAAAAATTTGTTTTATCTTGAATCTCTGGGTAACGGTGCACCATGTTGCACAATTCATTTGGAAAACATTTATGTTTCTAATAGGAGATGTGTACTAAGAATAATCAAGAGTATCTCACCAGTGAGGGACGATGCCAGGTATCAGTTTTATCTCTGATTTTTGATGTTTTTCTCTCATTCTCATAAAAGAAATACCAAATTCACCACAGAAATACTATGGGGGCAAAATTGGGCTCGGTAGCGCCTGTTGTTTGGGTGCTACGGGTGCTGTTCGGGGGCCAAAATGGCATACGATGCATGCACGCACACTTCTGCCCCGAATCACGTCGGACGCCATCTTAGTGAGGGCATTAGCACGCGCGCAGCTAACGTCCGCCGGAAGTATGCAGAGCAGGCAGATCATAACGTCAATCAATGTGCTGGTGAGGTGATGGGGGAGGTGCATTCTTACACCATCTGCAGCTTGTAAATCAGAAGAGATTGCGGGATGAAGGGGAAGTGGACTCTGAGAAGGGGAATTAGGTATGAGGCTACCACCATCTTCTATGGTCTCAGCCCCGCCGCTGGCCGCGGCCCCAGCAATGGCCTTTCTAATAATGGCCAGCACCGTCTCCTCCATGGGGGTCAGGACATGCAGGCGCACGTATCTCCCTTCAGTTAGTTGCTGCTGCTTACGGTTGTGCGCCACCTTTTCCTGCAAGAGAGCGGGAAGTGTCTCAGTGTTGTGCAATGTTTGGGTGATGTAGAGGTAATGGTTGAATAGCTGGCAGTGTGTGCCAGCTGGGAGATGTGGGTGTGAGGCTTGCAGCAGTGCTAAGTGTGTGAGGGTGAGGTGAAGCTATGAATGTGAGGTATGAGTCCTGATTGATAGAGATTGTTGGTAAGCGAGTGTTGGGGGTGTGATGCATTGAGCAGTGGCTGAGGCTGGTGGTGCAGTTGGTAGGATATGGCATTAGAAGAAGCATTCACTGACATTGACCACTCGTGTGAGGTCATTGTACTTCTTGCGGCACTGCATCCAGGTCCTCGGGACATGACTTCTGGCAGACTTCCAGGGCTATCTGCTCCCACTGCCTTTTGATCGTGTGTCTAGAGGGCCTCCTGCCCCCTGCGGATACAGGATATCTCTCCTCCTTTCAACATCCTCCACCAAGACCTCCAGTGCAGCATCCGAAAACCTTAGCGTCTGCTCTCTCCCATGTTGTGCCATTCCGACAAAGGCATATCCTGCCTAGTCAACCTTGCAAAGTCCTCCTCACTGGGGACTTTTGCCAAAATTGGGAGAGCTGTCCCACAGACTAGTCAAGTAACAGCCTGCCATAATCATATTCACAGAATCATAACTTTCAGCAATGTCCAAGGCTCCTCCATCACCATCCCTGGGTATGTCCTGTCCCACCAGCAGGACAGACACACCAGAGCTGGGGGCACAATGGTATGCAGTGAGGAGGGAGTGGCCCTGGAAGTCTCATGGCATCAGGTCAAACATGGGCAAGGAAACCTCCTGCTGATTACCACCTACCGCCCTCCCTCAGCTGATGAATTGGAACTTCTCCATGTTGAACACCAGTTGGAAGAAGCACTGAGGGCAGCAAGAGCACATAATTTACTCTGGGTGGGCGACTTCAATGTCCATCACCAAGAGTAGCACCACTACTGACTGAGCTGGCCGAGTCCTGAAGGACATAGCCTCCAGCAGGTGGTGAGAGAACCAACACGAGGGGAAAAACATACTTGACCTCGTCCTCATCAATCCACCTGTTGCAGATGCATCTGTCCGTAACAGTATTGGTAGGAGTGACCATCGCACAGTCCTTGTGGAGATGAAGTCCCATCTTCACATTGTAGACATCAACCATCGTGTTGTGTGGCACTACCACCATTCTAAATGGAATAGATTCAGAACAGAAACAGCACTGTGGGTGTACCTTCACCACACGGACTGCAGCGGTTCAAGGCGGCGGCTCACCAACACCTTCTCAAGGGCAATTAGGGGTAAGCAATAAATGCTGGCCTTGCCAGTGACACCCACATCCCGTGAATTAATTAAAAAGAAATTCCTCACTGTTTCCCAGGACAGATTCACTTCCTGCATGACTCCCAGCATTTGCTGCAGCCACAATGCACCTTCCCTTTAAGAGGGGTAGGCTAGCTTTAAGTTGTGCTAGGAAGTTACGATTTTGGGCCTCATGCTGATGTATGCAGCCAATCAACAGAGCAGTTATCTCTGGCTGCACGCAGAAATCATTCTAATGAGCAAGCAGCACGAAGTTGGCATCCTGTCTGCATTTCAATCAGTGGATGCAGATTAATCGTGCATCGCGATCCCTGTGCCCGCTTTCAAGGGCTATCCAATTTAGCCCCATCTGTTTGAATCTGGTTGTTCGCTTGCTTATTCTGATGGACAAATATCCTTTTTAATTAATTTCAAATGAATATACTTGTTCAGTTTAAAGGTTTGTCTAATATTAACACTCCATGCAGTAAGAAGTATCCTCAAAAATGGATCAACAACTTGTATTTATATAGCACCTTTAATGTAGTAAAACATCCCAAGGCGCTTCACAGGAGTATTATAAGACAAAAGATTTTGACTTCGAGCCACTTAAGGAGAAATTAGGGCAAGTGACAAAAGCTTGGTCAAAGAGGTAGGTTTTAAGGAGCGTTTAAAGGAGGAAAATGAGATAGAGAGGCAGAGAGTTTTAGGCAGGGAATTCCAGAGCTTAGGGCTTAGGCAACAGAAGACACGGCCACCAAAGGTTGAGCGATTATAATCAGGGATGCTCAAGAGGGCAGAATTAGAGGAGCGCAGATATCTCATGGGGTTGTGGGGCTGGAGGAGATTACAGGGATAGGGAGGGGCGAAACCATGGAGGGATTTGAAAACAAGGATGAGAATTTTGAAATTGAGTCGCTGCTTAACCGGGAGCCAATGTAGGTAGCGAGCACAGGGGTGATGGGTGAACGGGACTTGGTGCGAGTTAGGACATGGGCAGCCAAGTTCTGGATGACCTCAAGTTTACGTAGGGTAGGGTAGAACATGGGACGCCAGCCAGGAGTGCATTGGAATAGTCAAGTCTAGAGGTAACAAAGGCATGGATGAGGGTTTCAGCAGCGGATGAGCTGGAGCAAGGATGGAGACGGGCAATGTTACAGAGGTTTGCAGATATGTGGTTGGAAGCTCATTTCAGGGTCAAATATGACACCAAGGTTGCGAACAGTGTGGTTCAGCCTCAGACAGATGTTAGGGAGAGGGATGGAGTCAGTGGCTCGGGAATGGAGTTTGTGGCGGGGACCAAAGACAATGGCTTTGGTCTTCACAATATTTAATTGGAGAAAATTTCTGCTCATCCAGAACTGGATATCGACAAGCAGTCTGATAACTTAGAGACTATGGAGGGGTCGAGAGAAGTGGTGGTGAGGTAGAGCTGGGTGTTGTCAGCGTAACTCTCGCTGTGTTTTTGGATGATGTCGTCAAGGGGCAGCATGTAGATGAGAATAGGAGGGGCCAAGGATAGTTCCTTCAGCATAGTACTTTGAGATGCAAGGGTAAGGACTGCCTAAGAATATAAGAACAATGCTGGGATTTAATGCCACGATTCAAAAAGATCTTCCCTATTTATTTTACAGTAATCCCTAAAAACTAAAAGGGGTGGTCCAGTAATTGTTCAAAACAATATTTTTTCCTTTGGTGTTTCAACTTTATCGCCAGGCTTTTATAAAAGAGAAATTCTAAATTGATTTGGGCACAATAATTATGTACTGAAAATATTTTGTTATTTGTTCAAAAATGGTTTAGGCTACGAGATATTTTGAAAGAAATGGTATATTTCTACTCCTAATAAATTAATTAAAAAAATCAACATGCCCTAATATTGGGCTGAGTTTTAATGGGGAAGGCGGGTTGGGAGCCAGTGGGGGGTGGGGGGGGGGGGTTCCGAAGCAGTTGGAAAACCCGGGAGTATGTGTTTCCTGCAAGCGCTGCTGAATTTAACGGCAGGGCCTGATTTGCATGGGAAAGCTCGGTTTCCCATCCGCAGCCAGCCAGATTGAGAGGCTGGCTGGCTGCAGGCAGGTCGGCCTGCAGCACTAGGCTGCAAAGGGGAGGGAGGGAGGGAGGGATCGCGTGGGGGCTGGGGCGGGAGGCCGACCAGAGGAGCACGGGGAGGGTTCGGGTCATAGAAGGACTGGGGCCGGGACTTGTACCGGAGGGTGAGGGTCGCAGAAGGATCGGGGGCAACCAGCATGGGGGGAGGGTGAGGATCAGGGGCCGGAGGAGTATGGGGTGGGGAAATCGGAGGTCTGGGGGAGAAATCGGAGGCCTCGTGGGCGGGTCTCCGATCCGGGGGGGGGGGGGGGGGCTGCGGGTTAGGCAGGGACATTGGATCCAGCAGTTGTGTAAAGGCACTTACCTCCTGGATCCAGCAGTCCTCGCTTGTATTAGCCGGCGGTTTTCACGAGGCCTGCAAAACCCAACCAGCTAAAGTTAAATTCAACATGGAGATTAAAACTGAGGCTACCAGCCTCATTATAATATTTAAATAGATGGCTTGCCTTCTGAGAGCGAATTGGTCGCCCGCCCCCCATCCCACATCCGTTAAAACTGGAAGTGGGCGGGTTGGAGGTGGGTTCTGGTTGGGATTCAGGTTTTTAACACTTCCCACACGACCCCAACCCACCTGTTTTTTTAGGTTAAAATTCCCTCCATTGTGATTCTGCCATTAACACTGCCAAATAAAAAAAAACAAGGATCAACAGGGATACTGAATGTGATCAGTCAGCAAACTACTGCTGCATGTTCCTGTGTGCCTACAACCTGATCCCCTTTCTAAGGAAGCAGTGGCACAGTGGTAGAGGCAATCTCCCCACTATGATAATTTACCATCAGCTCATGGAAGGCAAAATAACTACTCTTGAAGTGAACCAGGCTAACATTTATTTAATTAAATGAAAAGCAGGAGAGATAAGGGTACATAACAAAATCATTTAAAAACAAAATAAGGTTCATTGGAAGCACTCTCGCCTCTGAGTCAGAGGTTTTAGGCTCATGTCCCACTCCAGAGGCTTGAGCACAAAATCTAGGCTGACATTCCAGTGCAGTACTGAGGGAGTGCTGCACTGTCGGAGGTGCCATCTTTCAGATGAGATGTTAAACTGAGCCCTCTCGTGAACATAAAAGATCCCATGACACTATTTTGAAGACCACCAGGGTGTTCTGGCCAATATTTATCTCTCAGCCAACACCACAAAAACAGATTATCTGGTCATTATCACATTGCTTTTTGTGGGACTTGGCTGTGCACAAATTGGCTTGTGACTACATTTCAAAAGTGCTTTATTAGTTGTAAAGCGCTTTGAGATGTCCTGAGGTCGTGAAAGGCTCTATATAATTTTCCTCTAGTTTATGGCTCCTTATCACAAGAAACAGGCATCAATAGAGAATGTTAATAGGGAAAACACAAATGGACGATCGATTATATTGGCCAAGAATTTGCATTAAAGTCAATTTCAAACTTGACAGTTATACTTATGTGCTCCATTTATTTCGGACAGAAACAGCTGTGCTTACTTACTCGATAAGACAAGCTGTCTTCAAATTAAGAGGCTATTCCACAAATAATATTGCATAATTGCCACCAGCAAAATACTTTACACCAACGGCAATATCTAGCCTTCATAGATTCACTAATTCAAAATACTTTTAAATTTAGATGGCAGTAGAGGCTGCTTTTGAGTTTGGCTCGGAGAAAATATTTTATTTTGCATCTGCTATACTTGACCTTGGGACTCCGGTACTTCAGCGTCTGAGAGCGGGATTTAAATCGAACCCTGCTCTGGCACGGCTGTTACTTTTCATTCACTGCATTACCTTTATCGTATTTTACTTAATTACCTTGGTTCAACCTTTTAATATCTTAATTTTCCCTCTTTCTTGAGCTCAGTTTTGTTTTTCAAGGCTATTATTCTAGTTACAATCCTACCGGTCTCTAACTTCTTACAAAAGAAGTAGAAGATTCTAGCCACATGACTTCTTCAGTCATTTGAATCAGAGATCAGTGTGAACTCAGAAGGGGATATCGGAGAAAGCATACCCCATTACACTGGCCTTGGCATATCGAGGGCAAATCGAGTTCGCACCAATTTATATGTGCAAGATAAACTAGGTAGTATCATTTCTATCAAAGGTGACATTTTACTGCACATTTGACAAATCAAACAATTTAGCTTGCAGAACTCAATATTTCAGGTTTTGGACCAATTATTTTAACTTCAGGATGGTGAGATAAAAGGGATCATTTAAAGCACATTGGCCCCAATTTTCTGGCCGCCATCGGGCGGCTTTTCAGGCGGCCGGGGGCCGAAAATCGGCGAAAAAGTGGGTCGGGACCCCCCACGCCTAATTCCCCACCCTGTCCGACTTTCGGACTGCCGTTTCCCCGCGCCCCGCTTCAGTCCCGGCCGCCGCTGGCGGGACTGCTCGTCGGAGCACTAACAAGCAATTATCTGCTTGTTGAAGTCGATTTCCCCGGCCCGTTGCGACTTTGGGGCTTTCCCCACCTGAACCCCGCTGCTGAGAACTGGCGTGAAGCTTGCCGGCTTGCTAGCTGTCAGCTGCAGGTCAATGGAGAAGCTGTGATTTAAAGGGCCAGCACTTGTATGTTGAAGGACCTTGTTGTTGCAGGTTTGGGGCTACTTCAAGGCTTAGGCACAGCTGTGGAAGGTTGGAGCCTCACACACTTCTCCAATGTGAGCTCCTGGGAAGCCCCTCTCGCCACCCTCACTCAGCGCTTCCTCAGCGGAGGCATCTACGAGAAGCATGGGACGCCTTTTTTTCCTTCCCTTCTTGCCATTAGAGGATCTCCAGCAGCAGAGGCGGCAGCAGCAGAACCAGGAACAGCAGGATCAGCAACAGGAGCACCAGGTTGCTGCTCACTCACCTGAAGCTGCACAGGCCAGAAGGGGCCAGTGCTTGGAAGTGGCTTGAGAGCACCCTGCTGCGCTTCAGCACTCACCATGTTTTCCGTACCCTGGCGAGTTATCTCCTCCATGGAGGTTGCCAACCTTTCCATGGTGATGCGTTCATGCGCCAATGACTCCACAAAGGCTCTGCTCATGGTCGCTATGGACTCCTCCATTCGCTCCACACTCGCAGCGACCCTGGAGGCAAAACCTGCCAGAGACTCCTGCATCTGTGCATGGAGATCCATCACCTCTTCTCTTGCGGATGGACCCAGAGGGCAGAGGGTCGACATGCAGTGCAGCTGAGCTGAGCTGGCAGAGCCCTGCGCCCTCCGACGAGGACTCTCCACTGCTGTCCCTGTCTCCAGAATCTGCTGAGGCTCACTTGTCAGCTGTGAAACACCAGGTGACAACACTACTCTATGTCCCGAAGGTCCCCCCGAGGTGTGAGTGTCTGCGCTGGTGCTGGGTGCGCTTACTTCTGCTGATGCTGCGCCCTCAGAGGTTGGAGCTTCCTCTGAGGAGTCTGGCTACACAGCCTCTTCCTCCTCCACAGTGAGGACGGGGGCTCTGGATGGTACTGTGGGGGAGTAAAGGAAGGAGTTAGAGATGTAATGCCAAGGTTCCTCTGGTGACTCCCAGCGAGTTGGTATCTGCTGACACCTGCATCCATGCAGCATTGGTCTCAGTGGGAGGCCTCTTCCTCCCTGACCTAGGGAAGAGGACCTCCCTGTGGGCCCTAACCCCATCCAATAATGCCTGCAGTGAAGCCTCGTCGAATTTGGAGGCAGCTTGGGGTCTGGCACTGGCCACAGCTCCTGCAGGCTCCTCTGCCATCCTGTATGATTCATTTGGAAGCCTTCAGAGGATGCAGTGCTTGCTATGGACCTTGAAAGCACCACGAATGATGACATCATACTGTGGGGATTTCTGACTCGATTTAGACAATTAGCAAGGCTTCCCACATACTGGGAACTAATTGGCCAATTGAGGGAAAATTGCGTGGGGCTGGCTGACACTTTTTTATGTGTGTCAGAAACCCCACATTCGGGGAAATTCGACCATTCCCCACACAAGCCAAAAATCAGGGCCATTGAATCAGAATACACAGTTAAATTAATATGCACTGTTATAAACATTTAAAAAAAACAGCAGTCTCAAGGTGACACCACCACAGGTTCCATTTGTTCAAATGTGCAGCCTGAAGTCTACCCGATTTACATAGCCTGTAATTAAAAAGAATGCAGTATATTTTCGCAATGCAGATGAATTCAGCCTTATAACAAATATATGCCCTTATTCTAATCGAATTCTTTTATTGTAAACATATATGTAGCATAAACAGGCAAAAAACGGAAATATAGAAAATTCAATTACAAGCACCAGAAATACCTTCAACATTTAACTATTTTCCCTTAAAATTTTTAGATGGTGTATACTCTGCAGTAGGTAGGATATAATGCTCTGCTCATACAATATTCTAAACTATTATTCTTACAATAAGCAACTTCATTTACCTGCATGTTTACAGTATTTTGTCACCACTACTACTGATAATATATTTACAGATTAGACGTAAACTTATCGGCCCTACTATTAGAAAAAACAAGAATTACAGGAGTTAAATTAATAGATTTGTAAGGATATTCACATTACAAACTAAGCCTTTTCATTAAAAACATTCATTATGAATAGACAAAACCTCTGGAAAGGTACAAAGGATGAAACATGGGAAAAATATTGATCACCAACACACAATATTCCAAAAATGGTCTTTTCTTAGCCAGCAATCTATTGCAAAAATGCTCTGGCACTGTCAGTGCATTATAACATCTAACAAGATCTGTTGAATGGTCTTCAATTACGAAGTCTAAGATTTGTTTTTTTGCAACTTTGATTGTCGTATACTATCTCTCAACATGGTGACCCCAATTTTAAAAGGAGGGCGGTTATGGTGTGTCCAAGTCCCAAAACAGGCAGCACACCTGGCGAGTCTTGGACGTGGAATCCCTGCTGGTCTTAACGGTCAGGCCTCATTAACTTAAAACTTCCCGGAGAGCCGCCCGACACCCAGCCAGAGCCACTACCTGGCCATCGGGCAGAAGTGGGAATTTGGAGACAGGAGTCTGCAGCCAGGGACCTGGAGGCGATGGCAGGCAGTTCCACCCCAATTGGGGAGGTGGCTGGGGAAGCCCAAGGACTCCTTGCGGGACGAGGAAGGATCACTCCTGCTCCTCCTGGCCCAAAAAGGAGTTCTGACAGAAGTAAATTTTTAAAAATCATGGCCTCTTTTGGCCACTCGGCGACTCCCACCGTGATTCCGTTGCTGGGCTGCAGACAGTGCGGGACTCTCGCTGACTTTAAGTTAAGATTACATCGGGTTGCGAATTTTGAATGCAAATTAGGCCCCACCCACCCGGCCTGACTGTAGCAGGAGCTTCGGCCGACTTGAAAGAATTGTGTAGCTTTTTATTAATGATATTTCTAGATGTATACACTGACCTGACTGAAAGAGGAAAATGGCATATGATTAATTACAAAGAAATCACATGAAAACAGGCTGTTCGACTCAACTTTCCATGTGAGGGCGGGGCGGTTGGAAGCAGGAAGTCATGTGATGACACCTCCAGGAATACAGCCAACCAGAGTTAAGAACATAAGAAATAGGAGCAGGAGTAGGCCATTCGGCCCTTCGAGCCTGCTCCGCCATTCAATGAGATCATGGCTGATCTGCCTCAACTCCATTCACCGGCCCTGTCGCCATATCCCTTGATGCCCTTACTGGTCAGAAATCTATCGACTTCTGTTTTGAATATACCCAATGACTGAGCCTCCACAGCCCTCTGGGGTAGAGAATTCCAAAGATTCACCACCCTCTGTGCGAAGAAATTTCTTCTCATTTCAGTCCTGAATGGCCTACCCTTTATCCTGAAGCTGTGGCCCCTGGTTCTAGACTCCTCAACCCTATCAAGCCCTGTAATAATTTTGTATGCTTCAATGAGATCCCCTCTCATTCTTCTGAATTCAAGAGAATACAGGCCTAGTTTACTCAATCTCTTCTCATACGACAGTCTCGCCATCCCAGGAATCAATCTTGTGAACCTTCGTTGCACTCCCTCTATGGCACGTATATCCTTCCTTAGGTAAGGAGACCAAAATTGTACACAGTACTCCAGGTGTGGTCTCACCAAGGCCCTATATAATTGGAGTAAGACTTCTTTACTCCTGTACTCAAATCCTCTTGTAATGAAGGCCAGCATACCATTTGCCTTCCTAATGGCTTGCTGCACCTGCACATTCACTTTCAGTGACTCATGTACAAGGACACCCAGGTCCCTTTGAGCATCTGCATTCCCCAATCTTTCACCATTTTGGAAATACTCTGCCTTTCTGTTTTTTCTACCAAAGTGGATAACTTCACATTTATCCACATTATATTCCATCTGCCATGTTCTCGCCCATTCACTGATCCTGTCGAGATCCCCTTGAAGCCTCTTCACATCCTCTTCACAACTGTCACTGCCACCTAGCTTTGTATCATCAGCAAATTTGGAAATGTTACATTTAGTCCCCTCATCTAAATCATTGATATAGACTGTGAATAGCTGGGGCCCAAGCACCGATCCTTGCGGTACCCCTCTAGTCACGGCCTGCCATCCTGAAAAAGACCCATTTATCCCTACTCTTTGTTTTCTGTCTGTTAACCAATTCTTAATCCATGCTAGTATATTACCCACAATTCCATGTGCCCTAATTTTGTTCACCAACCTCTTGTGTGGGACCTTATCAAAGGCCTTCTGAAAATCCAGATACACCACATCTACCGGTTCCCCTTTGTCTACTCCACTAGTTACATCCTCAAAGAACTCCAATAGGTTTGTTAAACAGGATTTCCCTTTCATAAATCTATGTTGACTCTGCCCAATCTTACTACGTATCAGTTTCTAAGTGCCCAGTTATCACATCCTTTATAATAGACTCCAGCATTTTCCCTACTACTGATGTTAGGCTAACCGGTCTGTAGTTCCCTGTTTTCTCTCTCCCTCCTTTTTTAAATAGTGGGGTTACATTTGCCACCCTCCAATCTGCAGGAACTGTTCCATAATCTATAGAATTTTGGAAGATGACAACCAATGCATCCACTATTTCCATGGCTACCTCTTTTAGTACTCTGGGATGCAGATTATCAGGCCCTGGGGATTTATCTGCTTTCAGTCCCATTAATTTCTCCAGCACTATTTTTTTACTAATACTAATTTCCTTTAATTCCTTCTTCTCACTAGACCCTTGGGGGGAAAAATTCGGTTGGTTGCACCACCCATTAGCACCTAAAGAGGTCGAGAAGTGGGGCGCTAACCAACTAGCGCCCGGGCGCAGCGAACCCTGCACCTCTTCCCAAACTGAGCGGACATTTAGCGCCGGCGCTAAACCGTTGCGCCCACTCACCAGCGCACGCAGATCATGACATCATTTCATTGTGCAACGCCCTTGGGGCGCCCCGGACCGGAAATTCAGTGGCGCCCCCCTCCGTTCTGCCTGGCGCTAACAAGGACAGGTTACCTTGAACGTTTCCCAATTGCTGTCGGGCTGGGGGGGGCGCTATTTAAAGGGGACTCTTCCTGGATTGTTAGTGGTAGCCATTTTTGGACCACACCTTCTGTGAGAGAGAGAGAGTTGCTCAGAGAGAAACGGAGAGCCATTTCTGCAGTGAGCCAGCGCTGGCTGAGGAACTTTAGCCTTCTGAACATTACTTTGCAGTTGGTAAGCTTCTCAACCGGCATAACTTTCAGTGCGCACTTTCTATGGGGGCTGCATTGGATGGGAACGTCGTCCTTCTCAATCATATTGACAGGGCACAGAGACGCAGGGATAGAGTGGCAGTCATGGCCAGACGGAGGAGGGCCTACAGACGTCAGCATGAGACCTTACGCTGCCAGGGTTTTCCGCCAACAGTTTTCGTATATCAACATGTCGGAGGAGCAGTGTTTCCGAAGGCTGCGCTTCAGTAAGGAGGTGGTCACTGAGCTCTGCTACCTGCTTCAGCCAGATCTGCAGCCTCAACTAAGGTGCAGGACATCTCTGTCGATGGCTGTGAAGATCACTGTGGCTCTAAACTTCTATGCCAGCGGCTCCTTTCAGGCCGCTGCTGGGGACATTGCCAACATCTCAGTTCGCGGTGCATTGCTGCATCCTTCAAGTGACTAATGCCCTCTTTAAAAGGAGACGGCAGTACATCTCCTTCCCAATGACCCCGGACAAGCAGCAAGAGCGCGCAGAGGGCTTCGCAAGGATAGCGGGCTTCCCCATGGTGCAGGGCGCCATTGACTGCATGCATGTGGCTTTGCAGGCGCCTCCGCAACCGAAAGGGGTTCCATTCTTTGAATGTGCAGCTGGTCTGTGACCACCGACAGCTGATACTCGCTGTCAATGCCCACTTTCCAGGCAGCAGCCACGACGCCTTCATCCTGCGCCAGACTTCTGTGGCAGACCTTTTCGAAGCCCCGGCTCACCCAGGAGGCTGGCTTCTCGGGGACAAAGGCTATCCTCTTTGGCCCTGGCTGATGACCCCACTCCGTTCGCCCAGCACCCCTGCTGAAGAACGTTACAATGAGAGCCATCAAGCGACCAGGAACATCATTGAGCACACAATCGGCGTGCTGAAGCAACGGTTCCGCTGTCTGGACCATTAAGGAGGAGCCCTTCAGTACTCACCTGAGCGAGTCTCCCACTTCGTGGTTGTGTGTTGCATGCTGCATAACCTGGCAATCCTCAGGACCCAGCCAATGCCACCAGACATTGAAGCACCAGCAGGAGGAGGAGGAGGAGGAGCAGCACCAAGACGGGAGGGAGGCACAAACTGCAAGGGCCGTCCGTCAGAGGCTTATAGCAAGTCGCTTCTAGGCCCCTCTGAGGGAATGCTTTCTGCCATTCCAAGAACATGAATGGAACCGTTCTGCTACCCCTAAGCCGGTCAAGGCAAAAATTAGTGCAAAGAACAGACATGGACATTGTGAATAAATAAACTTCTTTATTTAACAAAATGTGTATCCTTCCCGCATGACAAAGCAATGGAAACAAACAGCAAAACAAACAGACTGCCACATAACTGTCTCTCACACCCTGGAGACAATGTCCAAAACATAACCAACATTCAGACCAGCATCCTCGGCCTTGAATGAAAGAAATAACATAATTTAGCAGCACCTTCTACTTTTTGCCCCTCGATGGTGATCTGCTTCCCTTGCGGAATTGCCCCCTTCCCGCCCTGCAGCTCCTCCGTAACGGGACCCCAGTGGCTGCAGCAAGGCTGGGGTAAGCCTGCTGACTGTCCGAAACTGAGACCGCAGATGCCCTTGAGGTAAGGCCTGGACCAGCTCTGGGCCTGGAGGGCCCGGCTGCTGACTGCTCCAACTCCGCATGGGCGGAAGCAGTCTGTCCTACAGGTGGTGGCAGCTGCAGTGGAGAAGCGCCAGTGGTGGCATCAGGAATGCTGTCATCCTGAGAGCGGACAGCAGCTCCCTGGTCGGCTGACACACTGGCACTCTGATGGGGCAGCACCGCAGCATGCGCAGCAATCGGCTGGTGCACAGATTGCTGGCCTGCTGTGGCGCGGCGAGGGCCCCAGAGAATCCAGCCCGATCCAGCGAGGGTGGCAGCAGTCAGTGCTCGCATGGCCTCAATCTGCGTCTGCATGAGACCAGCCACTGACTGCGTGGCAGCACTCAGCACTTGCGTGGCAGGTGCCAGTGCTTTGCCGAAGTCCTGGAGAATCCTTGCCAGTGCTGCGCCGAAGTCCTGCACATTCCTTGCCTGTGCTGCGCCGAAGTCCTGGACAGTCCTTGCCAGTGTCTCAATGGAGTCGGGCATCCTGGCCACTGCAGCCATGAGCTCAGTGTGCCTCAGCCCAACCTGGGCGCTCATTTCTGCAAGGGCACGCACCTCTTCTGCGCTCTGTGCAGCAGCACTCGCAGCCCGACTCGCCCTCCAGGGAGACGGCCCCCGAGCTTCCCTACCCGCCTCGCGTTGCTGCAGGCCGCTGGGTCCTGGAGCTGCATCCTCCTCAGACCATTCCCCCCCACTCCCCTCCAGGGAAGGCGTCTCCCCAGTCTGGACATGGGCTGGCTCGCCTGAGGGTGGTACGGATGGTCCGGCTTCCTCCTCCTCGTCGCCTCCAGAGTCACTCGCACTGGCAGCTTGAGGGCCCGCCTCCCGAGCTGGTGATGCAGCATCTGAAAGCAGGGAGGTTCAAGAGTGGCTTTAGCGAAAGGACAGGGTGGCAGCAAGGGATGCATGAGTGCTGCAATGCTCTGAGTTGGCTCGAGAGTGAAAAAGCATGCTGGTGTGGGGAACAAGTGGAAGGAGAGAGGTCAAAAAGGTGATGACCTTACCATTGCTGTCCACAATGGGGTTGGCATCTCCAGAGGAGACGGGGCCAATCATCCGGCTTGCCACAATCCAGTGGACTCGCTCCTCCAGGTCTGTAAGGGTCTGCAGGTGAGGCCGGCCTCCTCTGGTCCGATGCTGTTGCCTTCTATTATTCGCCAGCTTGGCCTGCAAGAGAAAGGACGGGGTGTGATGAAACCTGCAGCCCTGATCTGGCATGACATGTCTCCCATGGTCGATTAGCCCTTACATTATGCTGCCCTGATCTGGCATGACATGCCTCCCATGGTCGATTAGCCCTTACATTATGCACAGAGCTGAATGTGCGTGTGTGTTTCCAGAAAGGGCCATGGGTGCTGGATGACAGCTGGCCATTGGGACTTTGCACACCCTCTGGCCATAAAGTGAGGTGCAGATGTAGGGATGAAGATGATTCTGAAAAAGGCACTCACCCTGACGACCCGAGTGAGGTCGTTTAACTTCTTCCTGCATTGCACAGGAGTCCTGGGAACCATGCTGCTGGAGGTGACTCTCTGGGAAACCTCCCTCCAAGCTCTGCAGTAGTCGCTGTGTTGAGGCCTCCTGCCATTCTCTGGGTAGAGCACAGATCGCCTGCGCTCCACTGCGCCAACCAGAGTCAAGGGCGAGTCGGCCCCCTCGCTGAAGCGCTGCGCTTTCTCCCTGGCCCTCTCCATATTGATGCAGTTGTCGATGCCACAGGTAGGTTACCGCCGAGTTTGAGGCCTACGAGGCGCAGGGTGCGGCTGGAGATGATAATCGATCCACCCCTTTAAGAGCTGGCCGGCGCAAACGTGTCTGGCTGAAATCGATAATTGACAGCAACTGCGCTGCGCCCGCCTGCGGAGAAATTGCGTCGTGCCGCCGGGTTAGCGCCTTAAGACTATCGTGCAGCGCCTGATTTAGCGCCGCAATCACCTTCAGGGGCGCAGCTACCCAATATCGCTTGAGGTGGCGATAAATTGCGCCTGGCGCTAAACTTTGCGCACCGCCAATACTAGCGCCCCAAATGGGACGATACCAAATTTCTCCCCCTTGGTTCCTTAGCTTTTCTGGGAAGTTATTTGTGTCCTCTTCCGTGACGACAGAACCAAAGTATGTGTTTAAATGCTCTGCCATTTCCTTGTTCCCCATTATAAATTCTCCCGTTTCTGACTGTAAGGGACCTACATTTGTCTTCACTAATCTTTTTCTTTTTACATACTTGTAGAAGCTTTTGCAATCCGCTTTTATGTTCCTTGCAAGTTTACTCTCATACTCTATTTTTTCCCCTCTTAATCAAACTCTTGGTCCTTTTTTGCTGAACTCTAAACACTAGTAAGCCAGAGGCTCAGTCAAATGCTCTGAGGATATGGGTTCAAATTCCACCACGGCAGCTGGTGGAATTTAAATTCAATTCAATTTAATTCTGGAATTAAATGTTAGTCTTAGTAATGGCGACCATGATACCATTGTCGATTGTTGCAAAAACCCATCTGGTTTACTAATGTCCTTTAGGGAAGGAAATCTGCCGTCCTTACCTGGTCTGGCCTACATGTGACTCCAGACCCACAGCAATATGGTTGACTCTTAATGGCCTCTGAAATGGCCTAGCAAGCCACTCAGTTGTAAACAACCGCTACGAAAAATAATAAGAATAAAACCGGACGGACCACCCGGCATCGACCTCGGCACCGACAACGGCAAACCCAGCCCTGTCGACCCTGCAAAGTCCTCCTTACCAACATCTGGGGGCTTGTGCCAAAATTGGGAGAGCTGTCCCACAGACTAGTCAAGCAACAGCCTGACATAGTCATAATTACCGAATCATACCTTACAACCAATGTCCCAGACACCACCATCACCATCCCTGGGTATGTCCTGTCCCACCGGCAGGACAGACCCACCAGAGGTGGTGGCACCGTGGTATACAGTCGGGAGGGAGTAGCTCTGGGAGTCCTCAACATTGACTCAGGACCCCATGAGGTCTCATGGCATCAAGTCAAACATGGGCAAGGAAACCTCCTGCTAATTACCACCTACCGCCCTCCCTCAGCTGATGAATCAGTACTCCTTCATGTTGAACACCAATTGGAAGAAGCACTGAGAGTAGCAAGGGCACAAAATGTCCTCTGCCATGGGGGACTTCAATGTCCATCACCAAGAGTGACTCGGTAGCACCACAACTGACCGAGCTGGCCGAGTCCTAAAGGACATAGCTGCCAGGCTGGGTCTGCGACAGGTGGTGAGGGAACCAACAAGAGGGAAAAACCTACTTGATCTCGTCCTCACCAATCTACCTGTTGCAGATGCATCTGTCCATGACAGCATTGGTGGAAGTGACCACCGCACAGTCCTTGTGGAGACGAAGTCCCGTCTTCACGTTGAGGATACCCTCCACCGTGTTGTGCGGCATTACCACCGTGCTAAATGGGACAGATTTCGAACAGATCTGGCAACTCAAAACTGGGCATCCAAGAGGCGCTGTGGGCCATCAGCAGCAGCAGAATTGTATTCAACCACAATCTGTAACCTCATGGCCCGGCATATCCCTCACTCTACCATTACCATCAAGCCGGGAGATCAACCCTGGTTTAACGAAGAGTGCAGGAGAGCATGCCGGGAACAGCACCAGGCATACCGAAAAATGAGGTGTCAACCTGGTGAGGCTACAACACAGGACTACTTGCATGCCAAACAACGGAAGCAACATGCGATAGACAGAGCTAAGTGATCTCACAACCATCGGATCAAATCAAAGCTCTGCAGTCCTGCCACATCCAGTCGTGAGTGGTGGTGGACAATTAAACAGTTAACAGGAGGAGGAGGCTCCAAAAATATCCCCATCTTCAATGATGGTGGAGCCCAACACGTGAGTGCAAAAGACAAGGCTGAAGCATTTGCAACTATCTTCAGCCAGAAGTGCCGAGTGGATGATCCATTAGAGGGTGAGAAGGTTGGATCTCAAACAAGCGTGCTGAGCTTGAAAAAAGGAGACTATGAAGGTAGGAGAGTGGAATCGATTAGAGTGGACTGGGAAAATAGATTAAAGGGTAAGACGGTACATGATCAGTGGTGTACATTTAAGGAGTTATTTTACAACTTCCAAAAAATATATATTCCACTGAGGAAAAAAGAATGTAAAAGAAAAGATAACCATCCGTGGCTAAGTAAAGTAATTAAGGATAGTATCCGACTAAAAACAAGGGCATATAAGGTAGCCAAATCTAGTGGGAGGATAGAAGATTGGGAAGTCTTTAAAAGACAGCAAAAAATAACTAAAAGGTTGATTAAGAAAAGGAAGATAGATTATGAAAGTAAATTAGCAAAAAATATAAAAACAGATAGCAAAAGTTTCTATAGTTATATAAAAAGAAAAAGGGTGGCTAAAGTAAATGTTGGTCCCTTAGAGGATGAGACCGGGAAATTAATGGTGGGAAACATGGAGATGGCAAAAATGCTGAACAAATATTTTGTATCAGTCTTTACGGTAGAGGACGCTAAGAATATCCCAACACTGGACAAACAGGGGGCTCTAGGGGGGGAAGGAGCTAAATACGATTAAAATCACTAAGGAAGTGGTACTTGATAAAATAATGGGACTCAAGGCGGATAAATCCCCTGGACCTGATGGCTTACATCCTAGGGTCTTGAGGGAAGTGGCGTTAGGAATTGTGGATGCATTGGTAATAATTTTCCAAAACACCCTGGACTCAGCAAAGGTCCCGGCAGATTGGAAAACTGCTAATGTAACACCCTTATTTAAAAAGGGTAGTAGGCAGAAGGCTGGAAACTATAGACCTGTTAGCCTAACATCTGTGGTTGATAAAATGTTAGAGTCCATTATTAAGGAGACAGTAACGGGACATTTGGATAAACATAATTTAATAGGACAAACTCAGCATGGTTTTATGAAGGGGAAGTCATGTTTGACAAATTTGCTCGAGTTCTTTGAGGAGGTAACATACAGGGTGGATAAAGGGGAACCAGTGGACGTAGTGTATTTAGACTTCCAAAAGGCATTTGACAAGGTGCCACACAAAAGATTATTGCTCAAGATAAAAAATCACGGGATTGGGGGTAATATTCTGGCGTGGGTGGAGGATTGGCTCTCTAACAGAAAGCAGAGAGTTGGGATAAATGGTTCGTTCTCAGACTGGCAATCAGTAACTAGTGGTGTTCCGCAGGGGTCAGTGCTGGGTCCCCAACTCTTTACAATCTATATTAACGATTTGGAGGAGGGGACCGAGTGTAACATATCAAAGTTTGCAGATGATACAAAGATGGTAGGGAAAGTAGTGAGTGAAGAGGACATAAAAAACCTGCAAAGGGACATAGACAGGCTAAGTAAGTGGGCAGAGATTTGGCAGATGGAATACAATACTGGAAAGTGTGAGGTTCTGCACTTTGGCAGGAAAAATCGTAGAGCAAGTTATTATCTTAATGGCAAGAAGCTGGAAAGTACTGTAGTACAAAGGGATCTGGGGGTCCTGGTGCACGAAACTCAAAAAGTTAGTATGCAGGTGCAGCAAGTGATCAAGAAGGCCAATGGAATGTTGGCTTTTATTGCTAGGGGGATAGAATATAAAAACAGGGAGGTATTGCTGCAGTTGTACAAGGTATTGGTGAGACCGCACCTGGAATACTGCATACAGTTTTGGTGTCCATACTTAAGAAAAGACATACTTGCTCTCAAGTCAGTACAAAGAAGGTTCACTCGGTTAATCCCGGGGATGAGGGGGTGGTCATATGAGGAGAGGTTGAGTAGATTGGGACTCTACTCATTGGAGTTCAGAAGAATGAGAGGCGATCTTATTGAAACATATAAGATTGTGAAGGGGCTTGATCGGGTGGATGCGGTGAGGATGTTCCCAATGATGGGTGAAACTAGAACTAGGGGGCATAATCTTAGAATAAGGGGCTGCTCTTTCAAAACTGAGATGAGGAGAAACTTCTTCACTCAGAAGGTGGTAGGTTTGTGGAATTTGCTGCCCCAGAAAGCTGTGGAAGCTACATCACTAAATAAATTTAAAACAGAAATAGATAGTTTCCTAGAAGTAAAGGGAATTAAGGGTTACTGGGAGCAGGCAGGAAATTGGACATGAGTCTAGGTTCGGAATGGTCATGGCCCTGTGGGTAGTGGAGTGGGCCCAGGGGCCGTGTAGCCCGGTTCTGCTCCTACTTCTTGTGTTCTAATTCTGTGTTAGATTTCAGGAGATGGTTTTATTTCTGTTCCTGGCTGGGGTGAAGATCGCCTTTACAGAAGGTAAGTACTGTAGAAAATATAGGGACAGAGTGATCTCCTGGACGAGTTTCGATCGCCTAGATGGGTCGGAGAGGAATTTCCCAGATTTTTTCTCCCAAATTGGCCATTGGGTTTTTTATCTGGTTTTTCGCCTCTCCCGGGAGATCACATGGGTTCGGGTGGATGGAGAGTGATAGAAGATTTGAGGTTAGGATCAGATCAGCCATGATCTTATTGAATGGTGGAGCATGCTCGAGGGGCCGATTGGCCTACTCCTGCTCCTATTTCTTATGTTCTAATGTTCATCTCGGCCTCCTCCTGAGGTCCCCAGCATCACAGATGCCAGTCTTCAGCCCATTCAATTCACTCCACGTGATGTCAAGAAACGGCTGAAGACACTAGATATTGCAAAGGCTATGGGCCCCGACAACATTCCGGCAATAGTACTGAAGACTTGTGCTCCAGAACTAGCTGCGCCCCTAGCCAAGCTGTTCCAGTACAGCTACAACACTGGCATCTACCCGGCAATGTGGAAAATTGCCCAAGTATGTCCTGTCTACAAAAAGCAGGACAAATCCGACCCGGCCAATTACCGTCCCATCAGTCTACTCTCAATCATCAGCAAAGTGATGGAAGGTGTCGTCGACAGTGCTATCAAGCGGCACTTACTCAGCAATAACCTGCTAACTGACGCCCAGTTTGGGTTCCGCCAGGGCCACTCAGCTCCTGACCTCATTACAGCCTTGGTCCAAACATGGACAAAAGAGCTGAATTCCAGAGGTGAGGTGAGAGTGACTGCCCTTGACATCAAGGTAGCATTTGATCGAGTGTGGCATCAAGGAGCCCTAGCAAAACTGAAGTCAATGGGAATCAAGGGGAAAACTCTACATTGGTTGGAATCATACCTAGCACAAAGGAATTTGGCTGTGGTTGTTGGAGGTCATTCATCTCAATCACATGACATCACTGCAGGAGTTCCTCAGGGCAGTGTCCTCGGCCCAACCATCTTCAGCTGTTTCATCAATGACCGTCCCTCCATCATAAGGTCAGAAGTGGGGATGTTCGCTGATGATTGCACACTGTTCAGCACCATTCGAGACTCGTCAGATACTGACGCAGTCCGTGTCCATATGCAGCAAGACCTGGACAACATTCAGACTTGAGCTGACAAGTGGCAAGTAACATTCGCACCACACAAGTGCCAGGCAATGACCATCTCCAACAAGCGAGACTCTAACCATCTCCCCATGACATTCAATGGCATTACCATCGCTGAATCCCCCACTATCAACATCCTGGGGGTTACCATTGATCAGAAACTGAACTGGACCAGCCATATAAATACTGTGGCTACAAGAGCAGGCCAGAGGCTGGGAATTCTGCGGCGAGTGTCTCACCTCCTGACTCCCCAAAGCCTTTCCACCATCTACAAGGCACAAGTCAGGAGTGTGATGGAATACTCTCCACTTGCCTGGATGAGTGCAGCTCCAAAACACTCAGGAAGCTCGACACCATTCAGGATAAAGCAGCCCGCTTGATTGGCACTCCATCCACCACCTTCAACATTCACTCCCTCCACCACCGGCGCACTGTGGCTGCAGTGTGTACCATCTACAAGATGCACTGCAGCAACTCGCCAAAGCTCCTTCAACAGCACCTTCCAAACCCGCGACCTCTACCACTTAGAAGGACAAGGGCAGCAGACACATGGGAACATCACCACCTACAAGTTCCCCTCCAAGCCACACACCATCCTGACTTGGACCTGTATCGCCGTTCCTTCACTGTCGCTGGGCCAAAATCCTGGAACTCCCTTCCTAACAGCATTGTGGGTGTACCTACACCATATGGACTGCAGCGGTTCAAGAAGGCGGCTCACCACCATCTTCTCAAGGGCAATTAGGGATGGGCACTAAATGCAGGCCTAGCCAGTGACGCCCACATCCCATCAATGAATAAAAAAAAAACTGCTCCCAATCCTCAGGCTTGCTACTTTTTCTGGCAACTTTATATGACTCCTCTTTGGATCGAATACTATTCTTAATTTCTTTTGTTAGCCATGGTTGGGCCACTTTTCCTTTTGTGTTTTTGCGCCAGAAAAGAATGTACAGGAAACTTTGTGCTATCCGGCACAGACGGGACCGAGCTGTTGCCGTCCCATCAAAACTGCTGAACAAACCAGCGCTAATGTTGAAACATACGGAGATTTTGAGCTCCGTATCTGGCAACAAACCCTGTTGCTTAGCAACAGCTTCTAAACAGTCGGCCATACCTTGCAAGCGTCTCTGTTGCTTAGCAACAGCTTCAGCGAGACTTTGCAGAGCCTGACTGGTGAAAAAAAAAGCAACGAAATGAAAAAAAAAAATAACGAAACGGCTCCTGATTTTTGCCGGTGACTCGAGCATTCCGGACAGTTAACCTCCAGATAAACCAAAGTTTCCTGTATAACTGTTGCAATTCATGCATTCGTTCCTTAAAAGTTAGCCATTGCCTATCCATCGTCATGCCTTTTAATGAAGCTCACCAATCTATCATAGCCAACTCACTCCTCATACCTTCATAGTTTCCTTTGTTTAGATTTAGGACCCTAGTTTCAGATTGGACTTCTTCACTTTCCATTTTAATGAAGAATTCTATCATGTTATGGTCACTCTTCCCTAAAGGAACCCACACAAGATTATTAATTAATCCCTTCTCATTGCACAATACCCAATCTAGGATAGCCTGATCCCTAGTGTTTATATGTCTTCCATGATATTTTAAAATAAAATTTCAAAGCAGTGCAAATAATCAATGGCCCGGATTTTGTGGTCAGCGGCGAACGACTGGTGCTAGCAGTTCATTACACTTACACTTGCCGACAGACTGTCTGTGGGCTTTTGCACTGGAACTTGTGGTTATTAGCGAGTCAAAACAGCGCAGTACCATCTACAGGGGATCTGGGACCTGTGTGAACAGGGCAAGCATGTATCTCCTTAACCAATCAGATTGAAGAATCCTTTCTGAGACATGCAGCATCTAAACCAGGATGCAAGTTAGATTAGTTAAATCAACGTGAAATCATGTACAGAAAGCAAAATAAAGAAAGGGCTAGAAAAATGGGAGTAAGAGAGAGTGATAAGAGACAGAAAGTAAAAGAAAAAATAAATCATTTTCCTTCTTTTAAATCTTCAACAACAATTACAATCTGAAGGAATCAAACTCCACACTTGTAAAAGTTAATTTTCAGGGCCAGAGGGGCTGTTTGGCAGTAATTAAGACTGATCACGCTGTTAAAAATTTACTTACAATTGAATGGACAAGCTCCAACCTTTTCTGGCGTGTTTAGTGAGTAAGTACACCAACATCACACCGTTCATGTATTTGAATGCCGAGTCTCTTGCCCAGATACTGTTATAGCGAAGCTGCTGGAGGAGCAGGGCAACTCGAACAGCAACTTCCTGATTTCCACGTTTAATTGCGCATGTGCGGATGCCAAAGGTTGTTGTCTGATTTACTCTTTAATAACTGTAAGCGCTGATAGCCTCATCATTACTTCTACAGCAAAATCCGAGCCAATGTTGTATCAATAATTTCATTGCTTTACAATTTGAAGAAAAGTTTTGGAATACCAATTCTATCTTGCAGTACTGGGTTTGGTGTTGGTTGCAAAGTTTATTCTTTCTAAAAATAAAGTCATCTTTGCGATGAATACATCTTATACTATTAAATAAATCGTAATCAGACAGATGCCTAAAGATATGAACAATGCACAAAGATACAAGGGGAACACTGCCAGATCTTTTCTAAACTTTAATTTTGCATGTTCATAATAAAGGTGTTCAGAGAAGGATGTGGAAATCTTTTGAAATTCATTCTAAATACCTAGAGGGGGGAAGCAGCTGGTACATTTACTCACTTCACTTCACTTCTGAATCTAACCCAGACTGATGGAATTAAACCCTTCTCTGTCCGCCAACTGGAAGAATCCTATGAGCAATCACTTTGGGAAGCGTCAATCCAGTGCCTACTATACAAACTGATCACAATTCAGAACAAGTTGGCAATCTCACTCATGCAGGCTATAAAGATGGTTGATTTCAGAAACAGAGGAATTATCATGAGTCAATTGGGATGTTTATTTGAAGTTAGATTTGGAGTGGAGGAAAAGGAGCTTTTCTGCATATCAGACTATCCTGTACTTGGCTTGGAATTGTTCAAAGCCCCAAATGTAAAAGTGTTATATTCTGAAGCATCAACTTTAGGGTCACCAACCCTCCAGGATTGTCCTGGAATCCCTAGGAATTAAAGATTACTCTCCTGGACACTGCTGGAAGCAACCCAGGATAAAAGTCATAGGGACATTAAAAAAATGTGTTTTTTTCATTTTCTTTGAACACTTTAATTTATTAGTTATATAAAAATATTGCACATGGGAATAAAGGCTGTTCGACAAGCAGGGCAGAGGGAGGAGGGAGACCATGTGCTGAAACCTTCAGGAATATGCCCAAGCAGAATTGGCGACCCGAATCGACTTACCGCCCTTGCACAAGCACAACGATTCATCACAACATTTTGGGACATAAAGAAGAAAAACGCCAACACTGGCCATACGATATTGACTGCAGATCCATGGCATGCTTGTACATTTGTCTGATCTTTATATTCTACAGGAAACTTTGGTTTATCCGGAGGTTAACTGTCCAGAATGCTCGATCCACCGGCAAAAATCAGGAGCCGTTCGTTAGTTTTTTTTTCTTTTCGTTGCTTTTTTTTCACCAGTCAGGCTCTGCAAGGTCTCGCTGAAGCTGTTGCTAAGCTACAGAGACGCTTGCAAGGTACGGCTGACTGTTTAGAAGCTGTTGCTAAGCAACAGGGTTTGTTGCCAGATAGCGCTGGTTTGTCCGGCAGTTTTGATGGGACGGCAACAGCTCGGTCCCGTCGGTGCCGGATATCTCAGTTTCCTGTATATGGCTCAGCACAATACCAGACAGTACACATGACTGCTGAGTTTTGGAGTACGCATAGTTATCCCTACTGGCTAAGGACTGAAGGCTTCATTTAACTGTAATATTACTATGAATTTTTTCCAGTGGTCTGCTCGGAAAACACAATCTCAGAAAGGCACTCAATTATGAAGCTATTTTTTTGATTGTCCTTCAATGAATTTTACTTGGATTGCATTTGTTCCAGTCACTGCATATTGCATACAGTTATAAAATGTTGTTGTTTGAACAAAAAGAAAGCAGAGCAAGCAGAAATATAAGTAGATGTTGTCTAGGGTGCAGCTTGTTCAAACCTAAATATAGGTCTGTACCAGTGAAAAGGTTAAAGTTGCTCAGCTGACAACAGCACAAGATGTAAAATAAGGTAGCAGCTTCAGAATTTCAGTATTCAGTTGGGTAAATTTATTCAATATGTCATTAACTACACAATAAATGTTATTCTTGCCAAAAAGCGCAAAACTCCAGTAAAATTAAAGATGACAGTTCAAACAACTATATTAAGCATTTGTATTGACGGATAGAAATCTCATTTTTTTCCTTAGCAAAACCCAGTGCCTTAAAGTTGAAATTTCAGTGAATTTTGCTTCCAATCTTTGTACCAGAAAACAAAAATGCCTTCCGTGTTACACTACTACATTTATCGAGTAAGCACACTTTGTCTATAATCATTGCGTGAATGGCCTCAGGTTTGTCCTTTGGCTGCACTGACACTCTATTTAATGGAGTAAAATTCTAACTCAAAGATACAAGAAAACTTCAAGAACCATACTATCCAATCGGCTCGTTGAAAATAGGTCATCACCTGCTGTTTAAAGGAGCTATTTTTTTTTTTATTCGTTCATGGGATCTGGGCGTCGCTGGCAAAGCCAGCATTTATTGCCCATCCCTACTTGCCCTTGAGAAGTGAGCTGCCTTCTTGAACCGCTGCAGTCCGTGTGGTGAAGGTACTCCCACAGTGCTGTTAGGGAGGGAGTTCCAAGATTTTGACCCAGCGACGATGAAGGAAAGGCGATATACTTCCAAGTCAGGATGGTGTGTGACTTGGAGGGGAACTTGTGTTCCCATGCGCCTGCTGCCCTTGTCCTTCTCGGTGGTAGAGGTCGCGGGTTTGGGAGGCGCTGCCGAAGAAACCTTGGCAAGTTGCTGCTGTGCATCTTGTAGATGGTACACTGCAGCCACGGTGCGCCGGTGGTGGAGGGAGTGAATGTTTAAGGTGATGGATGGGGTGCCAATCAAGTGGGCTGCTTTGTCCTGGATAGTGTCAAGTTTCTTGAGTGTTGTTGGAGCTGCATTCATCCAGGCAAGTGGAGAGTATTTAATCACACTCCTTACTTGTGCCTTGTAGATGGTGGAAAGGCTTTGGGGAGTCAGGAGGTGAAACACTCGCCACAGAATACCTAGCCTCTGACCTGCTCTTGTTGCCACAGTATTTATGTGGCTGGTCCAGTTAAGTTTCAGGATGTTGATGGTGGGGTATTCGGTGATGGTAATGCCGTTGAATGTCAAGGAGCGGTGGGTTAGACTCTCGCTTGTTGGAGATAGTCATTGCCTGGCACTTGTGTGGCGCGAATGTTACCTGCCACTTATCAGCCCAAGCCTGAATGTCGCCCAGGTCTTGTTGCATGCGGGCATGGACTGCTTCATTATCTGAGGAGTTGCGAATGGCACTGGACACTGTGCAGTCATCAGCAAACATTCCCATTTTTGACCTTATGATGGAGGGAAGGTCATTGATGAAGCAGCTGAAGATATATGTTTCATTTACTTTTAAATGAGCATATATTTATAATCTTCCCCCTTCAGACATTACTTTTTTATAAGTTTTTTTTGGGTAAATTTTGCCTCATTAATATGAGGGATATTAGTACTGGGGAAAGGAACACTTTCAAATTTGGCTCCCTGTGACAGCATCGGACACTCCAGCTGAAGAAGAACAGGAGGTACACAGGAAAACACCCTCAAGGTACTGGAGTGGCCGGCTCTAGATGGACCATATCCCAGCAGAGTCAGCACCTTAAGGAGAGGAAAGGAGAGATTGAGGAATTTGTTTAAAAAAAAAGATATTTCAAGATTATAGCCTCATACTACAGTTCAAGTGACTGTTGGAAAACACTCAAGAATTTTCTGTAAATTTACAACAAGAAAATGGCGTATTTGCAGTGTAATGCCAATTTCTGGTGCAAAAGATTGAGGAAATTCAGGTGCAAATCATTTACACCCGTTTTTATGCTACGAACAATTTGCACAATCTTTTGCACCAGAAATTGACATTATGCCATTTTCTCGTCGCTCAACGCATAGATTGTTGGTGACACTCAGCAGCAGATTTTTGCGTGTGAACAGCCAGCATGCTGGGAACTGTCATGATACATTCATTGCACACTTGTTCGAGCAGATCAGAATAGTTGATGGATGGATTTTGGGTGATGTGGCATACCCACTGATGCCATGGTTGATGACAATAATTTAGGTTTCTCAGAACACAGCAGAGGAGTTGGAAAGGTAGGAAGGGGCATACTCCACATGCCAGACTGAGGGGTCATGGGGCTGTGATCGATGTTTGTTAACGTCAGTTGGCTCCGGACATGGAACGGCTGCTGGCTATGTCCCAGGAGTGAGATCTTAAGCTGCTTGGTCTCGCCTACCACGTCCAGGTGATAACGTGCTTTCTGCCCTGGCAAGTGCCGCTATCCAAAGAGCAGGCACTTGGACCTCACCCGTTGCCCTTCCACTTCTGTCTGGGTTTGCGGCCCCAGTCATCAGTTGGCTTGCTGGTATGATGTCATCCGCCAAATACTACAAGGCCTCAGTATCCCTTTGGTGAAAAACTGGAAGGCACGATTCAAGGTGCCCTCAAATCTGTCCCCAGAAGCCTCAAGAGCTGCAGCCTGAGCTTCCAGCAATGTGGATGTGCCGACTGCTCCATCTCGGTCCCCTGCCTGGGACCTGTTACATGCCTTAATGCAGCCGCCAACTGTTACACTAGTTCCCGCAACTTGAACATCACCTGTGCGATGCTGGCACTTAACAGTGCTGCAGACTCTGGAGCCAGACCCACGGGTATCTCCAGAGTGTTGCTGATGGACTCCAGAGTTCTCAAGGACATCCGATGTTCCAGCAATGTGCAGCTTTTAAGGTGTGCGCCCATCAAATCTGAGTCCCATGACTCATCAATCCGTTGCCGTCTTCTAGCTTGTCTCTCCGGAGAGGTGGGAACAGCCTCCACCCCTTCAGAGTCATCCTGGTCTCCGGAACAAACAACTAAGCTGGTAAGCTTATATGGCCTCCTGTGCGCAGGGTGGGCAAGGAAGGAAGTGTGAGTGTCTTATCTTCCCAGCTCTTGTAAGGCCTTTAAATTTCTTTTGGCACTGCTCCGCCATCCTAAGGGGTCAAGGATGAAGCACTCAGTGCCTCTGCCACCTCTCTCCATGCCCCATCGCTGATGGCAAGTCACAGTTTTGGCTTCGGAAAGCCCAGGAGTTGGTCCCACCTGTCATCTATTTCATCGAGGAGGGCATAGAGGTCACCCTCAGCAAAATTGCAGGCCCTCTTCCTGTCAGCTTTCATATCAATTTTGGTGGTCCTCTGTGAGAAGGTAAATGCTGTTGAGACAAGTGATCACTCTTTGGACAAGTGAATTTAAAAAAAAAATTCAAGCTGTGTGCCACTGAGCTCCACAGCCTCTTTCTGACAAAAGCTATTACTCGTCCCCTCCCATTTATAGGGCTCCACCTGAGTTCCGTGGGGCACCATAGGTTATGTTTAAATTACGAGATTTTTAAAAATACTGATTCCTACGTCCCGGCATAGTCAAATTACGTATACAGGAAATGTCGGCAAGGTGGGTGTAACAACCGGCGGCAATTTTGGCGTAACTTGCCGGTTATACCGTTGTAGGAAGTTTTGCCCCTCAAGCTTCATGTTCATTGTTTTGAGACATTATTTGAATCCCTCAATGGGTGCTATATGGTAGTGTCTTACCTGTGCAAAATCATGCTCTATTTAACTGCACATTTCATTAAGTAACACATAAAATATTTAAATGGATAAAATATTTTGTGACAAAAGTTTGAAATAGAGATGGGCAGCAGTAAACAGATATATTGCGTATCAAAAAGTATTATCAAATACAGGAATAAGTGCAATTATAGTAACATTTTGATTTTATTTGTACTGTTAGCTGTTCAACTACACACCTAGTACAAAATACATATTTCTGCAGCAGAGAAATTTTTCGTGGGTTAGCACAGCTGATTGAGTCATCTATCAAAGCATATTGGCACATTACTGAATACGTTGCCTTCCTACTTATTCCACATACTCCACCTGGAACCACACAAGAAAGACAAAATCTCTTTGACCAAAATAACTGGGGAAACTTTGCTAGTTAATGTCTATATTTAGTTAAATGATATAGGAAAATGTTCTTCTCATGTAGATCAGTGCACAAGTGTCCAGTATTGTAAGAGGAATGTTGTTATAAGTTATAGATGAATGTGGTGATATAAGGGCCAACCCAGTGGGTCAAAGTGTGCCACAGAATGATAGGATGCAGATTCACCTGAGATCTCACATGGTGAGTTATCAACTGAATACTGCACAATTAGACTGCACAATTACGGAGAAATGTCATGTGGAGGTTAGATGCTTTCTGGCAGGGAATTGAGGAAATGGGGCAGTGATGAAATTGGGAAGGTGTTGCTTGTTCTGTACTCGCACCCCTCTTTGCAGCTCCTGTCAAGGTGGTGTTGGCAGAAGCCTGAGAGCAGGCTGCCTGCCGAGGGATTCTGTTGAACAAGAAGACCCAAGAAAGAAGAAAGGAAGAAAACACTTTTTTTTTAACTTGTACAAACTGAAACATATTGCACCAAAGTCTTAAGGTTACACACAAACTTCTGCTGTTAATCATAACAAGCCATCTGAAGCATGAAGTTATCAGTTACTTTGATGCAATCAATATTTAAGACAGCAATTAAATAATCGTCTTTTGACATGTTCAGTGAACAGAAGCATGAATGACTTATTCTGAAATCCATTAGGCAAAAGGCTCTTGCAAAACAGCTGTCACTGCCCACCACTATAATTAACACAAATCAATTTATTAGTAACCCCTCTGGAGCACAAAGTAATTCATCATTACCATCTTCTGTACAGCAAACTGACAGCAGTCCATACCTCTTGTCTGTAGCAAAATACTAAATGTAGGAGCAACAGTGCATGGAAAATGTACTTTTAAAATAAATGCGTTGATTTGCACACAGCAGGCTTATAAATTTATAAGCTCGCTTGTTGCAAATATTTAACTCTGCTTTCATAGTCAATATTTTGCTAACTTCTGTTTGCACACGTTCCATTTTAGAGGCCTTGAAACATTAAACTGAATGACACAAGAGGCTACAGGAGATCAACTAATTTTGTATTAAATTCAGTACGTGGGGCACATGTTTCATTGAAAACTCTAAGGTGAACCTTGGTCCTATGGATAAATGCATTATAGTACAGGTCCACAACCCCTTATCCGCAATTCCGAATTTCGAAAAGCTCTGAAAACCGAAAGTTTTTTCGTGGAGCGTCACTTGGCTTTCGTACTTCGGGTACAACTTTGAATGGCCATATCTCCGCACTCCCGCGTCGGAGCCAAGCCGTTTTTACACTGTTAGACGCAGCTTCCCGTGCCCGTTTGAATGCTGCCCTTCTCGGCGGCAAAGGAGAATTTTTTTTAATTTTCAGCCGATTTCGGGAAAAAAATTTCCCGGTCTGAACTCGGATTTTTCGGCTTTAATCGTTTCGGATACGGTCCCTTACGCAAAAATGGATAAAAATTGAAAAAAATGTCAAAAAGAGCTGCAGATACCCCTACCGTTCTGAAATCCGAAAAATTCCGAAACACATCTGGCCCCAAGGGTTTCTGATAAGGGGTTGTGGACCTGTACCAGTTATGATCAACAGACCTCGCGCCACTGTGCTCATGCTTGGGCATTACAATCCTTAGCTTCACATCTGTTGGCGAACAGCACTCCACCCCTTGCTGTGAGGAATCTATGGTACTGAAGAGGGAAGAGCATCTCACTACTTCACCCGTCTGTCCCCATTTAATAAGAAAATGCAGGGAGAAGCGAAGGGCATGAATGATCTCCCCCCCCGCCCCCAACCACCAAAATCAGGGCCAGTTATAAATAAGGTCATTGCATTGCAATCTCCCCTTGCAGAGAGAGTTTGCTGACCAACCCCCTACCCCTGCTGAAGTGGTTGCCCTGGTTTTGCTCCCTTTCCGCATCCTACTCCATTGCTCCTCCCTGTCTCTTTCCCTATGTGCATCTTCCCCCAGCTCCCTTTTCCAGAATCCTCCCCCTCTTCCCACCACCTCCATTTTTATCATCCTCTCACCTCCTCCACCTGGGTCCATTTATGCCTCCTCGCTCTAACTCCATTTGACCTGAATACTGCACTTGGTCTTGACTCCCTTTGTGCAATGCCATGGGAGATCAATCAGTAAAGTATCAAAAGCCCACTTGCCTCATCAAGCCCATAGGTCAAGTTCTTTTTTCTCCATCTTAAACTCCATCCAACATGAATCTGTCTTTCTCATTACAGATGCTTTGTATTTCCAGCACTTTGCTTTTTTCTAACTTAGCTTAAGTGAATCACAATTGCAGTTTTGGAGCCTATACCAAAAGCTAAGCTGCCTACCTGGTTATGTATAGATAATTTTTCCCCTCCTGCAAGTTCCTTTTAACCAAGAAAGTCAATTCCCTTTTGCTACACAGTATTTCATCAAAGTCAAGTGATCTGGCACAGCACAACAGCTATGAATTTCTACATTTACTGCACGTAATTTAATTTGCTGCCAGAACATCTAGATTTTTCTTTAAATGTTACAGAGGCAGTTAAAATGCCTGTTCTTGAGCAATAACGAATCATTTGACGCATTAGCCTACGGCCCACTTCTACATTCATTACTACTGAAGAACAATATACAGCCTTATAAGGATCATTCCTGCGCAATGATCCTTATTCTCACGAGCCCCATTCTGTTAGTTATATCTTGAGTTTTCATCACATGCATCATTTGAGCTCAAGAACTTATTTATGAACATATACACAATGCATCACTTTTCCTTCTCCTTTTTATATTAGTCTCTATACTAGTCTTATTCATATCTGACCAGGAATCCATTCCTGTGCATCGGTTAAACATCTATACAGCATTGCTTTCTACAGTTATTCTCAATGGCCCGGATTTTGCATTAAGAATAACAGTGAGGCTACCAAAGCTCAGCGTTATTATGGAGTAAATTTGATAGCAACTTCCGGAGTCTGCAAATGTGGAAATCTGGACGTTGCTGTCAAATTTGTCCCACTCTTCCACAAACTGTGCTACACCAGTACCTCGTTGATAGACTCAGCACTGAAATTTGTGTAAGGGTGTGAAGTTGCAATACTTACCCACTAGTTACCCACTAAACACACCTGAAACAAGTTCTGATTGTCCTGCAAGTCTTCAGTCTCGCCACTGCTCCTTGTACTTCAGCCATTGTCATTATTAGCCCGTTCTTTATTTTTCCTTATATAACACTTAGGACGATGTGACAATTCATTATACAATTCCTTTATTCAAAATGTGCATGCACAGTTCAACCACTTTCTACAAAATGAACACACACAACGTATAGTTCTGGCGAAAGGTCATCAACCTGAAACGTTAACTCTGTTTCTCTCGCCACAGATGCTGCCCGACCTGCTGAGTATTCCAGCATTTTCTGTTTTTATTGTATATTTTATATTATATAATGGGCCTGAATTTGCGGTCGGAGGCTTCCGGCGGGCAAATGCCTCCGAACCGCAAAAAAATTACGAACTTACCTCATAGTCCCTCTACACGTACGCATGCATAAAGGCCCACATGGCGAAGTATTGACTTAAAGTTATACTACACGGTTTTATACTAAAGATGGATCATATTACAAGATACTGCTGAACACATCAAAGTTACAAATTCAGCTCAAGACCATAAGGTTTCCGCAACTTAGGTCAGCTCAAAAAGAGGCTTATTTAAAAAGAGGTGTCATACCACGCAATAGAACCCACTGTTGTTCATGCAGCTTCCTATTCCAGGAACCAACAGAAACTCTTTCTATATCACCAAGAAGTTGCCATGTGTTTCCAGCAACATAATTTACTGAATCATGTATAAAGAATCAAACAGCACCTTGGGAACAGGGCTGTGATTAAGCTTTACTGGTACACACTCCCCCATCTTGCTTCATTAGTGATCACTTTCCTAATGCTTTTCACCAAAAAGCAGCAGGAACCATCAATCTGACAATTTATGCACATTATTTCCTAGATCTTCTGTTCTTTTTCTCACTTCATACCACCTAATCTGTTCCTTATTTGCTTTCCTTTCAGTTATTCTTATACAAATAGAATCCCTCCCGAGTGCTCATCATCAATTTCTCTTTTTTATATCCATTGCTACCTCTTCCAATTCCTTTATGCTCAAGAATACTGCTATTTACTTAGTTTAATCCGCATCTTAAAGCTTTCACATCCCTCACATATATCCGGTGCAAGGTCCACATCTCGTTCACACTTCCCTATGTTCTACCTGAAGGTGACTAACAGGCAAAATGCAATTTTCCATCTTTTTATTTTTCTCCCAATTCCTAGTATGTTCAACCTATTTTAAGATCCTAATGGTTTTTATTGAAGTTTTACCATGGAAGTTTAGCAAAAGAAATACTCACCAATATATTGCACAAAGCTTTCACTTATGATGCTGCATTATAGTTAAATTAAGAACATCTTCAGGGCATTTAAACTTGAGAAATGTAAAATGATTCAGTGCTGATGAATGTTCACTGCCTACTTATCACTTGACCGTTTACCTACTGAACCTGTTCCTGAAGAGCTACATCAACTGTGGAAAATACATGTTTCCCTGAAATACATTTCCTCATGCATAGCTGCATAAACTATGCACAGATATAATTACTTATATTGTGAGACGCCTCGCTGTAAAACTATACCCAATGGAACCAACTCCTAGCCTTGAAAAATTTCCCAAACCGTAATATTTTTCCTATACTTGATTTTGATATTAATGTCACAAAAGAACAGTTTAGCCTGTGTATTATATTTCTTGCTATCTCTGCCTTTCACTCACACAATGCACACACCAAGTCGAGAGGAACAGTGAAGCCCACCACAAAATATTAAGATATGCAGATTTTAAGTAATCCAGGAAAGATGTGAAACCCCTCTGCCAGCATGTGTTCCCTGAGTTAAGTTCCTCACTCGCACTCATCTGTTCTGCCAATGATGAGTACCTTCAGGTAATAATCTCTGGATTGTTACCTGAGCCACATGCAAATTGGCATAGGGACAGACAGATCAGAGAGTTAACATAGAAACATAGAAGATAGGAGCAGGAGTAGGCCATTCGGCCCTTCGAGCCTGCTCCGCCATTCAATGAGATCATGGCTGATCATCCAAATTCAGTACCCTGTCCCTGCTTTCTCTCCATACCCCTTGATCCCTTTAGCCTTAAGAAATATATCCAACTCCTTTTTGAATATATTTAATGAACTGGCCTTCACCGCCTTCTGTGGTAGAGAGTTCCACAGGTTCACCACTCTCTGGGTGAAGAAATTCCTCCTCATTTCAGTCCTAAATGGCTTACCCCTTATCCTTAGACTATGACCCCTGGTTCTGGACTCCCCGGCCATCATAAACATCCTTCCTGCATCTAGTCTGTCCAGTCCTGTCAGAATTTTATAAGTTTCGATGAGATCCCCTCTCAATCTTCTAAACTCCAGTGAGTATAAGCCCAATCGACACAATCTCTCCTCATACGTCATTCCTGCCATCCCAGGTATCAGCCTGGTGAATCTTCGCTGTACTCCTTCCATGGCAAGAACGTCCTTCCTCAGGTAAGGCACACAATACTCAAGGTGCGGTCTCACCAAGGCCCTGTACAGCTGTAGCAAGACATCCTTGTTCCTGTACTCGAACCCTCTTGCTACGAAGGCCAACATACCATTTGCCTTCTTAACTGCCTGCTGCACCTGCATGCTTACCTTCAGCGACTGGTGCACAAGAACACCCAGGTCTCAAAGAGTGGTGTGGGAGGTAGGGGTTTCGCTTCATGGGACACTGGCATCAGTACTGGGGAAAGAGGGAGCTATTCCGTTGGGATGGGCTCCATGTAAACTGGGCTGGGACCAGCGTCCTGGCGAATCGAATAACTAGGGTGGCAGATAGGGCCTTAAACTAATGAATGGGGAGGGGTGGGGGGTGGATTCAGGAAAGGGTAAAATCAAAAGCATTAAGAGAAATGTCAAGGCTGTAGAGCAGAGTAGTAATCTGGGTAAAGATATGCAGAGTGGGTCAGAAAGGGACAGAGAGATTAATAAAGGTAACAGGGCACCAGTGACTAAAGTAAAATCAGGGAAAAATAGAAAAAAGTTAAAGCTAAAGGTACTATATCTGAATGCACGAAGCATTCGCAACAAAATAGATGAATTAATAGCACAGATAGAAATAAATAGGTTTGATTTAATAGCAATTACAGAAACGTGGGGCTGGATTTTACCAACCTCGGCGGATGACGTTGGTGGTGGGTCCCAGCCTCGCTGCTGGCTCCAGCCCGCAGTCCAAAATGATTTTCCCCTGATTGGGCTTGTTAAGCCCACCCAGCGCATTTGACGGCCAATTGAAGGAAGCGGGTCTGATGATGTAATTTGATGATGCGTCATCAGCCGGTCTCCTTAAAGGGACCATGCGTAAATTTAGTTTGACATTTGTGCTGTCAGTGTTCTACAGCATTGAGGTGCTGCAAACACTGACAAGCACTGCACAGAGGTGCACGGCTGCACCCAGGCTATCCCATGACTCCCTCCATATGGTTATGGAGGGAGCCACAGCACGCAGGGATGTTCTCTTCCCTTCCCATGGGCGGAAGAGACTTCCCCAGGAGACCAATGCAGCCTGGTTGCACATTGCAGAGGAGGACACAAGAAGGGATGTGGTCAGGAGGACCAGGCTGCAGTGGCGCAAACCTTTCAATGATCTCAGTAGATCATGAAATGTTACTGCAAAGCCACACTCAACCTCATCCTGTTGTGCCACTCATCACATCCCCATCACTCTGCCTTCCCTACCCTACTCCTTCACATCCTTACTCACACCAACTTACCCTGCACCTCCACCCATCCCTCTCTATCTATATTATCACTCCCCCATCCCACTAGCCTGCCCTCACACTCACCCTCATCCTAGTCCAATCATACCAACTAACAACACACAAGGGTAGGCACTTGTGTGTTTTAGCCAATGTTCAAGTGAAGTTTCTGTTAATGTGGTGTCATACATTGAAACCTTTATTTTCAACACTTTGCATTCTTGGCCAGATCTGTGTGCACCTTTGGAAGTGGCTTAGTGAGTTGCAGTGAATAGTGAGACATAACGGTAACCCCCACAATGGTGATGAGTGTGAAAGGAATGGCTTGGGCATTGTAGGGATGCTTTATGGTGTTCGTGTGGGGTGGTGCCAATCTGGCGCATCATGTGGCAGACAGGGTGTACAGTGTCAAGTCAAGTAAATCTGGCCATGGTGAGGCCATTCCTGGCGTCCCAGGCAACAATGTGGTCAGGTGCTAATGCCCTCTGTCCAGTGCAGCATCAGTTGATTTCGGAGAAGGTTGGTGTTGTTGGTGTTACAGGTGTGCCTGGTGTTACTGGTGTTGGGACTGATCGTGGTGGGATTCTGAGGACCAAGGTGAGATAGTTTCAAGGGCACCGATGCTGATGTAATAGATGGCAGGTGAACTTGAGGTGACAGAAGCGATCTGTAAATGGTGAGAGAGGTTGTTCTGGATAGAGAGTTTACTCCAAACACTTGCAACCTGCATAAAGCTCAATCTGTCTTCCAAGTGTTGTAAGCAACAGCTTCTGAGCTTAGAAAGTGAACAGCTGTGAGTTGGGAGCTTTTATAGCACATTTACAGCTGTCACGTCATGAGACGATTCCATGGCCATTCAACTCCCAAGCTGCTTACTTGACGTGATCCCCGAGCAGCGTGAACCCCATGGGCGACCTGGTAAATGGTGAAGGTGGGCTCAAAATACTTCTTAATGGTCTGTTAACAAGGTCATAATGACCTAAATTGCTTCCCCCGCCGCTGTGTGTCGGGTCAGCTCAGCGTTGACGGACCCAACATTTGGGAAAGGTACGTGGTGGGAGGTTGACAGCAGGGTCCCCACCCGGTCAAAAAAATGTTTTCCAACCCAATCCGCCACCGATCCCACCCACTGACCTCCTGATAAATGCCCCCGTAGTTGCAGAGTGACCAAGGTTGTGAACTAAATATTCCAGGATATTTGACTTTTAGAAGAGACAGGCAGAATGGCAAAGGAGGTGGGGGGTGAGGCAGCCCTGATGATAAAGGAGGGGATAAAGACAGTGGAGAGAAAGGATCTTGGCTTGGAAAAACAAAATGTAGAATCAGTTTGGGTGGAGCTAAGAAACAACAAGGGGCAGAAAACATTAGTGGAAGTGGTTTATATGCCCCCTAACAGTAGTTGTAGTGTCAGGCAGAGAGAGTATAGTTCAAGAAATTAGAGATGCATGTAACAGGGGTAATACAGTAATCGTGGGGGACTTTAACTTTCATATAGACTGGGCAAACCAAATTTGCAGTAATAGTGCAGAGGAAGAGTTCATGGAATGCATTCATGATAGTTTTCTAGATCACTATGTTGAGGGACCTACTAGGGAATTGGCTATTTGAGATCTAGTATTGTGCAATGAGACAGGGGTAATTAATAACCTTGTAGTAAAGGAGCCTCTGGGGAGCAGTGATCATAATAATAGAATTTTATGTTGAGTTTGAGAGTGATTTAGTTAAGTCCGAAACTAGGATCCTAAATCTGAACAAAGCAAACTACGTAGGTATGAGAGGCGAGTTGGCTAAGGTAGGTTAGGAAACTAGATTAAAGGATATGACAGTAGAAAGGCAATGCCAAACATTTAAAGAAATCTTTCATAATTCACGACGAGTATACATTCCCTTAAGGAATAAAAACACCATGGGTAAAATGGTCCACCCGTGGCTAATGAGAAGATAAAGATAGTATTAGTATAAAGGAAGAGGTCTATAAGGTTGCCAAAAAGAGGAGTAATCCTGAGGATTGGAAGGATTTTAGAATTCAGCAAAGGAGGACCAAGAAATTGATAAAGAATTAGAAAATAGCATATGAGAGTAAACCAACGACATAAAAACAGACTGTAAAAGCTTGTATAGGTATGTAAAAAGGAAAAGATTAGCGAAAGTAAACGTGCGTCCCTTACAGGCTGAGATAGGAGAAATTATAAATGGGAAATAAGGAAATGGCAGAGAAATTAAACAACAACAACTTGTATTTATATAGCACCTTTAACGTAGTAAAACATCCCAAGGCGCTTCACAGGAGTATTATGAGACAAAGAATTTGACACTGAGCCACACAAGGAGAAATTAGGGCAGGTGACCAAAAGCTTGGTCAAAGAGGTAGCTTTTAAGGAGCATCTTAAAGGAGGAAAGAGAGATAGAGAGGCGGAGAGGTTTAGGCAGGAAATTCCAGAGCTTGGGGCCTAGGCAACAGAAGGCACGGCCACCAATGGTTGAGCGATTATATTCAGGGATGTTCAAGAGGGCAGAATTAGAGGAACACAGATATCTCGGGGGTGGGGGGGGGGTGGGTGGGGGCTGAAGGAGATAACAGAGATAGGGGAGGGGCGAGGCCATGGGGGTACTTGAAAACAAGGATGCAAATTTTGAAATCGAGGCGTTGCTTAACCGGGAGCCAATGTAGGTCAGCAAGCACAAGGGTGATGGATGAACGGGACTTGGTGCAAGTTAGGACACGGACAGCCAAGCTTTGGATCACCTCAAGTTTACGTAGAGTAGAATGTGGGAGACCAGCCAGGAGTGTGTTGGAATAGTCAAGTCTAGAGGTAACAAAGGCATGAATGAAGGTTTCAGCAGCGGATGTGCTGAGGCAAGGGTGGAAACGGGTGATGTTACAGAGGTGATTGGAGGGATTCAAACATGGAGGTGCGGGAAAGATGAGCACGGATTTGGGAGGCGACAACACGTTCAAGGGCTTTGGAGAGGAAAGGGAGGTTGCAGATGAGGCGGTAGTTTGCAAGGACGGAGGGGTCAAGGGTTAACAACAGAACATGCTGGAAACACTCAGCAGGCCATGCAGCATCGTGGAGAGAGAAACAGAGTTAAGGGGTCAAGGGTTGTTTTTTTGAGAAGGGTGATGACAGCAGATTTGAGGGAGAGGGAGACATAACCTGAGGAGAGAGATCCGTTAACAATGTCAGCTAACATGGGAGTCAGAAAAGGGAGTTGGGTGGTCAGCAGTTTGGTGGAAATAGGGTCAAGGGAGCAGGAAGAGGGTCTCATGAACAAGATGAGCTCGGAGAGGTCATGAAGGGAGATCGGAGAGAAACTGGAGAAAGATGCAAGGTCAGGGCTAGGCCAGGGAGGATCCTTAGAGGAAGTTTGGCCCGGTGGGTTAGAGGAAGGAAGGGGAGTGGCAGAGGCAGCTGAACAGATGGTCTCAATCTTAAACAAATACTTTGTCTGTTTTCACGGAACAAGACGCAAAAAACATTCCAGAAATAGTGGAGAACCAAGGGTCTAGTGAGAATGAGGAACTGAAAGAAATTAGTGCTGGAGAAATTAATGGGACTAAAAGCCGATAAATTCCCCAGGCCTGATGGCCTACATCCAAGGGTTTTGAAAGAGGTGGCTATAGAGATAGTGGATGCATTGGTTGTCATCTTCCAAAGTTCCTTAGATTCTGGAACGGTTCCCACGGATTGGAAGGTAGCAAATGTAACCCCACTATTTAAGAAAGGGGGGAGAGAGAAAACGGGGAACTATAGACCAGTTAGCCTGACATTAGTAGTAGGGAAAATGCTAGAATCTATTATTAAGGACCTGGTAACAAGGCACTTAGAAAGTAATAATAGGATTGGGAAGAGTCAGCACGGATTTATGAAAGGGAAATCATGGCCCATAATTTCCAATGCCTATGGGTGTGTACGAGCTGTGTACACACCTGTAGGGGCCTTGCAAGTGCCGGTTTCAGGCATGCGAAGCACATGCGCTGAAAACCAGCACTTCCGATCTGTCAAGAATCCTCTTGACAGATCCTCCGGCTGCCCTGGAGAGGGGCGAAAGTTCCGCTTTCTGCACAACCTCCGCCTGCTGAAATCCCTTAAATATCTTACGCGTAAGGCCTGCTTTTACCAGCATAAGAGTTTAAAAAAGTAAAAAAAAAAAAAAATTTCCATTCATTTATAATGTAATAAAAATATTTTTAAAAAAGGTTAAGTTTATTTTTAGCCCCGTAAAAAACTTCAAATATTTTTTTCAATAAATTAAATATTTTAAACAAAAATTTAATTTTATGTAATTTTAACTCATTTTAAAAACGTGATTAAAAATGTTTTTTATTTAATGTTGCAGTGTCTTTTTTCAGTGATCCCCATTCATACTTTTGACAGGTCTACCTGTCAAAAGTATGAAGGGAGATTCCCTTCTCCTATTGACTCGCCTGGCCCATGTGATCCCAGGGATGCTTGCGAACTGCCTGCGCCCCTGGGATGCCTGGGCCTTTGCACACGCGCACCAGGAGAGGCCCAGGAGCGGAAGAGTCCGGACCTCAGGAGCCCTCAGGTAAGAGCACAGATTATTTCCCCGATAGGAGGCATCTGCACGCAGGATGCCTCCTATCGGAAATTACGGGCCCACGTTTGATGAATCTGTTAAGAGTTTTTTGAGGACAGAAAACAGAGAGTAGGAATAAACAGGTCATTTTCGGGTTGGCAGGCTGTAACTAGTGGGGTACCGCAAGGATCAGTGCTTGGGCCTCAGCTATTCACAATCTACATCAATGATTTGGATGAGGAGACCAAATGTAGAATATCCAAGTTTGCTGATGATACAAAGCTAGGTGGGAATGTAAGTTGTGAGGAGGATGCAAAGAGGCTGCAAGGGGATATAGACAGGCTAAGTGAGTGGGCAAGAACATGGCAAATGGAATATAATGTGGAGAAATGTGAAGTTATACACTTTGGTAGGAAAAGTTGAAAAGCAGAGTATTTTTTAAATGGTGAGAGATTGGGAAATGTTGGTGTTCAGAGGGACCTGGGTGTCCTTCTACACGAATCGCTGGAAGTTAACATGCAGGTACAGCAAGCAATTAGGAAAGCAAATGGTATATTGGCCTTTATTACAAGAGGATTTGAGTTTAAGAGTAAAGACATCTTACTGCAATTATATAGGGCCCTGGTGAAACCACACCTGGAGTATTGTGTACAGTTTTGGTCTCTTTACCTAAGGAAGGATATACTTGCCATAGAGGGAGTGCAACGAAGGATCACCAGACTGATTCCTGGGATGGGGCGATTGTCCTATGAGGAGAGATTGAGTAGACTAGGCCTATATTCTCTAGAGTTTAGAAGAATGAGAGGTGATCTCATTGAAACATACAAAATTCTTACAGGACTTGACAGGGTAAATGCAGGGAGGATGTTTCCCTTGGCTGGGGAGTCTAGAACCAGGGGTCACAGTCTCAGAATAAGGGGTCGGCCATTTAGGACTGAGGTGAGGGGAAATTTCTTCACTCAGAGGGTGGTGAATCTTTGGAATTCTCTACCCCAGAGAGCTGTGGATGCTCAGTCAATGATTATATTCAAGGCAGAGATCGATAGATTTTTGGATATTAAGGGAATCAAGGAATATGGGGATAGTGCAGGAAAGTGGAGTTAAGGTAGAAGCTCAGCCATGATCTTATTGAAAGCAGAGCAGGCTCGAAGGGCCGAATGGCCTACTCCTGCTCCTATTTCTTGTGTTCTTCCAATGATGACCTTCTTCCTGTTGCCTTAATATAATGTCACTAAGATCAATAACGAAGTGCTGTAGGGGGTTGGGCTTCTCAATCTTGCAAGACAGCTGATTACATTTGTTTTCAAGAGATCAGGGAACCCTGTTCACTGCAGACTTGGTTTTATATCGTTCTACTTAAGTGGATGTGGAAACTAGCACCAATAAGCTATAACGAGACAAAGGTAAATTGATAGCTTGGTAAAAGAAAGAATTACCCATCAAAAGAGTGGATGGGAGCTGGAAAAATAAGTGAGTTGCAGGTCAAACAGGTTGGTGGGCATGTAGAGAGTGAATCTGAATTGGACAATGGGAAAACAGGTGAGTGGAATTAGGGTGAGTTATCACCTCAAAGTACAAAAACTGTTGGATGTTCTATGGAGTAGCAATCAAATTTCCGGCCAAGAAAAGGTATTTCTCTGTGACAAATATATATATAAAACCACGTTGTATACCCCTTTCACCAATGGACTGTCTAATCCGTGAGAGAAGATGAACATGCACTGAAACTAAGCCACAGAAGGTTAATCCATACTCTTGTCACTTGAGTATAAGGCCACATATGCTCAACACCAGAGTGGCAAGAAATGGGAAAGCATCATCTACCACCATGTTATCCCCATGAGCTGCCCAGAACAATCCAAGAACGGATAGGCATCAAGAAACCATCGACCAAGGATCAATAAAACACATATTTGACGACCAAGGATTGGATAGATCTTTGTCACCATCCTCAGACTACCTCCAGATGGCATGTCTGAGAGTTGTTGGAATAAACCAACATCAATATGTTAGAAATAACAACAGAAAATGCTGGAAATACTCAGCAGGCCAGGCAGCATCCGTGGAGAGAGAAACAGAGTTAACGTTTCAGGTCTGGGACCCTTCATCAGAACTGGAAAAAGCTGGAGATGTAACAGATATTAAGCAGGTGCAGAGACAGGGGGGGGGGGTTAGGAGGGGAGGAAGGAATAGAAAGAACACCCTGTGCTTTTGTAAGAGGAAAATGGAAGACATGTCGGAAGCACTAGTGTGGAAGGTGGCATCGTCAGAACAGACGCGGCGGAGACGGAGAAACTGGGAGAATGGAATAGAGTCCTTACAGGAAGCGGGGTGGGAGGAAGTGTAGTCCAGGTAGCTGTGGGAGTCGGTGGGCTTGTAGTGAATGTTTGTTGAAAGCCGATCGCCAGAAATGGAGACGGAGAAGTCAAGGAAGGGAAGGGAAGAGTCGGAGATGGACCATGTGAAGGTGAGGGAAGGGTGGAAATTGGAAGTAAAGTGAATGAACTTATCTAGTTCAGGGCGAGAGCAGGAAACGGCACCAATACAGTCATCGATGTACCGGAAAAAGAGGTGAGGGAGGGGACCTGAGTAGGACTGGAACAAAGAATGTTAGTGCTGTCATTTTAGACAGATGGGTTCAATCAAACTTGAAGTGGTTTCAGTGTTTATCTCCAATACTCTGAATGTCTATAAAATTAATTACTAATGTTCTTCAAACACACCTGTTGAGACGACAAGAGAATGTGGATTTGGGGAGCATGTAACAGATTGGACTGTAGATTACAGAATACAAAGTAGAGGGTGGTAATTAATGGACCATTTGGAGTTCATCAACTGGTGGAGTGCATTAGGGATTAGTCCTGGATGAACTTTCTTTTCTTTATTAATGACTTTAATGAGGTAATAATGACTAGAATACAACAATGTGTAAGAATGTTTATTGTGTAGATGAGCCAAGTTATTACTCGGAAGTGTCAGGTTTAGTGTTGGTTGGTTGATTGGTCAATATATAGAATAACTTGCCACTGTAAAGTTGACCTATGTAATGTGGCAGTATTGGTTACATAGAAGGAGAAAACGCTTCGAAATAAAGAACTGTAATAAAAATATTATAGTCAAATTACTTTTTATATAAACTGCCTCTTTGGTATAATTCTGAAGTTAGTAGGGCAGATTAAATGATCATAGTCTTTTTGGAAAAGTGCTTGCAATTTTTCACCAACCACAAAAAGTGCAAGGAGCTCATGGAATTCTTTGCCACTAAGACTGAGACTATCCATTCAGCTGCCTCTGCTGCTTCCCCTTCCCCTCGCCCATCAAGCCAAACCTAGCCCCAGGCTCCCCCCTGCCATGGCTCTGAACCCATGTCTTTCCTATATTCCCTCATGCCCTCGCTGGGGCTCATCTTGCCCATGAGACCATTCTCCTGCTCTCCTGTCCCAATTGCCGATAAACTGCTGACCATACAACTTCACTTCCTGGCTCTAATGCTAGCCCCGCCTCAAAAAAACCTACCCTTGACTCCTCAGTTCTTGAAAACTACTGCCCCATTTCCAACCTCCTTTTCCTCTCGAAAATCCTTGATCCTGTTGCCGCCTCCCCAATCCGTGGTCTTCTTTCTGACAAATCCATGTTTGAAATCAAGATTTCTGTCTCTGCCACAGCACGAAAACAGCACTTATCAAAGCTGCAAAGCACATCCCTTTGTAACTGTGGCCATGGTGCACTAGCCCCCTCGCTGCAACATTTTGATATGGTTGATCACACCATCCTCTGCCAATGCCTCTCCCCAGTTGTTCACTGCAGTGGGATTGTCCTCACCTGCTTCCACTCTTAACTATCTGATCATCGCCAGAATGTCTCTAATCGCTTTTCTTCCTTCCCCGCAGTTACCTCCTTAAAACCCACCTCTTTGGTCATCCCTCTTAACATGTTCTCCTAATATGGCCCGGTGTCCATTTTTGTCTGATTATGCCTCTGTGAAGCATTTTGGGAGATTTTTCTACATTAAAGTTGTTGTTGAGAAGAGTAAAAAGATCCATCCATCATTTTTCTGAGAATAACAGCTTGTGCAAGCATAGCTGGAGAACAGTTCAACATAATTACATCACTGTGCTATGAATTTGCAGAGAAACAATAAAGCTCTGCCAAATACTTGTTCACAAAGACTACCTTCTTTAAACATTTCCAGACGAATAGCAAGGAACATGGCATATAACTATCGCAAGGAACATGGCATATTACTGTTACAAAGAGAGAATGAAAATGATGTGCTTGATAAGAATGTAATATTTTTACCATTAAGTTTGACCATATTAGGGAAATTAGAATCTGGACTTCCTATTTAAAGAAAGATCTTGCATTTATATAGCATCTTTCATGACCTCAGAACATCCCAAAGCACTTTATAGCCAATGAAGTAACATAGAAAACATAGAAACGTAGAAGATAGGAGCAGGAGTAGGCCATTCGGCCCCTCGAGCCTGCTCTGCCATTCAATGCGATCATGGCTGATCATCCAAATTCAGTACCCTGTCCCTGCTTTCTCCCCATATCCCTTGATCCCCTTAGCCTTAAGAAATATAGCTAACTCCTTCTTGAATATATTTCATGAATTGGCCTCAACTGTCTTCTGTGATAGGGAATTCCACAGGTTCACCACTCTCTGGGTGAAGAAATTCCTCCTCATCTCAGTCCTAAATGGCTTACCCCTTATCCTTAGGCTGTGACCCCTGGTTCTGGACCCCCCCCCCCCCCCGCCGCCATCGGGAACAGCCTTCCTGCATCTAGTCTGTCTAGTCCTGTTAGAATTTTATAAGTTTCAATGAGATCCCCTCTCATTCTTCTAAACTCTAGTGAATATAAGCCTAATCAACCCAATCTCTCCTCATACATCATTCCTGCCATCCCAGGTATCAGTCTGGTGAATCTTCGCTGCACTCCCTCCATGGCAAGAACGTCCTTCCTCAGATAAGGCGAACAAAACTGCACACAATTCTCAAGGTGTGATCTCACCAAGGCCCTGTACAACTGCAGCAAGACATCCTTGCTCCTGTACTCGAATCCTCTCGCTATGAAGGCCAGCATACCATTTGCCTTCTTAACCGCCTGCTGCACCTGCATACTTACCTTCAGCGACTGGTGCACAAGGACACCCAGGTCTCGTTGCACTTCCCCTTTTCCCAATCTATTGTTGTTCAGATAATAATCTGCCTTCCTGTTTTTGCCACCAAAGTGGATAACCTCACATTTATCCACATTATACTGCATCTGCCATATCGCCCAACCTGTCCAAATCGTACTGGAGTTTCTCTGCATCCTCCTCACAGCACACACGCCCACCCAGCTTTGTGTCGTCTGCAAACTTGGAGATATTACATTTAGTTCCCTCGTCTAGATCATTTTGAAGTGTAGTCACTGTTGTAATCTGGGGAATTTGGTCATTCCCGAGAGAGCAGAGAAATGCAGAGTACTTGAGGCGGACCCGAGAAGCTTAAAAGACTTCTTAGATCATGAATCTGAATGTTCCAGCAAGAAGAAATAAAGCATAAATGTTTGAAAAATAATTCATAAAGCCAGGTAAAACATTAGAAAACGGTATCATTGTTTTGCAATGTTACTTTAAAGTAAAAATGCTCAAGGTCAAGACAGGTGCTCACTAACAGAGGCCATAGTTGATGTCAAGTGTACGAATGTCTTCCTGACTTGACGTGCCCACAAGGGTAAGAGCATGGATTGAAATAAAGATTTACTGAGATGGCAATTTCTGAAGTGCAAAATATTCACAAATATACAACCTTATTATTTGATTCATTCATACTCCACAGTTCCCAATTGCAAGATTGATCCCTAAAAAGGCAGCATAAACTTGTAGCAACACTTCACTGTTTAATTCAACAGCATTGTTTTGATAAAAGCCTTTGGCTAAACAGCTTCACATCACCAGCACCATCCATCACTTTCAATCTCTATTTTGTTTTGTTGCTAAGAGGAACACGCTAAGAAGAAAAAAAACAGTGCTTCAACAACTTTGGCAGAAGTGGTTTTAAAAAAGGTCAAGAGGAAATAAGGTCATACAATAGATAGACAAAATGACCCACAAGAAGTTCTCTAATAAAATGCATGCTTTGGCACCCAGTTGGACAGAGGTTGATGCTTCTAGTGTTCAACTGATGACATGGTACATCCCTATCTAATTAGTGACTCCTTCCAGCACAGTATTCTTCATGCTTCTCTCTCTAACTTTATACACACCAATGACTGCTTCCAAAGAAAATGATTTATTTCTGAAAATACTGAAGAGCAGTGGTACCCTGGTGGAAAAAGACGAGTGCTTTTTACAATTTAAATATGCATTAAGGGCTTGGAATATGGTAAAGCAATGGAAAAAGGATCTGTACAACATTTTTTATGAACTAATGTCTATTGTGCAATAATTCGAAAGAACATATTGTGGCATGTTTTAAACTGAATGTTACTGCTCTATTGTCAACTATATAGACATAAGTTATTACAAATGGCCATTGAGAACAAAGAATAGTCTTAAACTTTGAAATATTGTTTAGAACAAGCATGGAGGTGCTTTGCTGCATTGATAACATACTGGCCAGGATTTTAGCCCAGAGGTGGGTTCCGTGCAGTGGGGCGGGAGGCGTGGTGGTGTTTTGAGGTTGGGAAACCTGGAAGAATGGGTTTCCCAAATGTCCTGCAATTTTTAACTGCAAGGCTCCTTTAATTTTTTTTTTGTTGAGTTCCTGCCCACAGGCAGCCTGATTGACAGGCTAGAGGCCTGTCGGGCGAGGAAGCCTGCAGCACAAGGCCGCAGCCGAGGAGAACAGGTCGGTGTAGTGGGAGAGATTGGGGGCGGGGGGTGGAGGAGGTCCCGATCGTGAGGACTGGGGTCCGATGGTGGGCAGGGTGGGGCGGAGGGCAGACAAATCTCTCACAAGTAGTGCTGTAAAGGCAGTTACCTCATGGATTCAGCCCTTCTCGTCTACTTTCGGCCGCCGGGTTTTCTGAGGCCTGGGAAACCCGGCCGACAGGAGTTAAAAATAGAATGACTGTTAAAATGAAGGCAGACAGCCTCATTATAATATTAAAGTGACCAACCCGCTTCCCGCAAGCAGATTGGTTGCCTACCCCTCGTCCCACCTCCGTTAAAACATGGGTGGACTCGAGGCGGGTTGGGTTCCTGTTTCAGATTTTTTGAATTTTAACCTTGACCTGACACCAACCCATCCGTTTTTGGGAGTTAAGATTCAGCCCATTCATTCTAGCTTACTGCAGCCACAACATGCACTCTCACACTGACTTACTGATAATGTGATTTTATTTTATAATAACCTCATATTGATTGAGTTGATTTTTGAGAGAATGATCTGCTAGACAAAAATCTGCAACATATTTCTAAGACTCCAAATTATTCATGCACATCAGCTTCAGTATGATTTCCAAAATTTTAAATAAGACAGGACCAGAAAACTGCATTATCCCTTTAGGCACTGCAGCATTTTTAGTACTGTGCCAGATTTAAAACAGAAGTACATTTGAATCACCATATAAATACTTCCTGCCAAACATTACAAAGCAAATTTGCAAGCTCATATTAATGAGGAATGTGTATTTACTGCATTTTTTCTGATTATTTTAAAAGTATGCAATTTCCCTTGTGACATTATTTTACATTATTTTGAAGAAGGGTTCGACCCGAAACGTCAACTCAAATTTCTCTCCACGGATGTTGCCTGACCTGCTGAGTTTTTCCAGCATTTTCTGTTGTTATTTCGGATTTCCAACATCTGCAGTATTTTGCTATCGTACAATTGGTATGGCTCTTGGAACTGACTCTTGAAAATAGAGTTGTTTTTTCAACTGATGGAGGTCCTTCTCCTGGTCTATCATCATGAGGTCTGGGACTTGGGACAAATGCACTCTCTCAAAACAGTAACCATTGCTCACATTTCTGCTAAGGTAGTAGATAAATGTTAAAATTTAAGATTTAATTGAGTGTTGCTCTGGATGCTCAACTGCTGTGAAAAACGCAGCTGAACCATTTGTGTCTGGCCTCGTCTTAGCACATGGTTTTTGGTTTACCTTCAAAAAGATTGGAGAGGCACCCGTGGGGGCATGTGTGAAAGACATGAATATCCAGTTCAAATCACAAGGGGACCATTGGTACACTCTGATTACGATATTGTATAGCTAGAAATTGGGCAGTACAGGCGCATCCCTAAACATAAGACACTCAGGCCACTTACAGGAGTGACCAGCACTGCTGTATCCAAAAGAATACCGAAGGCATAGAAACATAGAAGATAGGAGCAGGAGTAGGCCATTCGGCACCTCGAGCCTGTTCCGCCATTTAATGAGATCATGGCTGATCATCCAAATTCAGTACCCTGTCCCTGCTTTCTCCCCATATCCCTTGACCCCTTTAGCCTTAAGAAATATATCTAACTCCTTCTTGAATATATTTAATGAATTGGCCTCAACTGCCTTCTGTGGTAGAGAATTCCATGACCCTAAACTTGTAACAAAAAGTCATTTACACATCAAATTACATGATTCTTCCAAGTTAGAAATTGCACCTGCCACAGCGTATATGGATACAGTTAAAAGGTAATGCAACATTGCATATTTAGTTCTGAAAATCCTCAAATAAGTAGTTTTAAACTGCAGGGCTTTCAGAACAGCTGTAAGCTGCAGCTCAGTGGTGGCACTCTCGCCTGAGTCAGAAGGTTGTAGGTTCAAGTCCCATTCCAGAGGCTTGAGCACATAATCCAGGCTGACATCCAGACTGAGGGAGTTTCTGCTGCACTATTAGAGGCACCATCTTTCAGATGAGACATTACATCGAGGCCCCGTCTGCCCTCTCAGGTCGATGTAAAAGATCCCATGTCACTATTCGAAGAGCAGGGAAGTCCTCCCTCAGCCAACATCACTAAAACAGATTATCTGGTCACTATCTCATTGCTGTTTGTGGGACCTTGCTGTGCACAAATTGGCTGCCCATTTCCTACATTACAACAGTGACTACACTTCAGAAAGTACTTAATTGGCTGTAAAGCGCTTTGGGACGTCGTGAGGTTGGAAAGCCACTATATAAATGCAAGTTCTTTCTTTCACTTCATTGTAGGACTACCAGTTAAGAACAACACCCTTAATACATTCAGTAACTCACTGTGTTAGACTGACAATAACAAGTCTACTGTGACTTAGGTCAGAGACTGTCCATTATTTAGTAACAATTACATAAATACCATATGCATCCCATAACTTACTAGTATTTGGTCACAATATGATCAAATGAGTACTACATGCATTCCATAAACAAATATATTCACATGAGCCATTTCATTGGTCATCTGAAACATAAGAACTCAGGGTACAATTGACCATCAGAAAACACAGCAAGCCAATTTTTAAACTACATCACCTATTAATATTTCTCACAACTACATTAAATACAATTTAACAGGTGTCATTAATATGCCATTTCACCAAACTATGAAACACAATAGCAGCAGTATAGTTACAGTCAGTACATTGTTTTGCAGAAAGCTCAAAAGATTTTCAAATCTCACCATTTTATATTTCATTTTCTTCTCCAGCTTTTCAGATGGATTAATTGAAGAACATTGGCTTCATTGTCCTTTAAAACTAACCTGGTTGGAATATCTCAAGCTGATATTCCTCTGTTCCTTTGGAGGAACATAACGCCTAGCAGGGTCCAGATCCTTAGGGCTGATCAGTTCATCCACTATCAGGGATAACACATAAGGAAATAATTGGATGTTAACTAAAATTTGGCCAGAATATTGTATCATGCTAATCCATAAAATTATCATCTATTGGTTTGTTACATGCTTTGCAACATACCAAGCATATGTCATAGAATACAATTTGTGGATGTTCAGAAATACAGTTGGCGAAAAGTGAGGATGACAACTTAGAGACCAGACAATGCGCATTAACAAATTATTTGGCCATGGTGGACATCACAGCCAAATCTGTTCTTATCCTTGTGTGAAATCCACACGTACACTTTCCAACAGTTTCACTAGATAACAACCAAGAGTGGCAAGTGTGATTGATATTCCCTCTCCCCATTCCAGGGGGTCTAAGCCACTTCTATTGCTCATACCTTCTCCCTAGGCACAATCAGTTAAATCAACACAGACTGGGGTTTTGAACTTTGAACCGTCTTAGTCTGTGCATCTCAGTTCCATACTGGGTAGTGCGTTTCACTACTGAGACTTTGAGCAGTCTAGCATGTAGTACGTATTTGTTATAACAAGAATAGTTGCAAAAATTAGAAAATGCACATTTATCAGCAAGATGCCACTATGGTTTCAGGTCACACTAAGTTCATAACACTTATCTTTGGAATTTTTCAAATGAGTAAATTCCTGTTTGGACTAACATAAAAAATAATTAAATCTTATGTTGGCCTTACTAGGTGATGCAATATTCATGCACTAAATTCAATTGCTTAAAGAGCTCCTGAGAGGTTGATTGGCTGGGGTAGGAGTTGGAAGCATTCAAAAGGATGAGATAAGAAATGCAGCAAGGCCTGAAAGTATAGAGAATCCAGTACATGTAACATTTGTTTATACAATTGCTCAAATTATTGGAGGCTAGGAGTGTCCTAGAATTCAATGAATTGCTTGCCAACATTGATCATCATACATAACACAAATTATTTGCTTTATATTCAACAAATACTTTTTTTCATGCAACACATGGGCTCATAAAATTGTCAACAAAACAGCCCTAATCAAAGTCACAAATGACATTTTCTGTGACTGTGACCATGCTGCATTATCCCTCCTTGTCTCTTGGAACTTTCTGCAGTCTTTGATACAATCTATCACACCATCCACCTCCATTGTCCGCTTACCTTTAAGATCTTAGTCAAAACATTTTGAGCAATGGCTTCTCTTCCCACCCCCACACCATCACCTCAAGAGTCCCCAAGAATCCATCCATGGCTTCTTCCTCTTTCTCATCTATTTGCTGCTCCTTGGCAACTTCATCCATGAACATGGGATCAGCTTTCACATGCATGCTTTCACATGACCCCTAGCTCTACCTCTCCACCACTTCTCTCAAACCGAACCATCCACCTTCTGCTATCAGATTGATTGTCCATCATGCAGTCTTGGATCAGCCATAAGTTCCTACAGCTAAACATCGGAAAGATCAAAGCCTTCGCCTTCAGCCCCCACTGACTCCATTCCACTCCCCAGTAACTCGCTCAGGCTGAGCCACACTGTTTGCAACCTCAGCATCGTGCTCAACCCTGAGCTGAGTTTTCAACTCCGCATTCTTTCCATCACAAAGACAACATACTTCCATTGGAACATCATCGTAGTCTGCCCTTACCTCAGCCCATCTGCTGCTAAAACCCTCACCCATGAGTTGGTCACCTCCAGCCTTGGTTTCTCTAATGTTCACCTTGCTGGCCGCTAATCCGCCACTCTCCGCAAACTTCAGCTCATCCAAAACTCTGCTGGTTGTATTCTGTCCTGCACCAAGTCTTGGTCATCCATTACCCCAGTCCTTGCTGATCTATATCGGCTCTTGATTCTCCAGTATCTTATTCTCATCCTTGTGTTTATAACTGTTCATGGCCTTATCCCTATCTCTGAAACCTCATTCAGTCCTACAACACCGCTACCCTATTCTCCATTCTTCTGACTCTGGCCTTTTATGTATCCCCCCCTCTTTTTGCCTAGCTTTCAGCTGCTTAGATCACATGTTCTGGAATTCCCTTCACAAACTCCTCTAACTCTCCATCTCCCTCTCCTCCTATAAGACCCTCCTATAAGACATTTCCTAATCTCTGCTGCTGCTTTGGCTGTGTTGATTTTTCCTTATACTTCTGTGAATCACCTTGGGATGTTTTTCTACATTAAAGGTGTTATATAAATACAGGTTGTTGTTGGTTACTAATTTAATGGGTTTAGCTAACAAAACTACTTTACTTACCAAGCAACTTTGCAATTATATACAAGGCCTGTCCCCATAAGAAAAGATTTCCATCACGTCCAGAGTTGCTAGGAAAACGCTTTAGGCTGCCAGGTGATGCCCTTTCTAATTCAATAAAATCTGCCGGCACATAATAGTACTTTGGTACAATGGCAAAGGCTGTAGGGTTAAGGAATAGATATGGATTAAGCATATGCATCACAAAACTCATTAATATTCAGAACAAACTGAAGAAGAAACTTATTTATATTCAAAATAGAAACTAGTCAGGCTATTCTTCAAGAACCCACCAGCTGTGGGGTTGGAGGCAAGTTGTAAATTGATCTCCATATTTCTTTTGTCATTCTTATTGCAATAACATTCTGCTAACCAGATTGATTCCAACTGTACAGAATTTACAATTTAGTTTTAAAATAAAATGACACTGATAACTGTTACAATTTAGAGTTTCAAATACTGTTTTCTCTTTCAAATTTTGTATCAGACCCCCCCGCCCCCCGAACCCCCAAACAAACTGTGCCATTTGTTATCTGGAGTACACATTTTAGATTATGATATGTAATGTTGCAAGATTAACAATTAACAGGGTTAGTAATTAATCTATTTTGCAGTAATACTGCATACTGGAATTTACAAAAGATTCCCACTAATTCTCCTATTAAGGTGAATGCAGAAATAGCCCCCATCAAACCAGATCTTATTGGTTTATATACTTCTGTGAAGTGCCTTGGGATGTTTTACTACGTTAAAGGCACTATATAAATGCACATTGTTGTTGTTAAATTACTTTGATGTTTATTTACAAATTAAACAATGAAGCACTAGAACTAAGCAACATACCACAGCAGAAGGCAAGATTGATAGACATACACCATATAAAAAGTCAATTAAAGTGACAGTCTGAAATCTTTGATTTATAAAAATCCTCCTGTACTGAATTTAAGTTTCTTGAAATATTCCAGACACTCTCAAAAGAATTGTCTATTGATGTTCCATCAGCAGGAAAAAACATCCCAGCAAATTTCTTTTGAAGATGGTACTGTCATTCCAACATGATAAAAGCAATAACATTATTTCAGCACATGATAGAAGTACAATGTCTCTCCAAGATTAAGTGCAATATTACAGGAACTAACTACTGTAGGTGGTTGAAGCAGACTTGTTAAAAATACAACTGGTTCATCTCGTGTAGAATTGCTCATGAACAAAACTAAAAATTGTTTCTCTTCCTGTAACTGTCACTCTGGTTCTTTCCCACTCCAATTCTTTCTGTGTCCCTCTGTCTATATGGCTCTGACACACTTCTCTTATTGTGGTTTCTGTATTTCTCACTTATCTCTAACTCTCTTACGTACTCTTTCTATAAACCTCTGCTTTTCTTCAACTCTTTTCTTCTGTATGTTTCAAAGTCTCTATGGCTTTTTCATATGTTCTTTAATTAATGTACTTAATTTCTATCAACTACTTTTTTTCCAAAAGAGTATGCAGCAAGATGGAAGTAAACAAGTACTGGGTTGGAAGTGGGCATCAGGATTGGAGATGGTGTGGGGGGGGGGGGGGAGTTTTCTGAGAGCTACAGGAACATATGAGGGCAAGAGAGAAAGTGGGGTCGAAGGCTAGAAGAGAGGATGTCGGGTGTGGGCCTCTGCTTGGTATGATACCAGCAGCAGAGGATAGAAGATGGGGGTGGGAGCATTTTGTAGGGGTTAATGTCTTGGAAAAGTGTAGTCTTGTGGTTCAAATAACTTGGGGGTGGGAAGGGAAGGCAGTTGGGCCCCAGGAACACCCTTAAGAAGAATGGTGCCTTGGATCATTTGGTAGGCCTTGAGCATGAGGCCTGCAAATGTTCAGGAGATGAGGTTGTAGTTGCACTTGGAGGTGGCTGGGGTCTAGAAGCATTAGGGAGGTGGAAACATTGGATGGGGTAGGCGATTGGGAGCAATGGAGTGGTGTTCTAAGTAACTGGGGGCATTGAAGGATCTTGAAGTAGTGTGGGGACTGGAGCACAGGGAACTGCCATACGCTGTGGTACACAGAGTGAATGTGGCTGCTGAGATTAAAGTCCCAAAGCCAGGGAATCAGTATCAGAAGCCAAGTCGTATTTTGAATTTAATCTGGATTAGCTGTAAGGAGGGCAAAATTGGGTATGCATGGAGCAAGTGGGGGACAGAATGTCACATGCACAGAATCAACTAGGTCACGGAGTTGTACATATGCAAAGACATAAAAATATCACAATACCCAGGGAGGAAGCAGCCAGTTTGAAGAATTAGAGCACCGGAATGTTATGCAAAGCTGTGCACCAGAAGCGCTACTTTGTAAAATCTACCTCATATCTACTTGTTCCTAAAATTTTAATTTTCCCTGCAGCAGCAGAAAATAAAAAAATGTATGTGCTCACGGCTATCAAGAGATCTTTCCCACACCATGGCTACTATTTCCTACAGAGAACCGTAGGAAGAAGTGGGTGGTAATCGCAGTGGCAAGTCTGCCAACTTGTATTGTGAAAATCAAGTAATACTCATATTTATAGCTCAGCTAGTGTAAACTAAAGGGGAAGATGCTTTGCAAATACATACAGAATAGATCCCTGGGCTGAGCTGCAAAGTTGCAATTCAATTACGTTCAGATGAAGTCATTACTCAAAGCAGAGAATCTTGAGCCCTTTGTGAATGCCTTCTGACACCAAAGACTGAATTATAGCTTGCAAGTGACTCCAAATATTGTTTTAATTCATTTCAGTTTTCCTTAATTTAAAAACAAAATACATTACTGTTATGTTTTGGGTACACTAAGGCTGTGAGATTGAATGATACAGGACCTGGACTCTTACTAAAAAGAGACATAGGACTTGTGTGGCTGGACCTGTCCTAATACTGTACAAGATTTTTCAACATTTCTTTACTATCAGTATATAGTCTGTACTATCTATATTAATGTATGCTACTAGTTGACAATTTAAACAGATTAAAATAGGCAATACCCCCTTCTTTCCAACGTCGATATATTCTTTAGTTCACTGTTGCAAATTTTTGGTGTTATATAAGTACAATTTTGCAAGAGGTTACAAAATCAATAATTATATCAACTATATTTCACTTCTAGCATGCAAGATCACACTGTGCATTAAAATAAAGCATAATTTTTCACCTTCAAATTATCAGCTGTACTTTGTAGTACTGTACCTAGTCCCTGAAACTCATCTGTCAATTTTTTTAAAAGTTTGTAGTGCAAATTTATAAATCTGTTAAAAAAAATTCAGTGTTTTTTGTAAACTACAATGGAACAAATGTTCTTGCAAAATACTGTTTGAAAGCTGTTTAACATAAAGCAGGTGACAACCTCATCAATCACCAGCGTAAAATAAAAATGTCCTTTTCCATGGATTCAAATAATTCTGTATCAAATAATTTTCACAGCTATCAAGTGCGATCCCTCTAGAACTTTCATTTCATTTTGTTTGAGATTGATTTTATTACAGCATCTAGCAGCAGGCAGAATATTATCCTGTTCCCTGTAGACTGTTCTACACGTAAAATGCCCATCTTTTTATGTTCAAGAATATGGACAATCCAGTTGAAAAAGTTAAACACACAGGGGTGATTTGTTGGCAGTTTATATAAGACAAGATATTAAAATCAAGAGGTAATGATGTGTCCATATTAAACCATAATAAGACCACAATTAGAGTACTGTGCAGTTCTGGGCTCCACACTTTAGGAAGGATTTTGAGTCTTTTGCAAGGGTACAATGCTGTTTTACTTGGATACTGAAAGAACAACAGAAAGTGCTGTTAACACTCAGCAGGTCAGGCAGCATCGAGGAGAGGAGAAACAGAGTCAACGTTTCGGGTTGAACCCTTCGTCAGAACTGGAAAAGGTTAGGGAGGAGACATTTTTCCGGTACATTGATGACTGTATTGGTGCCGTTTCCTGCTCTCGCCCTGAACTAGATAATTTCATTCACTTTGCTTCCAATTTCCACCCTTCCCTCACCTTCACATGGTCCATCCCGTCCCTTCCTCGACTTCTCTGTCTCCATTTCTGGGGATAGGCTATCGACCAACATCCACTATAAGCCCACCGATTCCCACAGCTACCTGGACTACACTTCCTCCCATCCCACTTCTTGTAAGGACTCTATTCCATTCTCCCAGTTCCTCCATCTCTGCCGCATCTGTTCTGACGATGCCACCTTCCATATCAGTGCTTCCGGTATGTCTTCCTTTTTCCTCAACTGAGGATTCCCCTCTACCGTGGTTGGCATGGCCCTCAACCGTGTCCGTTACATTTCCCGCTCTTCTGCTCTCACCCTTTCCCCTCCCTCCCAGAACCATGATAGGGTTCCCCTTGTCCTCACCTTTCACTCCACATTCAACGGATCATCCTGCGCCATTTCCGCTACCTCCAGTGTGATCCCACCACCAAACACATCTTTCCCTCTCCCTCCCCCCGCCCCTTTCAGCATTCCGAAGGGACCGCGCCCTCCGCGACACCATGGTCCACTCCTCTATCACCCCCAACACCCCTTCCCCTTCGCCCGGCACCTTCCATGCAAGCACAGGAGATGCAACACCTGTCCTTTTACCTCCTCCCTTCCCACTGTCCAGGGCCCCAAACACGCCTTTCCAGGTGAAACAGCGATTTACTTGTACTTCTTACAATTTAGTATACTGTATTCGCTGCTCACGATGCGGTCTCCTCTACATTGGGGAGACCAAATGCAGATTGGGTGACCGCTTTGCGGAACACCTCCGTTCAGTCCGTAAGCATGACCCTGAGCTTCCGGTCTCCTGTCACTTTAATTCTCCCCTCCACTCCCATTCTGATCTCTCCGTCCTCGGCCTCTCACATTGTTCCAACGAAGCTCAACGTAAGCTCGAGGAACTGCACCTCATCTTTCTATTAGGCACTTAACAGCCTTCAGGACTCAACATCGAGTTCAACAATTTCAGACTATAAATTGGCCACTGTACAGGAAACTTTGGTTTATCCGGAGGTTAACTGTCCGGAATGCAAAAGCCACCGGCAAAAATCAGGAGCCGTTTCGTTTGTTTTTTTTTCTTTCGTTGTTTTTTTTTTCACCAGTCAGGCTCTGCAAGGTCTCGCTGAAGCTGTTGCTAAGCTACAGAGACGCTTGCAAGGTACGGCCGACTGTTTAGAAGCTGTTGCTAAGCAACAGGGTTTGTTGCCAGATACGGAGCTCAAAATCTCCATATGTTTCAACATTAGCGCTGGTTCGTCCGGCAGTTTTGATGGGACGGCAACAGCTCGGTCCCGTCGGTGCCGGATAGCACAAAGTTTCCTGTATTTCTTTTTTTTTCTCGTTTCCTCACACGTTAGCTGTTAATGTTGCTGCCATTGTCATCCACACATCATCTAGAGCCATCTTTTGTTTCTTAACTTGTCCCATTACCTCTCCTTTTGCCTTGCACGATCATCCCTTTTGTCATTCAATCTCTCCTGCCTTCCATCCTATCACTGACCTTCCCATTGTTCTTTCCTCCCCTCCTCCCTGCTTAAAAATCTCTCCTCCCTAACCTTTTCCAATTCTGACGAAGGGTTCGACCCGAAACGTTGACTCTGTTTCTCCTCTCCTTGATGCCGCCTGACCTGCTGAGTGTTTCCAGCACTTTCTGTTGTTATTTTAGATTTCCAGCATCCGCAGTATTTTGCTATTTTACTAGGATATACTCTCTGGTATGAGGAAATACAAATACAAAGAAAGACTTGAAAAGTTGGGTCTTTTTCATTAGAACAACATAGGTTGTGGGGAAACATAATAGAAGTTTTTTAAATTATGAAAGGATCGGATAGGGTACATAGAAGCAGATTGTTTCCAGTCGTTGAAGGGTCAAAAATGAAGGGCCATAGATACAAGAATCAATGTAAGCGATTTAGAACATAGGGCAGGTGAAACTTCTTAAGAGAGAGTTTTAAGGCTGTGGAATTCACTTCCAGGGTCTACATTCAAGATTATATTGGATAGAGGGGGTGAAACAAAAGCGGTTGAAGGGATATGGGAACAGGGTGGGCAAATGTGATTAGAATTATTTGCTCATGTGGAGGGTAAATGCCAACCTTTACCAACAGGCCTGTTTCCATGTAGTAACTTCTATATATTTTTATTGGGGCAGTAATTCCTCCCCAAACGCGAGAGTACGGAAGGGGTACTCACGCATCTGGCCGGAGGAAATGCCGGTTTTCAGCATGCACAGCGCATGCGCTGAAAACCAGCATTTCCTCTCCTCTAACCCAAGAGGTGAAGAGGCTAGCGCGTGCGCTGTAGGGGGCAGCGCGTGCGTCTTGGATTTCCTCTGTTTTGGGGGATTTGCGCATGTGTAAAGGCTTGTAAAAAGCACACGTAAGTATTTATTTTTACAGGTAAGTGGTGTTTTAGTGCAATTTAGAATTTTTTTCCCCACAGGTTTATTATTTTAAAGAATCTACAATAAGGTAAGTTTAGTTTTAGACCGTTTTTATTAAAAATTAATTTTTTTCCAAAAAAATTTTATTGTTTAAATTATTTTAAAAAAAACTTATTTATACTTAATTTAATGATTGGGATGTTTTTTAAAATTTTATTTAAAGTTTAAGTAGTGTTTTGGGGTGCAGTACTTGTCATGAGTTTGACAGTTCTTACTCTCAAACTTATGAATGAAGTTTCCCCTCCCCTGATTGGCTGAACAGTGCTCACCTGATCCCAGCCGGCAGATTGCACTAACTACGCCGCTGGGTCAGGTTAGCACAGCGCGCCGACATCAGAACCGGGCCACTGACAGGAAATCCACTGCGGGCCAGGTTTCAGATGTCGGCGCGCCGGGTAAGTGCACATCGGGGGCTTGCACGCGCGGCAAGCCCCCGACACCAAGTTCTGGGCCATTATGTGCAACTAATTTTGAAATAAGAACATTACTGGTAGGACAGTCATTTCAATAACAAGTATTCTCTTTTGGTTATTCTACTGCAATGATTTTATAAAAATTCTTCTACATGGTAGAATTTACCCTTTTAATTCCATTCCGGCATTCATATTAAAATTCAGTATGAGGTAAGTACTGTACTGCTGTCTCTTTGGCTGGCATTGAATTTCAAATCATCAAAATGTCCAGGTCAGCATCCAGGACCACTGATTTGTCACAGCCACTCACTGAATGTTTTCTGGTGAAACAAATCGGGTCTACATGAGGTTGTAGGCACTACGTTAAAGATATTGGCCTGAAATTTGCAGTCAGGATGACAGCGAACTGGCAGCGTTCGCAGTCATTCCGTCTTTGAAACTGACCGCAATTTCAGGATTTGGCACCTGAAATCCCGAAGTTGCAGACAGTCATTGACAGTTCTGAAACAGGCTGCGCTGTGTTGCCTCCGCCCCCACCTCCACCACCCCACAGAGCCTGAAATCTGTGTAATCAGCCAAATCATTGAAACTGACGAAAACTACGGCTCTTCCACAGTAATTACGCTGTTAAATTTTCCACTAAAAGTTAGACCCAAAGGGATTAGATGTAACTGGGGTTTTAACTGCTAAACAAATATTAATTGCCTGGAAAACTAATTTTAATTTTGTGCAGTATGAAATTTGTCCATTTCAATAAAAATTCACATTTTTAAGAAACTTTTTCAAAATTTTAAAATGAAAGTGTATCCATCTTTATTTCAGGTTTGCCTTTACCCCATGTGAGAGCCCCAATCTTTCTTTTGCTCTCTCTAACATTTTTTAAAAGTTAGAATTTTAATGGCTTACTCACTTCCTTGTTCGCGGTCTGTGAGAATTCTGCCTTCTGATTGGCTGCTTTGGCAGCCTGTTGACGTCACAGCATTTCGAACAAGGGGATCCCCATTACATTCCGTTGAATTGAAGGTCGGAAAACTCTAAGTTCTCGACATAGGGATTGTGAAATCCTTGTGCGGAGTGTACTTCGGAGCCAGCAGCAAAAACCTTCACTTCGCTGCTGAATGCAAATTCCGGGCTAATGGCCCGAATTTGTGGTCGGAGGTGTTGTAAAAGAGTTGATTAAAGCTTTGTTTAACGCTTAGACCGAGTGCCTAGTAGTTTTCTTACGTCAATTTAATCAACTGTTTTACAACATGGAGGTCTAGTTGTGTCCTTCACTAGTTCCTGTTAAGAACGTCCTGCGCAAGCTGGGCCCGTGCCCGAGTATTTATACTCTCCCTGGACAGCGCCACCCGCAGGCCGCTCAGTTGATTCATGTCAAGAGGCTTCCCGCGGGGAAATGCCTCCAATCCGCAAAGAAGACCCGCGCCTACCTGGGGCCTCGAGATCCACGGAGACTCGCGCTCCCGGGCCTCTCCGGGTACCCACAGGTAGAGGCCCACGTATCCCTGGGGCACACGCGGTTCGCAAGCGCCCCTGGGATCACGTGGACTGGCCCAACAAATGAAAGAACGGGATTCCCATGCATGCTTATGGGGATTCCGTATGTATGGAAATCCCATAAGCATGAATGGGAATACCCCAAAAAGTACATGTACTCATCAAATACATTTTTAAAATTACATATTTAAGCTTATTTAAAACAAAAATTTAATTTTTTGAAAAATAAATTTAAATGTTTTAAAGGGGCTAATAATAACCATACCTTATTTTGTAGGTGTTTAAATGATTGAAAAAAATATATTTTTATGTTCATTTAAACTCTTTACGCTGGTAAAAGCAGGCCTGCTTTTACCAGACGTAAGAACTTCACGGGCATTCGCTGAGCAGAACTCTCCGCCCGTGGATGGCCTTTTCCCGGGGATGCGTTGGATCTGTCAAGAAGATTCTTGGCAGTTCACAAGTTCCAGGTTTCCGCGCGTGCGCACGAAAACCCAGAATTTACACGGCCTGTAGGGGCTGCGAGATACGGGCTATTATTTCATAGATTACTCAAAATATTTGTGAAATGGGATTCAATTCGGAAGTGATTTTCTTAAAGCAGGCAGGGTGGATTGGTTGGTCAAATATTTTAATCAGTTCCATCAGGTTAATTGAAATAGATTGTGAGCATAACGAAAGGGGTCATGCTTTTCTCCCTTCATTTTCAAAGGAATAATATATATACACTATATGCAAAATTACAGATGTTGCTTGTGGGCATTGAGTGCATGAGTTACTTTCCTGACAGGAAGCCATTTTCCCTGTCCTCCGTGCTCCACATGTAGCCAAGATCCTCCCTAAGCCATCATGCCTCCATTTACTCATTTTATTTGACACTATAAAATAACGTTGATCCCTCTGCTTTTGTTCTAGCAGTGAATCCTCTTGGTAAGTGCAGCCTCCCAGCTTCCTTTGTAGACTTAAATCAGTCTATTACCATTATTTGTAACATTCAGGTCACTAAGTGTTAGAACAGATGGTAAAGCTCTCTAGACTGTAATCTACCCTGAATATCTCTCTCTGTGAGAGCAAAAGCAGGAAGCAGCAGCATCATTAAAAAGAGTGAAACAATATGGAAAGGACAGAGGGGAGGCAGATTCAGAGTGTGATAAAGAAGTATAACAGGCTAAGAGGACAGAGGGAGAACTGAGGCATAGCAAGAAAAAAGCATGAAGTAGGCATATGGGAGGAATTGTAATGAATCAATATCACTGTCTATTGCTTTTTCAATAAATTAAACCATGGGTTTCAAATTCTATTTTTTTTTGCTGTACTAGCTAGGAGTCCCAAGATTGTGCCATAGCAAATAGTTGAATTTGAATACTGGATCTCAAATCTTTGAGAAAAAGCACAGATAATGGAATTAATTATTATTTTGGCTAAGTAATATAGTCATTTGCACTGTAAAAATCTGTTCAGCTTTTGCCAAAATGCAGATAAATTTGAGTCCTCTATAAAAGGTGAGTTTCATATTCTAAAATCATTTTTTTGGTGGCAAATTATAGATGACTCACCACTTTTAGCTGAGTCCTTCGTTTTGCTGCAAGAAACAAGGTACAACTGTTGCAGAGAGATGCCCTCTCCGTACAGCGTTGGCCCTTGGTCAGATAGTTATGTGAGAAACCTCATCATGGCTTTAAGCCAGTTTACCAATAAATAATGAAAATGCCATGTTCATGTTTAACAATTACAATGTGCTGTATTAATTGCTTCATATTAGTCAGTAGCTGGATTCTTTGCAAGATAGCCCTGCTGGGAGCTCTCCTGGAAACCAGACACACTAATGCCCTAGCACAAATGAACTGGAACACAGCACTGTCAGATCAACTTCTTCGATGTCATAATTTTCCCAGCAAGCTAAATTTAAGCATGACTGGGAATCTGGCAACCACAATGGAGGACTGGTTGTTTAGGCCCTTTTCCTGGTGAGATGGGAGTGTATCACTGGGAATACAATCACTAACAGAATGATCAGGCTTTCAAAATGGTAATATAGGGATTTATAAGCTGCACAAAAGGAAGAGCTGAACTACACAATGCTGGTTTTAATCCACTTGCTTCTTAGATACTGACTTGAATCTAACAGTCCTATTGAATGTAACCTGGACACTCTCCTTCATTTTTTTCTTTGATGTCCCGCCCCCCCCCCCACCCCAATGCTATGATTTAGACATTCAAGTAAATTTCTACAACAAAGTAAGGAATTAAACCTTTTTTATTAAGAACTCAACAAGGCACTCAGTAACACAGTGGGTTTCACGTTTGTGAAAGAACATTACTGTGACTTTCAATCCGTCTGACTGGATGAAAGTTTGCTGTCTCCACTGGTTGTAAGAATCCTTCTGATGTGACGTTATTTTGGGCAGTTACAATATAGTTTCTAGTGTACACACATCTGCAACAAAAAGAAAACTGTACAGAATTCAGCACACTTTGGCAACTTCACTCGAAGACATCATACTGACTGGTATAGGAGATGGAAGATTCACACTAATGCAATAGATTCCAGTTAAAACGCATTTTTGGGCAGATAAATGGAAAATGTAATTTGCGTCTAGACAAAGCTAAACCTCACCTGGGAGTACGTGATGCTGATACTGGGTGCCGTAAATGGAGAACTGTGCTATTCTCATCTTAATGAGACATTCATTAAAAGAAAATTAGAAGTTTTGATCAGTACAATGGTAGCAGGTTCAAAGCCTATTTAAAATGAGTGCTCCAGAGGTGGCACAAGTCAGAATATGGATGAACAGCAATACAGAAAATTGGGAAGCAAATTTAATCAGATGCATTGTTGTGAGGAAGAACCGAATGGAGGATGGGAACCTCCCCAGAGGCACCAATTGAAGGGGAACACAGCTACAGCAGGTGCTGAGCCTCGCAGGTCTTGCAATGGAAGGCCAGACAAAATTAAAACTCCATCGACTCACAATTAAAAATCAATTATTTTTAAGAGAAGTTATTAATTAGCTTTCCATTGAAACGAACTCCAACCAAATTGTGTTTGTAAGATTCAGATTTTATTAAAAACACTCCCCCATATTTTATTTATGGATCAACAGACCAACCTGTTGTAGCCGTAAGCAAGAAAGCTTAACTTCACACTGGGCTTACAAATAAGAAGCGTGTTTGTGTTGGTGAGTGACCCTGCGGTGCGTAAAATCACATTTTCAATGAGCTCTCAACTCACCGGCTACACATAATGCTGTTACCTCAAGTACAACCAGGACAAATGTGAGTAAATGATCCAGTTATAAAGTAACCTCACAAATGGTTTTGTTCAAAATTTTGTATTAAACCTACATCAAATTTGCTTGTAATTCTCTCTGTGCATACTCCAAAAACATAAAGAGTAGACTCTATATGACCATGAGGAATATAAAGTGCTTCCTTACCATCATATGACTGGTGAAGCAATGGCTCAAGGAGTTTCATGTATTCTTTCACTTGATCAGGTTTTCCCCTAAATACTCCTGTAGAAAACAAGTTATTACCTTTTTAATTTGTTTTTAAAAACCACTTACTCTCCTATAATATTTTTACCAGCTTTCCCTTTAATTCATTGTATACTTATATAAATTATATAGAATTTTATATATTAAACATCAGCCGTGACAATGTTATGCCTGTTAAGTATTTTTCACCATATTTAATGCTTTAGAGATCTATTTTATATAGGAACCTGCATACAGTGACAAGATTCTCATGTCCCAAATCAGTTACTATTTAAAACAGCAAAATTACTATCCATTTACAGTATAGTGAAAGCAGAAAACAAATTTCCAATGTCTAACCAATAAGGAGTACCATAGATAAACACAATACCTTCCAAAGTAGCAACACAATGATGCATGCATTCAAGTTCACAAATCTCATGCGATTTGGAAATGTACACATTTGGTTTAATTCCTAGACATTACACCTCCTTGATATTCTGATTAATGTAACATACTATAAGATTGAATGGCCCAGTTATACTGTCAAACCATGCACATCCCTATGCTAAATATATTTCAGCCATCAGTATATAGATCTCTGCATGCATTTTGTAGCAAATGTACACACAGATCACATCATGTTTTACAATCACGACATTCAGTTATTGAGATACTTATGCTGCTCTGTCATTTGGTTACAGTAGCCCAGTGGTTATGGTACTGGACTGGTCATGATTTCAAATCCCACCATGGCAATTTGTGGGCTCACACCAGACAAATGACCATGAAACCCAACTAATTAACTGATGTCTTTCAGGGAAAGGAACTTTTTTTTAAAATTCATTCCAGGGATGTGGGCATCGACGGCAAGGCCAGCATTTATTGGCCATCCGTAATTGCCCTTGATAAGGTGGTGGTGAGCCGCCTTCTTGAATCACTGCACTCCTTGTGGTAAAGGTACTTCCATAGTGCTGTTAAGGAGGGAGTTCAAGGATTTTGACCCAGCGGCGATGAAGGAATGGCGATATATTTCCAAGTCAGGATGGTATATAACTTGGAGGGAAACTTGGAGGTGGTGGTGTTCGCATGCGCCTGCTGCCCTTGTCCTTCTAGGTGATAGAGGTCGCAGGTTTGGGAGGTGCTGAAGAAGCCTTGTCGAGTTGCTGCAGAGCATCTTGCAGATGGTACACACTGCAGCCACGGTGCGCCGGTGGTGGAGGGAGTGAATGTTTAAGGTGGTGAATGGGGTGCCAATCAAGCGGGCTGCTTTGTCCTGGATGGTGTCGAGCTTCTTGCGTGTTGTTGGAACTGCACTCATCCAGGCAAGTGGAGAGTATTTCATCACACTCCTGACTTGTGCCTTGTAGATGGTGGAAAGGCTTTGGGGAGTCAGGAGGTGAAACACTCGCCGCAGAATACCCAGCCTCTGACTTGCTCTTGTAGCCACAGTATTTATATGGCTGATCCAGTTAAGTTTCTGGTCAATGGTGACCTCACAGCATGTTGATGGTAATGCTGTTGAATGTCAAGAGGCGGTGGTTAGACTCTCGCTTGTTGGAGATAGTCATTGCCTGGCACTTGTGTGGCGCGAATGTTACCTGCCACTTATCAGCCCAATCCGGAATGTCATCCAGGTCTTGTTGCATGCGGGCATGGACTGCTTCAATATCTGAGGAGTTGTGAATGGCACTGAACACTGTGCAATCATCAGCGAACATCCCCACTTCTGACCTTATGTTGGAGGGAAGGTCATTGATGAAGCAGCTGAAGATGGTTGGGCCTAGGACACTGCCCTGAGGAACTCCTGCAGTGATGTCCTGAGGTGCTGATGATTGACCTCCAGCAACCACAACCACCTTCCTTTGTGCTAGGTATGACTCCAGCCAGGAGATTTTTCCTCGATTCCCATTGACTTCAATTTTACTTGGACTCCTTGATGCCGCACTCAGTCAAATGCTGCCTCGATGTCAAGGGCAGTCACTCTCACCTCTGCAATTCAGCTCTTTTGTCCATGTTTGGACCAAGGCTCTAATGAGGTCTGGAGCCGAGTGGCCTAGCAGAAACCAAACTGTGCATCAGCGAGCAGGTTATTGGTAAGTGCCGCTTGATAGCACTGTCGATGACACCTTCCATCACTTTGCTGATGACTGAGAGTAGGCTGATGGGGCGGTAATTGGCCGAATTGGATTTGTCCCGCCTTTTGTGGACAGGACATACCTGGGCAGTTTTCCACATTGTTGGGTAGATGCCAGTGTTGCAGCTGTGCTGGAACAGCTTTGGTGGGAGGCGCAACTAGTTCTGGCGCACAAGTCTTCAGCACGACAGCCGGGATGTTGTCAGGACCCATAGCCTTTGCTGTATCCAGTGCACTCAGCCGTTTCTTGATATCACATGGAGTGAGTCGAATTAGCTGAAGGCTGGCTTCTGTGATGATGGGGACCTCAGGAGGAGGACGATATGGATCATCCACTCAGCACTTGTGGCTAAAGATGGTTGCAAATGTTTCAGACTTGTCTTTTGCACTCACGTACTGGGTTCCATCATCATTGAGGATGGGGCTATTCATGGAGCCTCCTCCTCCGGTTAGTTGTTTAACTGTTCACCACCATTCACGACTGGATGTGGCAGGACTGCAGAGCTTTGATCTGATCCATTGATTGTGGGATTGCTTAGCTCGGTCTATAGCATGCTGCTTCCGCTGTTTAGCATGCACGTAGTTCTGTGTTGCAGCTTCCCCAGGTTGTCACCTCATTTTTAGGTATGCTTGGTTCTGCTCCTGGCATGCTCTCCTGCACTCCTAACTGAACCAGGTTGGTCCCCTGGCTTGATGGTAATGGTGGAGTGAGGGATATGCCAAGCCATGAGGTTACAGATTGTGGCAGAATACAATTCTACTGCTGCTGATGGCCCACAGCGTCTCATGAATGTCCAGTTTTGAGCTGCTAGATCTGTTCTGAATCTATCCCATTTAGCACGATGGTAGTGCCACACAACACAATGGAGGATGTCCTCAGTGTGAAGATGGGATTTCGTCTCCACAAGGACTGTGCGGTGGTTGCTGCTACTAATACTGTCGTGGACAGATGCATCTGCGACAGGTAGCTTGGTGAGGACAAGGTCAAGTAGGTTTTTCCCTCGTGTTGGTTCTCCACCTGCCGCAGTCCTCGTCTGGCAGCTATGTCCTTCATGACTTGGCTAGCTCGGTCAGTCGTGGTACTACCGAGCCACTCTTGGTAAGGGCATTGAAGTTCCCCACCCAAAGTACATTCTGTGCTCTTGCTACCCTCAGTGCTTCTTCCAAGTGGTGTTCAACATGGAGGGGTACTGATTCATCAGCTGAGGGAGGGCGGTAGGTGGTAATCAGCAGGAGGTTTCCTTGCCCATGCTTGACCTGAAGCTATGGGGTCCGGATTAAATGTTGAGGACACCCAGGGCCACTCCCTCCCAACTGTATACCACTGTGCCATCACCTCTGATGGGTCTGTCCTGCTGGTGGGACAGGACATACCCAGGGATGATGATGGAGGAATCTGGGACACTGGCTGAAAGGTATGATTCTGTGAGTATGACTATGTCAGGCTGTTGCTTGCCTAGTCTGTGGGACAGCTCTCCCAATTTTGGCATAAGTCCCCAGATGTTAGTGAGGAGGACTTTGGAGGGCCGACTGTCATGTTCGAAGCCGGTGCAGAGGTCAATGCCGGGTGGTCCGTCTGGTTTTATTCTTATTATTATTGTGTTACAACGGAGTGGCTTGCTAGGCCATTTCAGAGGGCAGTTCAGAGTCAACCACATTGTTGTGGGTCTGTGCACTTAGAAACTAATAGTAAGGTTGGGCAGAGTCAACATGGATTTATGAAAGGGAAATCCTGTTTAACAAACCTATTGGAGTTCTTTGAGGATGGTACTAGTGGAGTAGACAAAGGGGAACCGGTAGATGTGGTGTATCTGGATTTTCAGAAGGCCTTCAATAAGGTCCCACACAAGAGGTTGGTGAACAAAATTAGGGCACATGGAATTGGGGGTAATATACTAGCATAGATTGAGAATTGGTTAACAGACAGAAAACAAAGAGTAGGGATAAACAAGTCTTTTTCAGGATGGCAGGCTCTGACTAGTGGGGTACCGCAAGGATCGGTGCTTGGGCCCCGGCTATTCACAATCTATATCAATGATTTGGATGAGGAGACTAAATGTAACATTTCCAAATTTGCTGATGATACAAAGCTATGTGGCAGTGTCAGTTGTGAAGAGGATGTGAAGGAAGAATTTCTTCACCCAGAGAGTGGTGAACCTGTGGAAGTATCTACCACAGAAGGCAGTTGAGGCCAATTCAGTAAATATATTCAAGAAGGAGTTAGATATATTTCTTAAGGCTAAAGGGATCAAGGGATATGGGGAGAAGGCAGGGACAGGGTACTGAGTTTGGATGATCAGCCATGATCTCACTGAATGGCGGAGCAGGCTCGAGGGGCTGAATGGCCTACTCCTGCTCCTATCTTCTATGTTTCTATGTTCAAGGGAATCTTGACAGGCTCAGTGAGTGGGCGAGAACATGGCAGATGGAATATAATGTGGATAAATGTGAAGTTATACACTTTGGTAGAAAAAAAACAGAAAGTATTTCCTAAATGGTGAAAGATTGGGGAATGCAGATGCTCAAAGGGACCTGGGTGTCCTTGTACATGAGTCACTAAAAGTGAATGTGCAGGTCCAGCAAGCCATTAGGAAGGCAAATGGTATGCTGGCCTTCATTACGAGAGGATTTGAGTACAGGAGTAAAGAAGTCTTACTCCAATTATATAGAGCCTTGGTGAGACCACACCTGGAGTGCTGTGTACAATTTTGGTCTCCTTACCTAAGGAAGGATATACTTGCCATAGAGGGAGTGCAACGAAGCTTCACAAGATTGATTCCCGGGATGGCGGGACTGTTGTCTGAGAAGAGAGTGAGTAAACTAGGCCTGTATTCTCTTGAATTCAGAAGAATGAGAGGGGATCTCATCGAAGATATGAATGTAGGAGGTATGATCAGTAAGTTCGCAGATGACACAAAAATTGGTGGAGTGCTAAATAGCGAGAAGGGAAGCCTCAGGCTACAGGACGATATAGATGGGTTGGTTAGATGGGCTGAACAGTGGCAAATGGAATTTAACCCTGAAAAGTGTGAGGTGATGCATTTTGGGAGGACTAACAAGGCAAGGGAATACACAATGAATGGTAGGACCCTAGGAAGGACAGAGGATCAGAGGAACCTTGGTGTGTATAGATTCCTGAAGGCAGCAGTACAGGTAGATAAGGTGGTTAAAAAGGCATATGGGATACTTGCCTTCATTAACCGAGGCATAGAATATAAGAGCAGGGATGTTATGATGGAGCTGTACAAAACGCTGGTTAGGCCACAGCTGGAATACTGTGTGCAGTTCTGGTCGCCACACTATAGGAAGGATGTGATTGCATTGGAGAGGGTGCAGAGGAGATTTACCAGGATGTTACCTGGGCTGGAGCGCTTCAGCTATAAAGAAAGACTGGACAGGCTGGGGTTGTTTTCCTTGGAGCAGAGAAGGCTGAGGGGGGACCTGATTGAGGTATACAAAATTATATGGGGCATAGATAGGGTGGATAGAAAGGAACTTTTCCCCTTAGTAGAGGGGTCAATAACAAGGGGGCATAGATTCAAGGTAAGGGGCAGGAGGTTTAGAGGGGATTTGAGGAAAAACTTTTTCACCCAGAGGGTGGTTGGAATCTGGAACTCACTGCCTAAAAGGGTGGTAGAGGCAGGAACCCTCACAACATTCAAGCATTTGGATGAGCACTTGAAATGCCATAGCATACAAGGCTACGGACCAAATGCTGGAAAATGGGATTAGACAGGGCTTGATGGCCGGCGTGGATGCGATGGGGCGAAGGGCCTCTTTCTGTGCTGTATGACTCTATGACAAAATTATTACAGGGCTTAATAGGGTGGATGCGAGGAGAATGTTTCCCTTGGCTGGGGAGTCTAGAACCAGGGGCCACAGCCTCAAGATAAAGGGTAGGCCATTCAGGACTGAGATGAGAAGAAATTTCTTCACACAGAGGGTGATGAATCTTTGGAATTCTCCACCCCAGAGGGCTGTGGAGGCTCAGTCATTGGGTATATTCAAAACAGAAGTCGATAGATTTCTGACCAGTAAGGGCATCAAGGGATATGGCGATAGGGCCGGTGAATGGAGTTGAGGCAGAAGATCAGCCATGATCTCATTGAATGGCGGAACAGGCTCAAAGAGCCGAATGGCCTACTCCTGCTCCTATTTCTTATGTTCTTATGGAGTCACATACAGACCAGACCAGGTAAGGATGGCAGATTCCTTCCCTAAAGGACACGAGTGATCCAGATGGGTTTTTACAACAATCCCTAGTTTCATGGTCATTACTGATACAAGCTTTTTATTCCAGGTTTATCTAATTATGAATTTAAATTCCCCAGCTACCGTGATTGGATTTGAACTCACTTCTCTGGGTTATTAGCCCAGGGCTCTGGATTACTAGTCCAGTAACATAACCTCGATGCTACCTGCAACCCGAACCTGATCAGGCGTATATGTAACTCTACTCCATTATATGTGGTTGATTCTTAATATTCTCTGAAGTGACACAGCAAACAACTCAACTATAAAATAAAAGGCTACAAAGCAGAACAGTAAGATAATTAGAAGGTGGACTTATCACCAATAACCCAGGCATCAGATTAAGATAATCCCAGCACAGTCAACTCTGCATTAGTCCTCTTGGTCAACATTTTTGGTCAACTGATGCACAAGTTGGGAAAGCTGTCCCACAGACTAATCAAGCGACAACCTGACATAGTCATATTCGAAGAGCCAACATCGGATTAGTGTAACTCTGAACCCCATGAAGTCTCAAACAAAGGCTTGGCCAATTTGGTCAGTGGTGGAAATAACAAGCCGATGTCGGTGGTGAATTTTGAAGTACCCCACCCAGAGTACATTTTGTACCCCTGCTTCCCTCAGAACTTCATCCAAGTGATATTCAGCATGAGGAGTACTGATTTGTCGGTTAAGGATGGAACAGGAGGTGGTGATCAGCACCTTTAGCAGAACCTGGACAACATCCAGGCTAAGGCTGACAAGTGGCAGGTTACAGTCACTCCACATAAGTGTTCGGCAATGACCATTGCCAACAAGAAAATGACAACCACTTTGTCAAGTCCTTGAATTCTCTATCTAATGCCCTCATGGGAGCACAATCACCTTAAGAACTGCAGCATTTCACCTTCTCAGGGCAACTAGGAATTATGCCACCCACATCCCGAGAACAAATCAAAAAGAAATGCTTACTGTCATTTAAATCTTAGATCTATCTGATGAATCTAGCATCGGTGTTCTTGCTAGGTCACGAGACAATACGTAAGCCATTTGTAGAGCCAGCAAGTAGGGAATAAATAGCCATGTTAGTCTAGAGTTGGGGCAATGTCTGAGATGTGTCTGTGCCAGTTTTCCAATCACTACTCTTTAAAGACTGCTGTAATCTTTCCTACATTACAACAGTGACTACACTTCAAAAAATACTTCATTGGCTGTAAAGCGCTTTGGGATATCCAGTGGTTGTGAGAGGCACCACATAAATCCAAGTCTGTCTTTAAAAGCTACTTTACAAAACAGATTTCAGTTTTGCCTATAATTAACAAACAAATCCAATGTTCTATTTGGAAACAGTATTAAAGATTGTTAGGATTTACAATAAAAATCTATTGTTGGCTACTTTTACAGATCATTCAAACCAAATGAAATGAACAGGTTTTTTCCCTTAATATTTAGGATTTATATAGAATCATAGAATAGTACAGCACAGAAGGAGGCCATTCGGCCCATGGAGTATGCGCTGGCTCTTTTGAAGAGCAATCCAGTTAGTCCCACTCTCTCGCTCTTTCCCCATATCCTTGCATTTTTTTCTCCTTCAAGTATTTATCCAATTCCCTTTTGAAACCTACTTATTGAGTATATTTCCATCACCTGATCAAGCAGTGTATTCCAAATCCTAGCCACTCGTTGTGAAAAAAGTTTTTCCTCGTGTCGCCTCTGATTCTTTTTCCAATCACCTTAAATCTGTGCCCTCTGGTTATCAACCCTTCAGCCATTAGAAACAGTTTCTCTTTAATTACTCTATTTTCATTCACTTTTTCAATCCACTTTGAATGAATTAGTTTCTGTAACGATAAATGTTTCTCACAGTGGGGGTAATTTTGACTTTGGGCGAGTGTAAAGCATATTGATTCAGCCAGCCATTACACATCTCTCCCAATTTTTGAAGTCAATGGAAGTGAAAATCGAGAGTAATGTATAATGGGCGGTTGAATCAATATCACCCGTTTTACACTATCGACCACACTCAAAAGTACCCCCAGTGTTTCTGAGCATAAATCAGTCTATTTGTGATTTTCAAGTTTCAATATTGCTTGTGCTCCTTGTATAGCAAGCCAGGTAATCTGATGTAAACTTTAGATTTCTGGTAAAACATGAATCCGAAAGTGACATTTTCAATACATTAAAGCAAGAATTTCTTTCCAAATAAAATAATCTGCAAATTCTACTCACCGTCAATTATCAAGTAAATAAAAAAGAGAGGAAATTCACATTCAATGCCATCAAACAGCTAGAAAAGAAAAATCATTTTTAATATTTTATTAAGTTCATGAACAGTGTTGCTGCAATTTGCTTTTAATAGTAGATTTAGAAATGGATATAGCTTATGACGTAAGAAAACTACTAGGCACTTGGTCTGAGTATTAAACAAGGCTTTAATCAACCGTTTTTCAACATGGAGATCTAGTTGTGTCCTTCACTAGTTCCTGTTAAAGAATGTCCTGAGCAAGCTGGGCCCATGCCCGAGTATTTATACTCTCCCTGGACAGCGCCACCAGCAGGCCGCCCAGTATCATTTCACAAGTCATTTCCACATGAATGACAAGATTCATGTCAGCTTAAATAGAAGTTGATTATAATAAAGCAGATATTATTCTTAAAAATTCATCTTTTAGAATTTGAACATCAAGTTTGGGTCATTTCAAATAATGAGGATAGGAGAAAATATATTTTTATAAAACGCAGTGTAGATTCGAACAAAAGTTTGTCCATTGTAATAAAATAGAAACCTTTTTGCGACTGAGAGTCAGCAACAGGAAGCGATCAGCTGATCAACCAGAGGAAAGGCAACCTATAGTGACTTGTTTCTATGTTTAATGTAGCAAGGGTTATTTTGGTGAAAAGTTAGAACTGAGACTACAACAGCTGCACTTACATTTATTTGTATGGAAAGGCAAAAGTTTTACATATAATCATTGACAGTGGGCTATATCCAAATTCAGGTTTTATTTGTTGGTAAGATTAAACAACCAGGTAATAATCAGGAACACGCTCTGTAAAATTTGCTCGTCTTAGCTAGCAATTGTAAAAAAGAATGGGCATTCTAATGAGAAAACTAAATTAAGAGCCATTTCATATGAACATCTTTATTGGTTTTTAAACACAAAATAAACCTTAGCAATGGTAAATATAAAAAAAAATTAATAATAATTTTCTCCAAAAGTTTTTAAGAATGATTTTTCAGGAACCATTTGAAGATGATGTGCTGATGACAAATAAACACTGGGAGCTGGTGTTTGTCCCGAGGTGCAGTCTCCATAAGCCCAATGACAGCATTTGAGACATGTTGGAACCCTTTAACTTTAATAAGCTAGTTACAATATTTACAAAGAGGACATGTTTTTGGGGTGGGGTGGGGTGTTTAAGTTATTGTAAACTTTGTGGACATAGAAAAAATTCAATTTTTACTCTATGCTTTTCACAAACAGTATATTTCTTTTTTTTAATCAGTCACGTGACATATGGGTACGATTTAATAGTTTCCAAACATGGTGATGAATTTCTATGCATGATAAACATCTGATTGACCAAAAAGTGATAGGCAAAAAGCATACAAAGACATTATCCTACAATGCAATTTAAAAGCCATTGTTTTGTGATGTAAACAGACTACTGAGCACTTGGTTTGAGTATAAAACAAGGCTCAGTAGTCTTTTTACATCAATTTAATCAACTGTTTCAAAACCATGAGGTTTCTAGTTACATCACTAGTTCCTGGTTACAGAAACATCCTGAGCAAGCTGGGCCCACGCCCGAGTATTTATACTCCTTGGATGGCGCCACCAGCTGGCCGCCCAGTGTTACTTCATGAGTCATGATAAGATTCATGACATTTTGTGTTTGCAAACAATCACAAAAAGCTTTCAAAAATTAAAACTCAAATGGATCCTGCTACAGAAACTATGCTATCGCAGAGGTAGAAATATTTTGCAATTTAAGAATGCATGCAGCGGTCCTCCAGATGGCTTATTGGGTTTAGCCAGCGAGTAGCTGAATCATACAGATCAGGAGGGTCTCAGATTTTATTCATCCTGATAGTTGCATGATATAACGATAATGGAGTTGTTGACTAATCATAGCAATCAATCTCTACCAATTAGTCTACAACAGACGAGGAACCCCAGTGGTGAAAATCTTTAAGAACCATAGTTCCAAAGTCACCTGTTCCTCCCCAAGCATGCTACACTTACCATGTCATGTCTCCAATGTATCCTAAAATATTATTCTCTGAAAGAGATCCATCTAATTTGCATGTAAATTAATCAATATTGTCCGCTCCCACCATCTCCCGAAGGAGCCCATTCCATAGATTGACCATTCGCTCAATGAAATAATGCTTCCACAGAATTTCCGTTGTCAACAAGGTCCGATATTTCCTTTAAGAACTCCAGTAAAATTGTTGGGCAAGAAGTCCCTCCCATAACCCCATTGACTCTCGCTTACCATACCATACCATTCTAGGCGTTTCATTATTTCCTTTCTCAGGATGTCTTCTAATACTTTACCCAAAACAGATATGAGGCTTAATGGACTATAGTACCTCTGGTTGTCCATATGCCCTGTTTAAAGATCAATGTTTTCTTTCCAATCCTTTGATATATGATAAGTTATTCTGTTTTGCCAGTGTTAGTTGAATGATGAAAGTTGGCCACGACACCAGGAACATTCCCTGGTCTTTGAATAGTGCTGTGGGATCGTTAATGTCCACCTGAACCAGTAAACAGACCCTCAACAAAGAAACACTCCACCTAAGTGTCATCCGAGATTATGAAAGCTATTTTGGTACACTTGTGAGACAGGGGCCCCATTAAATGAGTGTCTATTTCAAGTCTTTACGTGGCTCGTCCACGGGGCATGTCCTAGCGAATCGTCACAGGCCAAGGAGGGCGGCGAATTCTGGGTGTTAAGGCGGACCGGGTTGATTTTGTGAATACGGGCGGCCAAGCACAGGTCTACCAAGCGTGGACGTCTCCATAAGAGGTACTAGTGAAACAGCGTTAAGTCGTGAATTTTAATATTTGATCATCCGATCATCATTTAATGTGGCTAGCTTTATTATAATAGACATGCGTAATTATAATATATACATCAAAACAGACAAAAAAAACAGTAACGACAATAACAACAATTTACAAGCACACCCCCGTGTGGAATCCGACCTGGTTCCATACCCACGTTCTGGGGCTCTGGTAGTTATATCTCGGACAGTCATTGGATGGTGCAGTCTCTTCGACCGTTACAAGAGTTGCTTCTCCTGTGTCCTTAAAGACATTGTCAACTTTGGAGAATCTTCTCTAGGTCCCTGGTCCCTTGGAATGGCGGCGTCTTCCTATCCAGGTAACCTGAGTTGATAAACCTCGGTTAGTAGCGTTCAAATCGTCAGTACTCTCGCCTAGTCTTGGGTCTTGATTGGCAGAGCCTTTTTCTTGTCAGCCCTGTAGGAGCGGGTCTGATGTGGGCGCTTGTCTGAGGCCTCCTCTCAGTTAGGCAGTTACTGAACATGTTAAAGAACTTGATGGTATTCATACAAGGGCACTTTAATAAATGGCTACCAAATTTGGTCATCTCTTTGCCACTATCTTAAGAGCATCATTAGATTGGAAAGAAAACATCGATCTTTAAAAAATGGCATATGGACAACCTTTCAACCGCCTGGGAACAAAATCTCCAAGTAAATTAAATGTTTGCTCTCACACCTTCTATTAACTGGATGAATCATAGACCAAAGCAGAGAGAGAAGCCTTGGCCTGCACACCCCTCAGTTAGTCGGGTGTGATGTGTAGTACAGGGGTTGCCTAAAAGAATGAGGAGAATACTAATTCACAAAATATGGGTTTATTAAAAAAAACTCAAAACAAATTAAGATTTATTAGAATGCATTAGGAAAATGACAATATAGAGATTCGTCCGAAGTACCTTGATTTCTGCTGGCTTGTAATAACGCCGCGAGTGGTCCTCCAATCCTGTTCTGTATCCATCTCTTAAGAAGCGTTTCAATCCATGTTTTCCTTTCAGTTTGCGAACAACTTTCTCAAGAGTTTGTTCAAACAAGGCATCATCATCCACTGCAAATGCAGGGTAACTTATACATGGCAGTAGAGCAGCATCTGTATTCTGGAAAAATATTATAGAATATGATTAATCATCTTGCTGCGGTTGCCTAGCAACAAAATATTCTATCGGATTCAAATTTACACACAATATATTAAATAATGGTCATAAATTTATATATAATTATTCATTTGAATGACAAACCATGGTTCTACAAAACCACACTGACAGTTATATTGAAATAAACAAGAAACAACTTGGGACCATTGGACCAAAATGAGTTTTATATCAAGTGTAAATTAGGGATCACGCTTTACAAATGAGAAATTAAAGTTCTGAATTGACATTTAAGTTATGAAATACTGCACAAATATCAGTCAATTAGGTTTTAGAAGGTCATTTTGTTTAAGTATGAGAAGTTAAATAAACACTGCAATCTTTGAAATCCCAAGATAAAAACATTTTTTTCTATTTCTCACCAATTTGGTGCCTTGCCCAAGTCACCATGATTTATGTGTGAGCCTTGACAGAGTGTGTCAGCACACCACTTGACTACTGGCAGCATCACAGTGAAGCCGGAGTCAGCCCTCAGCTGGCATCTACACTTGTTCACCAGCAGAGGTTATTGAATAGTGATCATGAGTGCAAACTCTGGCTTATTTTTCCCTCTCTAAGTCAGAACACTGAGGCTAATGGTAGCATCCTGACTGCTACTCTAGAGATTAAACCTGGAACCTTTCCTGTCTGTATGTCTCCGTTAGTCTATGAATAAATTTGCTAAGTCATTGCGGAAATCATAAATTATCGTGTACACAGGAAAACAGAGGGCATAAAACAGCAATGTTAACATGGAGCTCTGATGATATCATAAACCATGAAATTAAACTCGAACAGTTTATAAATGACATTAAAACCTTGAAATTAAGTTATAGCCTTAGACTCTCTGTTGTTAGTCTTTACAGTATATACTAATGGTTCTCCTGTAGTGTTGCTCATAGTGAATCAGAGGATACACTGGTTTATAACAATAGCAATGTGTATATTATAAAATATAGTGAATCCTTCCTGTGTTGACTGTGGAATTGTATGGATTGAGGTGTTACTCGTAGTCTGTTAGTGGAGCAGGCACATTGAAAATATGTAATCGAGGAAACGAGTCAGCAGGGATGGCCAAGGTTGGAAATAAGCAAAAGCACAAAAATAAGTGAAGGAGAAATCAACATGATCACTGAAAAAACTTGGCAAAACATTGTTTCACACAAGTTGGAGACAATTGTGCTATGCATGGTAAAAGTGGCATGACATAGGTGAAAGAGTATGTAATGAAGAAATAAAGGACCTATAGTTATACGGTTTTATGTAACTAGTACTACAGCATTACCAATCTTTTGGAAGGTTACCAGAAAAAAACCATCCCGTGTATGTGTTATTTTTTGATCTTACATAGTTACCTGAGGGTATTGCATTTTGAGCAACCATACCTAGACATACAGACCTTGAAGGTCCAGATTCAATCTCTAGTCTGTGCCAAGCTGGTTGATCTCTGCGGGGTCAGCTGTGGAAGGTGTAGCCGTCGGCGCAGGCTTCATGGATTTTTTTTTTAGATTATGAACATATACCCTTACTAAAAACTGGACAGACTGTTTGGGGGGAAGCAGGGGAAAACCACTCAAGCTGAAGGTGGCTGACGTAACCAGATTGCATTCGTATGGTAACGGACTGTCCTTGGGAACATTGGCCCGAGAGGTCCACTCCCAAGCCGTGAATAATGAGGCTGGCGACTCATTGTTTCTGGAGAAGATGAGCTCGTTAAGTTATTGGCTGGGAGATCGAAACGAGATCTAAACCATCCAAACCTGGGAGGAAGCCTGGAAACCATTTCCCTGAGGCCATGTGTCCATTAAAACCACAGATAGCGGTTTGTGTATTGGAGGGGTATATCAGAGAGCAGTTTGGATAGCTCTCACTCTCTCTCTCCTGCCCTCCACACAACGGAACATCAAGGGGAGCTGAGCCTTGCTCTTCCAACCAAGACGGACTTCGACTCAGACTGGGATTCGCATGCCGCAAGGCCAGTACGGAACCGGGTAGCCGAGACGGACGGGAGGAAGCTACAAGCAAGATCAAGGGCAATCTAGGTGAGCATTGCCAAGCCTACACACCCACAAGATCACTTGGCTGTGTGAGGGGGTGCCTGTATGGTCCTACCAAACCAGAGGGAGTTTAGCGTTGGAAGGGTCCTGTGATAGTTTAGTTCACGGGAGGGTATTTTTAGGCCGTGGTAAGTCAGCACGACAGGGGCTTGTTGGACAAGTCAGGGCTGTACTGTTTTAAACTGTACTGTTGTGTTCACACCGCTTGTACTGTATGCGAGTGGAGTGGTTTTGTCAACCTTAATAAACACTGTACGGGTGAGCCCGAAAACGCCGTCCGTGTTCAAATCTGTCCTCAGTAATCCCTATTGTCCAGAACTTGTAGTAAGGGGGTTTGCGTGCTCGCTACGGGCGGGGCGAAACCACTTACAATAATTGGCGATTGTGGCAGGGGCCATAGGAAATTGGCCACCGCAAAAACCGGTTTCAGAGGTGCGGGTGGGGGAAGGGGGAGGTGTAGCTGTCTCTGGACTTGTACCTCAGTATCACTCATTGCTTTCAAAAGTGGGTGGGTGGGGCAGGGTTAGAGGATGAATAAAAAACAATTCCACAGGTACCTATCAGGATCCAATTTGTATTAACTGTGAAAATTTACTGTACCAACCATACACAGTTTTATTGCTTACTTTACTGAGTAACCAGGAAATCTGTGCAACATTTTTTTATTCATTCACGGGATGTGAGCGTTGCTGGCAAGGCCAGCATTTATTGCCCTCCTGAATGTGGTGGTCAGCCACCTTCTTGAACCGTTGCAGTTCATGTGGTGAAGGTACTCCCACAGTGCTGTTCGGGAGGGAGTTCCAGGATTCTGACCTAGCAACGATGAAGGAAGAGAGATATATTTCCAAGTCAGGATGGTGTGTGACTTGGAGGGGAACCTGGAGGTGGTGGTGTTTCCATGCGCCTGCTGCCCTTGTCCCACTAGGTGATAGCGAGCGTGGGTTTGGGAGGTGCTGTCTAAGAAGCCTTGGTGAGTTGCTACAGTGCATCTTGTAGATGGTACACACTACTCATGTTGGGCCGATGGTGGAGGGAGTGAATGTTTATGGTGGTGGATGGGATAGCGATCAAGTGGGCTGCTTTGTCCTGGATGGTGTCGAGCTTCTTGAGTGTTGTTGCAGCTGCACCCATCCAGGCAAGTGGAGAGTATTCCACCACACTCCTGACTTGTGCCTTTTAGGTGGTGGAAAGACTTTGGGGAGTCAGGAGGAGGTGAGTCACTTGCTGCAGAATACCCAGCTTCTGACCTGCTCTTTTAGCCACAGTATTTATGTGGCTGGTCTAGTTAAGTTTCTGGTCAATGGTAACTCCTAGGATGTTGATGGTGCAGGATTCAACGATGGTAATGCCATTCAATCTCAAGGTGAGGTGGTTAGACTTGCTCTTGTTGGAGATGGTCATTGTCTGGCACTTGTGTGGCGCGAATGTTACTTGCCACTTATCAGCCCAAGCCTGGATGTTGACCAGGCCTTGCGGCATGTCGGCACGGACTGCTTCATTATCTGAAGAATTTCAAATGGAACTGAAAACTGTTCAATCATGAGTGAACATCTCCACTTCTGACCTTATGATGCGGGGGGGGGGGGGGGGGGGGGAGGTCATTGATGAAGCAGCTAAAGATGGTTGGGCTGAGGACACTGCCCTGAGGAACTCCTGCAGCAATGACAGTGAAACATAGAAGATAGGAGCAGGAGTAGGCCATTCGGCCCTTCGAGCCTGCTCCGCCATTCAATGAGATCATGGCTGATCATCCAAATTCAGTACCCTGTCCCTGCCTTCTCCCCATATCCCTTGATCCCTTTAGCCTTAAGAAATATATCCAACTCTTTCTTGAATATATTTAATGAACTGGCCTCCACCGCTCTCTGTGGCAGAGAATTCCACAGGTTCACCACTCTCTGGGTGAAGAAATTCCTCCTCATTTCAGTCCTAAATGGCTTACCCCTTATCCTTAGACTATGACCCCCTGGTTCTGGACTCCCCGGCCATCAGAAACATCCTTCCTGCATCTAGTCTGTCCAGGCCTGACAGAATTTTATAGGTTTCGATGAGATCCCCTCTCAATCTTCTAAACTCCAGTGAGTATAAGCCCAATCGACACAATCTCTCCTCATATGTCATTCCTGCCATCCCAGGTATCAGCCTGGTGAATCTTCACTGCACTCCCTCCATGGCAAGAACGTCCTTCCTCAGGTAAGGCGACCAAAACTGCACACAATACTCAAGGTGCGGTCTCACCAAGGCCCTGTACATCTGTAGCAAGACATCCTGTACTCGAACCCTCTTCCTACGAAGGCCAACATACCATTTGCCTTCTTAACCGCCTGCTGCACCTGCATGCTTACCTTCAGCGACTGGTGCACAAGAACGCCCAGGTCTCTTTGCACTTCCCCTTCTCCCAATCTATTGCCATTCAAATAATAATCTGCCTTCCTGTTTTTGCCACCAAAGTGGATAACCTCACATTTATCCACATTATAGTGCATTTGCCATGTTTCTGCCCAATCACCCAACCTGTCCAAATCGTACTGGAGTTTCACGACATCCTCCTCACAGCATACCCTCCCACCCAGCTTTGTGTTGTCTGCAAATTTGGAGATATTACATCCAATTCACTCGTCCAGATCATTAATATATATTGTGAACAGCTGGGGTCCTAGGACCGATCCTTGCGGTACCCCACTAGTCACTGCCTGCCACTCAGAAAACGACCCATTTATTCCAACTCTTTGCTTTCTGTCCGCCAACCAGTTCTCTATCCAAGTCAATACCTTGCCCCCAATCCCATGTGCCTTAATTTTGCACGCTAATCTCTTATGCGGGACCTTATCGAAAGCCTTCTGAAAGTCCAAATACACCACATCCACTGGTTCTCCCTTATCTATTTTACCAGTTACATCCTCAAAAAATTCCAGTAGATTAGTCAAGCATGATTTACCTTTTGTAAATCCATGTTGACTTCGTCCGATCCTGTCACTGCTTTCCAAGTGCTCTGCTATTACATCTTTTATAATGGACTCTAGCATTTTCCCCACTACCGATGTCAGGCTTACCAGTCTATAATTCCCCGCTTTTTCTCTACCACCTTTTTTGAATAGTGGGGTAACATTAGCTACCCTCCAATCCATGGGTACTGTTCCAGAGTCTATCGAGTTCTGGAAGATGACCAGCAATGCATCTACTATTTCTAGGGCCACTTCCTTAAGTACCCTGGGATATAGACTATCAGGCCCTGGGGATTTATCAGCCTTCAGTCCCATCAATTTTCCTAACACCATTTCCCTACAAATACTGATTTCTTTCAGTTCCACCCTTTCATCAGACCCTATGTTCCCCGGCATCTCTGGGAGGTTATTTGTGTCCTCCTTTGTGAAGACAGAACCAAAATATGTATTCAGTTGGTCTGCCATTTCTTTGTTCCCCATTATAAATTCCCCTGATTCTGACTGCAAGGGACCTACGTTTGACTTCACCAATCTTTTTCTCTTCACATATCTATAAAAGCTTTTACAGTCAGTTTTTATGTTCCCTGCAAGCTTACTCTCATATTCTATTTTCCCTTTCTTAATTAATCCCTTTGTCCTCCTTTGTTGAATCCTAAACTGCTCCCAATCCTCAGGATTATTGCTTTTTCTGGCCAATTTATATGTCCTCTCCTTGGATCTTATGCTATCCCTAATTTCCCTTGTTAGCCACGGTTGAGTCACCTTTTTTGTTTTATTTTTATGCCAAACTGGGATGAACAAATTCTGTTGCTCATCCATTTGGTCTTTGAATGTTTGCCATTGCCTATTCACCGTCAACCCTTTGAGTAACATTCCCTAATCAATCCTACCCAACTTGCTCCTCAGACCATCGTAGTTTCCTTTATTTAAATTGAGGACCTAGTCTCTGAGTCAACTACTTCATTCTCCATCTTAATGAAGAATTCGATCATATTATGATCGCTCCGACCCAAGGGGCCTCGTACAACAAGATTGCTAATTAATCCTTTCTCGTTACATAATACCCAGTCTAAGATGGCCTGATCTCTGGTTGGTTCCTCGACATATTGGTCCAGGAAACCATCCCGTAAACACTCCAGGAATTCCTCCTCCACAGTATTGTTACTCATTTGGTTGGCCCAATCTATATGTAGGTTAAAGTCACCCATGATGACTGCTGTGCCCTTATTGCACGCTTCTTCAATTTCCCTTTTAATGCCATCCCCAACCTCCGCCTTACTGTTTGGAGGTCTATATACCACTCCCACTAATGTTTTTTTCCCCTTAGTATTTCTCAATTCTACCCATACAGATTCCACATCATCAGAGCTAATATCCTTCATTACAATTGTGTTAATCCCTTCTTTAACCAGTAATGCTACCCCACCTCCCTTTCCTTTTTGCCTATCTTTCCTGAATATCGAATACCCCTGGATGTTGAGTTCCCAGTCTTGGCCATCCTTGAGCCACGTTTCCGTAATCCCAACCAAATCATATTCGTTTACCTCTATTTGCGCAGCCAATTCATCCACCTTATTACAAATGCTCCTCGCATTAAGACACAAAGCCTTCAGGCTTGTTTTTTTAACGCTCTTGGACCTATTAGAATTATTATTTACTGTGGCCACGTTTGATTTAAACCGTTGATTTCTCTGACTGCCACTTTTGTTTTTCTCCTTCCTATCTTTTGCTTTTATCATTGTTTCCCTTTCCTCTGTCTCCCTGCTCAGGTTCCCAAACCCCTGCCATTTTAGTTTAAACCCTCCCCCACAGCACTAGCAAACACTCCCCCGAGGACATCAGTTCCAGCCCTGCCCAGGTGCAAACCGTCCGGTTTGAACTGGTCCCACCTCCCCCAGAACCGGTTCCAATGTCCCAGGAATCCCTCCCCCTGGCACCATTCCTCTAGCCACGTATTCATCTGAAGTATCCTTCTATTTCTACTCTGACTAGCACGTGGCACTGGTAGCAATCCTGAGATTACTACCTTTGAGGTCGTGTTTTTTAATTTATCTCCTAACTCCCTATATTCCGCTTTTAGGACCTCATCCTGCTTTTTACCTATATCGTTGGTGCCTATATGCACCACGACAACTGGCTGTTCACCCTCCCTTTCCAAGATGTTCTGCAGCCGCTCGGAGACATCCTTGACCCTTGCACCAGGGAGGCAACACACCATACTGGAGTCTCGTTTGCGGCCGCAGAAACACCTATCTATTCCCCTTACAATAGAATCCCCTATTACTATAGCTCTACCCCTCTTTTTCCTCCCATTCTGTGCAGCAGAGCCACCCCTGGTGCCAGGAAGTTGGCTGCTGCTGCCTTCCTCTGATAAACCATCCCCCCCCAACAGTACCCAAAGTGGTGTAGCTGTTGGAGAGGGGGGATGGCCACAGGGGACCCCTGCACTACCTGCCTGCGCCTAGTACTCTGCCTGTTGGTCACCTGTTCCCTTTCTTCCTGTCCAACCTCTACCTGCGGTGTGTCCAACTCCGTAAACGTGCTACTCACGATGTCCTGAGCATCGTGAATGCTCCAGTATGCATCCAATCGCAGCTCCAGTGCCGCAATGCGGTCTGTCAGTAGCTGCAGCTGGATGCACTTCCTACACCTGTAGTTGTCAGGGACACAGGAAGTGTCCCTGAGTTCCCACATATCGCAGGAGGAGCATATCACGTGGCCCGGCTGTCCTGCCATGACTTACCCTTTAATTAATTGAATTTAAATTAAATCAATCAATCCCACTATTACACTACAGTTAACTGGTTTACCAACAGTCCCTGCTACACCAGAGAGACCTTAGAAACTATAAACCAGAGTTAAAGTTTAAAAAAAGAGAAATACTCACCAACCAATCACTTACCTGCTTCCTGGTGACGTCACACTTTGATTACTTTTTACCTCTCTCCCCCGCTGTTGAATTGGTACGCCTCGCTGCCGGTTTTATACTCCGCCGCTGCTCAGTGTTCCCCACGCAGTTCCGCTCTGGTCGGGCCTCGCTGCCGGTTTTATACTCCGCCGCTGCTCAGTGTTCCCCACGCATGTCCTAAGAATATAGTCTGACCTCTATATATCCTCTATATCTAATAATGGTGGTGCTGCTTCCGATGCCAGTTTAATGTCTATCAGTTATTATGTGACACCTATCCCATTTTCAATCATTTGGGCAATTTGATCCAAATTTTCAAAGCTCTGTGGATTTACAACACCGCTTTAATAGCCTCTCACCACTTTCAAACACTATGATCATAATGTGAGTTCAGTCATGGTTCATTACCCCTGATGCAAACACTAATTAATGTCCATCGTAAAGGGCCAGTTATTATAATCCACAGATACTTTTGTAAATAAATACTTTTCAGTCCGTAAGGGTGACCCCGAGCTTCCGGTCGCCTGTCACTTTAATTCACCGCTCCATTCCCACTCGGACCTCACCGTCCTTGGCCTCTTGCATTGTTCCACGGAAGCTCAACGTAAACTCGAGGAACAGCACCTCATCTTCCGATTAGGCACTTTGCAGCCTTCCGGACTCAATATCGAGTTCAACAATTTCAGATCATAACCTCGGCCCCTATTACATTTTTACTTATATTTTTTTTCCACCCCTTTGTTTTGGGTTTTACCTTCCCCACCCCCGCTTTCCTTTTTTTTCTCTCTCCCACATGGCAGCTGTCTCTCTTTCTGCCAGTACACTTCACACCTAATCTGAGCCGTCTTTTGTCTCCACTGTCCTATTACCATCTCGTCTGGTTTTGAATATCTCTTAATGTCTCTTTACTTCTTTTGTTCTATCGCAGCCCTGCCTTCGATCTATTTCATTTCCTTTCCAGTTTTGAAAAAGGGTTCACCCGAAACGTCGACTCTAATTTCTCTCCACGGATGTTGCCTGGCCTGCTGAGTTTTTCCAGCATTTTCTGTTATTTCGGATTTCCAGCATCTGCAGTATTTTGCTATCGAACATAACAGGCTACTTGGATATAAAAAAAGGTCCGCTTCATCCCCATCATTTGAGGAACCTAACGAATCAACAATAAATTAGGAAGAGTGTGTGTCCACACTACATCACTGCTTTAAGTGAATTTTGCCTCTGGAAAATATGAACTTGTTGGTTAGGCGGGGATGTAGACTCCATCTTCTTGCTACATCATGGGGATCAAGTCACATTTACCTCTGCACTGACAGAAAACAGATGCAGAACCCCCGCCACATTAAAAAAAGGTCAAATCAACAGGAACTGGAGTCTTCCCACTCTCTTCCCAGACCTACCCACTGTACAATGAAACAATTATTAAAACAAACTACATTTTGTTGAACACTTATCTTTGTTTCTGTGGCTCTGTGTAACTATGGAGCCAATATGTAACTAATGCAGTTTAGAGAAAACAGTGGAGCACATGTAAAAGAAAACTTTTCTAAAAAGAGGAAAAATACATCCAAAATTATAGTCTCATTAATTGAGATAATTTTTTTTACCCTCATCACTCTTGAAATAGCCTAGTTCAAGCCACTTTAGGTCCATAAATTGGTTCGTCACACTTCTCTAACCACTACATCACTTTTCATAACACTATTATGCTATTGAAATCGGTTCCGAAGCACTTAGATAAATGCTCCCAGAGATCTCAGAGGAACTCGCATATAAGTAAATAATGTTGCTGCTAAAATAAGCAAGCTCTATACAACTAAAAAGCACTGCTGAGTTTTGCAGACCAGGATCAGCAAACCTTTGGAAACTTAACACTGTAAGAATAAGCACAAATGTACAGCATCAAAGAAACAACTTTGTGTCAGTGAAAATGCCGAGTTTTGTGTATGCAGCTCAGGAGTAATCAATCAAACTCTTAATAGATCCATTATTTTGCTGAAGTGCTAACTGCAAATGAAACTTGCTGCTCCACAGGTACCAACAACAGCCAATACCTATTGATTAGAAAAATCTGATGGTGGATTCGTAAATCAGCACTTTCTTTCAAGTCCTCCAAACCAATATAGATTTCAAAATAACAAAATCATTAGCTATGTAGAATGATGTTCGCATTTCCTTTTCCTTTTGTAAGGATGTGCTAATTGTCTCCAGAACTACTTACATGAGACCTCGATTCTCGTGGAAGCAGTGAACACAAGGTTTGTCTGTTCCGATTGTGAGCATCAAAATCAACAAAGATGACTGACCAAGAACACCCCTGTAAATAAAGTCAAAAGGGATCATATATTTTAGCCACATTTTATATATACATATATACACACATAGGTACAAGGAAGTATTTCTTTTTCATCAAACTACTAGGATATCAAACATGACAACAACAACTTGCATTTGAACAGCACCTTTAACGTCCCAAGGTGCTTCACAGGAGTGATTATCAGACAAAAATATGACACCAAGCCACATAATGACAATTTTACATTTGACATTGTTTAGGTCTTTCTTACAATGAAGCCTTTTAGACTGTATGAGCAAGAACAATCCTAAAATCTATACAATATGTGAACAGAGGAGGTTAGACCGCCTGCTCATTAACACAGGAGAGGAGCAAGGCTGATCCCAGGTGTCAAATGGAAGAGAGAAAAGGAATGGGTGATAAGCCAGGGCTCTTCAGCCCTAAAAAGACATATCTCAACAGAAAGCTTACAGAGATATACGTTACATAGCAGGGTAGAGGAAGTAAACCCAATACTTTGGTATATCAGAGCAGCAGAAATATATTGCAGATTTAAAATTGTAAAGGTTAAATTTAGGACTGATGTATTTCTTTACACGGAGAAGGGTCAATTGCTGGGATATGTTGCAAGGAAGAGCATTTGAAATCAGGATACTGGGCTCATTCAAGAAACAACAAGATGCTGAAATGGGAAAATGTATCAAACTTTACCTGCTTAGAAACGTAACTAAAGATTATGAAGTTAAGTTCAAATTGATGGATACAACATTTGATGAAACTTGTGGGACCACAGGAATATCACCACTGGCCAGGGTTGAATAATGCAAATTTGAATAGAAGGATTATGTTCTTAAGCTTTTAATCTATTGGAGTCAGAGTAATTTCACAAAGTTTTATCTTTTACAAGTACAGGTATTACCTTATTATTCACCTCTCACAGTGGATTAAACAAATTTGAGAGATTTCACGATGCTGCAAATTGTACATCAAATGAAAGGAATTGGCTTAAAGGCTCTCTGTTCCTCTGACTCTGGGTTCTTGTGCATGTCCCTCCCTTTGCCCTACCATTGGCATCTGTACCTTCAGCGCCAAGACCCCATCCTCTGGAATTCCTTTCCGCATCCACCCGACCCCACCCCCAACAACTCCTGCCTCTCCATCTCCTCCTTTAAGAATTTCCTTAAAACACACCACTTTGACCAAAATTTTGGTCACCCCTCCTAATATTTCCTTCCTTGGCTTAGCATCCATTTTTTCCTTTATGCCTCAGCAAAGCACCTTGGAATGTTTTTCTACGTTAAAAGTGCTTTATAAATACAAGTTGTTGAATGGATCTCTGTCATTTTGTAATTTTAAGTAAAAAACAAGGGGGAAATATTTTCTACGCAAACAATGACATTTTTTTTTAAAGAAAATTATAGCAGACTATCTTGCTAGTAGGAGATATCCTTCTTTAATAATTAATTTTCAGCCTCGTTGATACCAGGCATTTCAGATCCCTCTTCAGCTACTCTGGTGAGGTAGATTACATGCGGGGGTTGATCCAGAGGCATCCAACCTCAGAAGAATCACCACAAACTGAAGAAGGCAGGTCTCACTACTGCTAAAAATGTTATGGAAACAAACCTATCGTCTGACAGCCAGGAGCTATTGTAGTACTTCAAAAAAAAACAGTAACAGAGTATTTAGTGCAGAAATTCCAATCCCCAGCCTGCCCCCTCCATTATAATATGGAGAGCTCATGATATGTTTAGCTTTATAAACAAAGCTTTTTAAAACACAGCTCTATGTAGACTGAGTTCCCCATTTTTTAAATTTTATATAAAAATATTTGAACATGTGTCAGCCTTGCACTGCAGCCAGGACATGTTCTTCCTTTCTCTCTAAACTGTTGCCTCCTTGACCCTGTTCCATATGTCTGGTGGATCTTTTGATGTTCAAGGACCTCCAATGCCATTCTGCAGTCTGACATGTAGGGCCCCCTACTGTTTCTCTCATGCATGGTCATGGGTTCGGAGTTCAATTCTGGCTTTCCAAAGCCTTGCCCACCATACACCCACCACCACCCATTTGTTATCATTATATTTTGTGGTCACAATTAAAATCACAGCTTGGAATTTATGCAATTTCATCCTTTACATTTTTAACATTAGGTGCCTAGGAGATCCATTTTAGTTTCTTGTGCCTCAGCGACAGGATTTTGAACATAGGAATGTACTTGGATAAGTGAAAATTCACTTTCATATTATTTTCCTCACAGCCTGAGGAATTATGTATTTTAATACTGAAAGTACATTACTTGTGTAAATCTGTTCTGTTATAGAAATGATAAAATCCATTTACTGTACATCAACATACCTATGCAAGATCAGTTTAGTTACTGTGTATGTTTATACTTAGCAACTCCATATCACCTAATTGAGTTTCAATCAAGAAATATGATGTTGCCATCAATTTTGAAATGGGTTTGCTACTAAGGACTGTGTGATAAGGATATGTTTTAATGAAATTGCACAAGTTGACATTTAATATGCTTGTGCCAGCATACACTCAGTGGTATTTGATCTGGGTTTATGCGGATAAGATGTGTTCTTTAATATTTAATTTAGATGTAGCATGAGGCTTGCGCTGTTCCACATGCAAGTGAAATGTAGGTGGAACATCCAACACATCGAAAATATATTAAAATCATTAAATTGGTAATGCTATCATGTTCTCACTCCATTGAAATCAATCATAGGTGACGTAAGAAAACTACTAGGCACTTGGTCTAAGCGTTAAACAAAGCTTTAATCAACTGTTTTACAACATGGAGGTCTAGTTGTGTCCTTCACTAGTTCCTGTTAAGAATGTCCTGTGCAAGCTGGGCCCATGCCCGAGTATTTATACTCACCCTGGACAGCGCCACCCGTAGGCCGCTCAGTATTATTTCATAAGTCTTTCTTTCATGAATGACTGATTCATGTCAATAGGTAATAACTCCTGCTATTCTTACTTCATCCTGTTATTCATAGTTGCTATGATTAAGGTACCGTGATGCCTTAGTCTCTCTCAGCCTGTTACACAATTCAGCTAAAAGAAATGACACTTCCTCTGACTGTGAGCAAAGCCATGGAGGACTCACTAGTTATAGCAAAAGGCAATTATTCTCATTCTGTGCTCCGTGTAATGTTTTTGCGATTACTTTCTCTTAAGCTACTCTTCTAATGTAGGCTCAGTAAATTTTCAGCATTTGGTAAAGATACATTTCAGCTTAAGCATTGGCTTTCTCTTGCTCCAAAGATAACAGAAAATATTGGAGAAATTTACCACTGGTTTGCTGCAGTGGCACAGGGGAATGGGTGGGCTGTTGCCAGTTGTTCACCACTGGATTCAGCCTGAATGAGCAGGCGTGGAGGGTGATGTGGCTAGGAGTAAGGGTCTGAGATTTTGATGGCAGCCAAACAAGATGGCTTTGGTCTTTGTCAATATTGTGTTGCAGAAAAGTTCTGAGTCACTCACAATTTGATATCAAACAAGTAATCTGACAAAAAGTCACGGAATTAGAGCTTGTTGTCAGCATGTATGTGGAAGCTAGCCCCATATCAAGGATTAGGAAGAAGCCAACGATAGAACCTTGGGATAACTTTGGATGCGAACATGCAAGAAGCTATAAATTCAGTTCACAGTTACACAAATTATAACTTCTTCCTTTTTTTAAAGACGATTAGTGTCATCTGTCCATTTGGTGTAATTCTCCTTTTCATCCAAAACTATATTTGATTGCACTGAGGCATAATGGGGTGAAATCTTCCCAGGATTCTGGTTTAATATGCCTGCACAGATTGACATCCTCTATTACTTCATCAAAAATAACATGACCGTACAGCATCCTTTTACATTTCATATGAACCAGATTAGACAAATATAAAATTGAAAACTCCAGTTCTAATATACATGCTTTTATTAGTTTTAAAATATTAAAAGATCATCTGCGTATTACTCAGAAATATTAGGTTTAAACTCAATCTGCAGAAGGGTTATGCAACTGACAGTATAATTGGGTTCATTGCAAGGTTTACAACTGCAGTCATATAATTATTTAAATATTAAAGGCTGAAAACTATACTATTTCGATGTGTTGAAACAAAAGAGAGACAAATATTTTGTATCTTTTTGCAAATTATTTAAACCAAATTAATTTTCTTCATCAAAGACGACACAAAAGTAATTAAAATGCAATTACTCACTTTTATTTGCTTTTGTGTAATTTAATTTTCATAGTAGGGCAAATTCTAGTAATTAATTTTCCATATAAATCAATTAAAAAATTGAGAATGGGATCCTGTATAAACAGTAGACTCCTTGAGAATAATGAAATGCACTGTGTCGTGACACTGGATGCCTTTTTTTCCCACAACTGTTGATGGATTACTGACAGTTACCAATTCCAATATGGAAACTAAAAAGCAATAAATATCATTCAAAATACCTGATTGCCAAAGAGATTAAAGCCATTGATCGCTTCCAGCGCAGCTTTTGCCATTCCAACTGAACTATTAAAAGAAAGGCATGTTTGAAATCTCAGTCCACGCAAAATCAATACAATAAGCATTTTAGAAGCAAGCATTTTTGTGTTGAATGGCACATGGTCAACTTTTTTGCTGATATGGCAAATATAAATGCATTTCAGAGTACTGAACATGAATCATCATGCTCTTATAGCAACATTCAGTTTGAACTTAAAACATTACATTAATAAAACATTACATGTACAAAAACAAACAAAATATTTGTAAAAATGTTCCATTTGATTTGTTTTGTGCAATGTTATATAACAGAATGAGGATTTGCAGAAAGAAATAGAAAGAATGGGCAATTCGCTCTTATTGAGACAACTATGGTGTCCACATCATGTCCCAAAAAACATCGTTTTCTTCCAAGTGAAATTTGTTTAAATTGAGCTTTGAAGGCCATTTCTGTAAACCAAATCATCGCGTGAGCTGACAGAAGTGGCAGGTCTCCACTACGAAAAGGGGGGGAAATTAGTCACTAAAATGAAGGTAGCTCCCACACATTATTAGGTTTTGAAATAATACATCTAAGGGAATATCTTATATTTAAATATTTCCTCTAAATTTTCCTTCTTCATTAATTTATAATTTTTGATTTACAAGTACGGGAAACTTTCGATTAACCGGCCCCTAAATAACCGGAAATGTCGGTTAACCGGCAAAATTCAAGAGTAGGTTCAAGTAACTTTTATTACTTTTTTTTACTCCATTTGTTGCTGTGCAAGGGTGTAGCTGCAGCTGTTGCTAAGCGACAGAGACGCTTGCAACTTGTGCCGATTGTTCTGAAGCTGTTGCTAAGCAACAGGGTTTGTTGCTTTATACGGAGCCCTCAGCTCCGCATCTTTTACGATAGCGTTCAGTTATCCGGAATTTTTGATGAACCGGCACCACGTCGGTCCCGTCCGTGCCGGATAAAAGAAAGTTTCCTGTAGTACCATGAGACACCAAAAAGGCAAGAAATGAATGAAAAATGGATAACAGAAAGTCTGTGAGTGATTACATATAGAAAGCTGCTATAAAATCTGTTAACATAACATGATCACTCAGACAGCTATTGGCCAACTACTTACTCACACTTACTACAAAGAAGTGAAAAATATGGGCCCGGAATTTGCGGTGCATAATAACAGTGAACAAACAGCATTCACTGTTACTACCCCTTTGAAACTGACCTCAACTTCAGGATGTAGCGCATGCACATCCTAACGCAGAAATCCTGAAGTTGTGGTCAGTCATTCACTGCGCCGACACTGGCTGCATTGTGCCCGCCCCCACCACCCACCCCCCATAGCCGGCAATCAGTGTAATCTGTGAAATCAGGGAAACTGACAAAAACTTTGGCTCTTCCGCCGTAATACCATTGTTAAATACCCCATTAAAGGTTAGACCCTTTTGGATTAGGTGTAACTGGTGGGGTACCGCAAGGATCAGTGCTTGGGCCTCAGCTATTCACAATCTACATCAATGATTTGGATGAGGGAACCAAATGTAATATATCCAAGTTTGCTGATGATACAAAGCTGGGTGGGAATGAAAGTTGTGAGGAGGATGCAAGGAGGCTTCAAGAGGATATAGACAGGCTAAGTGAGTGGGCAAGAACATGGCAAATGGAATATAATGTGGAGAAATGTGAAGTTATACATTTTGGTAGGAAAAATAGAAAAGCAGAGTTTTTTAAATGGTGAGAGATTGGGAAATGTTGGTGTTCAGAGGGACCTGGGTGTCCTTGTACACAAATCACTGAAAGTTAACATGCAGCTACAGCAAGCAATTAGGAAAGCAAATGGTATGTTGGCCTTTATTACAAGAGGATTTGAGTATGAGTAGATGTCTTACTGCAATTATATAGGGCCCTGGTGAGACCACACCTGGAGTATTGTGTACAGTTTTGGTCTCCTTACCTAAGGAAGGATAGACTTGCCATAGAGGGAGTGCAACGAAGGTTCACCAGACTGGTTCCTGGGATGGGGGGATTGTCCTATGAGGAGAGATTGAGTAGACTAGGCCTATATTCGCTAGAGTTTAAAAGAATGAGCGGTGATCTCATTGAAACATACAAAATTCTTACAGGGCTTCACAGGGTAGATGCAGGGAGGATGTTTCCCCTGGCTGGGGAGTCTGGAAAACAGGGGTCACAGTCTCAGAATAAGGGGTCGACCATTTAGGACTGAGATGAAGAAAAATTTCTTCACTCAGAGGGTGGTGAATCTTTGGAATTCTCTACCCCAGAGGACTGTGGAGGCTTAGTCGTTGAGTATATTCAGGACAGAGATTGATAGATTTTTGAATATTAAGGGAGTCAAGGGATATGGGGATAGTGCAGGAAAGTGGAGATGAGGTAGAAGATCAGCCATGATCGCATTGAATGGTGGAGCAGGCTCGAAGAGCCAAATGGCCTACTCCTGCTCCTATTTCTTACGTTTTTATGTTTTATCAGCGTATTGACTGGTAAACAAACGTTATGGCCTAGAAATTTATCCATTTTAATAAAAATTAAGATTTTTAAGCAACTTTAAAAAAAATTATTTTTTAAGAAGTTTGTTCATCTTTATTTCAGATTTATCTTTTCCCCATGTGAGAGACCGAATCTTTGTTTCGCTCTCTATAAAATTTTTAAAAAGTTGGAATCAATCCCCTCTACTGTGGTTGACACGGTCCTTGACCGCGTCCGTTCTATCTCCCGTACTTCTGCCCTCACCCCTACCCCTCCCTCCCGGAACCACAATAGAGTTCCCCTGTTTCCCCATCTAGAGCCATCCTTTGTTCCTTAACCTGTCCCATTTCCACCTACCCTTGCCTTGAATATCTCTTAATGTCTCTCAATGTCTCTTAATCTTTCCTGCTTTCTAGCCTATCACTGACCTTCCCTTTTGTTCTTTCATCCCCTCCCCCTTTTCCCAGCCCCCAAACTTGCTTTCCATTTCCTGCTTTTTTTCCAGTTCTGACGAAAGGTCATCGACCTGAAACGTTAACTCTGTTTCTCTCTCCACTGATGCTGCCTGGCCTGCTGTGTTTTTCCAGCATTTCCTGTTGTTATTTCGGATTTCCAGCATCCGCAGTATTTTGCTATCGAGCTTATTCACTTCCTGGTTCTCGGTCTGTGAGAATTCTGCATTATGATTGGCAGCTTAGGCAGCGCGTTGACGTCACAGCAGTTCGCGCTGTAGGATTCCCAATAAACGACGCTGATTTCAATTGCACGACAGAAAAGCCAAATTTCTCGCCACAGAGATCGCGAGATCTTTGTGAGAAGCCAGTGGCGAACACCTTTGCTTTGCTGCTGACTGCAAATTATGGGCCATTATCCTGGCTTCTTCACCTCCTCATTGCCAGAGTTTTAAACAGATAAAAATGGCATTGCAAACTGCTATCACTTATAAATGTAACAATTTTACTGCTAATTACACTTTGTTTAATTATGCATTTTAAGTAACTAAATCCTACTTCTTGATGTAGGTTAAATAAATGTGATTAATCAATTTTTTTCTGAACTCTTTATTTTGGGGAGTATTATGGATTTCATCAAATATTAAACTACGGGAAATGTACCTTTAAATATATTTATGATTTTCACTAAGCTATTCCTGTCACATTAACCCACAGTTCCTCTCACTCAACCTATGAAGCTTTATCTTGTACCATAACCTGGATTAACAGTCTGCTTCTCGATGACACATTGAAAATCAGGATCTCCTTGTGCAAGAAAAAAATCAAAGGAGCAACCTACATTCCATCAATAGCACAGCAGAGTCTAGCACCAGCACACTGCCTGGATGAATTTGGATTTTGAAATGATTTAGCTTGTTCCCAATAGCAACTATCTCATTACAAACAGCTTTGCAGTTTCGGAAGCTACCATGCACAAAGCTCAAAGAGGATGTGTTAATAGTTTTAAAAGAACACAATCTTGCAAGACAAGACCAATTCTAGGTTGTCCAACACACACATCTCATAATAGTGCCTGCTGTAAATATCAGAACAAATGTTGTTGAACTATTACCATCTTTGAATTTGTTCAAAATTATTGGCACAGAAACTGTAGCAGTTTCTACAATCACCATTATGTTGAACGTCACGCTATGGTTCTATGTTACCCTTTTTCTGCAAGAAAATATCTATATCTATATATATATATAAAAGGATAGTTCTGTCTGTCTGTCTGTCCGGGCATCACTCAAAAGTTATAGAGCGTACCTACACATATGTTATATCAAAAGAAAGCTTATGATTAGGGGAGTCTACTAGGCATCTTTACTTTTTGGTCAGACAAAAATTGTTCAGACAGTAGACAAAAAAGTTCAAAAAACGGGAAAAAATCTGCTCATTAGCGGTTGACCAATCCTACCGCTCATTAGCGTTGAGTGACGTGATGGTTGACCAATCGGTGCGTCACGGGGGGCGTTTCATGTCGTTTGTGGGCGGGGCCTAATCCTTCAAACTGCCGTTACCGAGGTGAGTGGCGGCCATTACAGACCGGCCGGGCCTGAAGCTTAAAAAATTTCTCTCTCTCTCTCTCTCCTTCCCCCCCCTCTCTCTCTTTCTCTCCTCTTCCCTTTCTTCTTCCCTCTCTCTCTCTCTCCTTCCCCTCTCTCTCTCTCTCTCTCTCTCTCCTTCCCCCTCTCTCTCTTGCCGTGAGTGCGGGACCGGGAAAACCAGGGCTTTCAAACGAGCCGTCCCCGACCGGTATCGGACACAGGAGTCCGGAGCGAAAGGCATTCCACTGCCGCCCGGCCAACCGGGTCCAAAGGCCCGCCGCGTTAACCATGAGGAACCCTGGGCTCGCTTCGGAGCGATGGGCACCCGGACTCCCGGTGTCGGATATGCTCCGTTCTGGAGCCGTGGTGAGTCGGAAGGAGAGGGGAGGGAGAGGGGAGGGAGAGGGGAGGGAGAGAGAGAGAGCGGGGAGGGAGGGGGAGAGAGAGAGGGGCAGGGAGAGAGAGGGGCAGGGAGAGAGGGGAGAGACAGGGGCAGGGAGAGAGAGGGGGCAGGGAGAGAGAGGGGGTGGGAGAGAGAGGGGAGGGAGAGAGAGAGGGTGAGGGAACTTCCCGCCGACCTCACAAAATGGCGGCCGCCCTTCTTCACCCGCAATCTCTCTCTCTCTCTCCCCCCCAGTCTCTCTCTCCCCCCCAGTCTCTCTCTTCCCCCCAGTCTCTCTCTCCCCCCCCCAGTCGCTCTCTCTCCCCCGTCTCTCTCTTCTCCCCCCAGTTCTCTCTCTCGATCCCCCGGCCTCTCTCTCTTTCCCTCTCTCCTTCCCACACAGACAGACAAACTCATTTATATATATAATAAAAATTATTTCTACTTTTTTCATAACAACATGCCCTCAAAAAACCCTCGGCACCGCCGGGCACTCCAGCTAGTAACCTATAAAGTAGTCCATTGGAGCTGGGATAATCATCCAAATACAAATTATTTCCATGACTAAGTTTTAGCTTTCACGCAAAGAAATATAGGGCTTTTAAAATCAACTTTTCTTTCATAACTTCATTACCATTAAGCTCAGCTTCACTGTACATTATGCATAGATTTTCATTTAGTGAGTGCTGCTGTACCAGATATTTCATTTTGTCACAGTTCAGTTCCTTGCGCCACTAAGTTAATTTTGTCAGTGGCTTGGGCTGCTGAATGCCAGCTTGAAAATTATGGCGTAGTTTGAGCCAATTGCTTGAATATTCAATCGCAAGAACGTTGAAAAACAGCAACTTTCAAAATTAGTATTTAGCCAAACAGGGACGAACTTAACTTATGTGGGTTTTAGTTTGATCACAAATGGGAAGAAGGTAGAGATAGAGAAAGACAGATCTGAAAGTTATAGGAATGTAGGAACAGGAGCCCTTCGAGCCTGTTCTGCCATTTTATTAGTCATGGCTGATCTGTACCGCAACTCTATTTACCCGCCTTTATTCCATACACCTTTATACCCTTACCTAACAAAAATCTATCAGTCTCAGTCTTGAAAATTTCAATTAACGCAGCATCCACAGCCTTCTGGGGGAGTGAGTTCCATATTTCTACAACCCTTTGTGAGAAAAAGTGCTTCCTGATTTCACTCTTAAATGGCTTAGCTCTATTTTTAAGATTATGCCCCCTTGTTCTGCATTCCCCCATCAGAGGGAATAGTTTCTCTGTATCTACCCTATTGAATCCCTTTATCATTTTAAATACCTCAATTAGATCACCTCAACCTTTTAAAGTCAACAACAACATATAGCGGCTTTAGCGTAATAAAACATCCCAAGGCGCTTCACAGGAGTGTTATCAAAAAAAAGGGAATACATGCAATCTATCCTCATAATTTAATCCTTTCAGCCCCACTAAAATTCTGGTGAATCTGCGCTGTACCCCTTCCAAGGCCAATATATCTTTCCTGAGGTTTCATGTCCAAAACTGAACTCAGTACTCCAGATGGGGTCTGTCCAAGGTTCTGTACAACTGAAGTATCACTTGCCCACTTTTGCATTCTAACCTCTCAGATACAGGCCAACATTCCATTGGCCTTTTTGATTACTTTTTGTAATTTGTGTCACTTGCTTTCAGTGATGGGGCAAAAAAGCAGTAAGTAGATAAAGTTTAATGTAAAGCAGCCCTTCCTGGGTAACTGCCATCAAATTTTTGCACCTTTGCACCAGCTTTTAGTGATTTGTGTACATGGACAGCTAAATCCCTTTGCTCCTTCACAGCTCCTAGTCTCTCACGATTACAAAAATATTCTGATTTGCCTTTCTCAAATTCAAAGTAGATACAGAGAAACTATTCCCTCTGATGGGGGAATACAAAGCAAGGGCGCATAATCTTAAAATTAGAACTGGGCCATTTAGCAGTGAAATCAGAGAGAGGGGTAGTAGAAATCTGGAACTCACTCCCACAAAAGGCTTCCCCACATTGAACTCCATGTGCCATAGTCTGTCTGTGTCCCTTTGTAACTTCCTGCTCCTATCTACACAACTTACTATCCTTCCTAACAGTGTCACCTGCAAACTCTCTATATAACTCTCTATTCCTTGATCCAAGTCATTAATATTAATGGTGAAAAGCTGAGGCCCCAGTACTGATCCTTGGGGAACACCACCTGTCACATTCGTTAAGCTGTTTAAACTTAAAATAAATAAGAAATATCATGTTCAGAATAAAGGAGAAAAAGGAATGTGGTGAAACAGAAATCATTTTTAAAAACTTTCGCTTAAAATGATTTATTACTGTAGTAAAGACATTACTAAAATATTAAATAAAGTCTTGTCATTTGGCTAGTGTTGTTACTGTAATATTTGGGAATTTTCAGCACCATTGTGCAAACTGACATATTTAAAAATTCAAATGGCCAACAGAATTCCCTGGAGCTATTAGCATTCTAAGCTTAATTGCACGCAGGTATCAAAGTTGCCCTACACCTCGCAAAATCATAGATGCAATTTACATTATAAACACAATAGTAGAAAGAAAAAGTAACATTGAAAAAATGCTTAACACAAATGGCTACTGTATATCAAGAGTGATTTTTTCATTACCCTTGAACAAGAAAAGCACACAAGAACAATAAAATCCTAGTTAAAGGTAAAGAAAAAAAATTATCACATCACGCATGCTGCATTTAAAGGCCGGAATTTTCTTTATCTGGGCGGGTCGGGTGCGGGCTGTCGGCATGGCGGGTCGTGACCCCGTTCTTGCTTCCATCCCGCTGCAGAAATCGACTTTGGGCTAATGGGGCCTATTAAATCCGGCCCAATTAAATGGTGCGAGTCTGATGACATCATCCATGACGCGTTTTCAATCAGGATATTTAAAGGAACATTGGCCACACTGCATTTGAAGGTTCATCTAGGAGTGTGTGGTCACTGCACTGGAGGCTTGGATTGCTCCAAACATTGGAGACATGACTGCACATAGGCAGAGGGCTGCACCCAGGTTCTCCAATGACTCCCTCCATATGCTTGTGGAGGGAGTCAGAGCACGCAGGGAAGTCCTCCTCCCTTCCAATGGGCAGAAGAGACCTCCCCAGGAGGCAAAAAGAGCCTGGCCCCAAATTGCAGAGGAGGTGAACAGCAGGGATGTATTCAGGAGGACTTGGGTGCAGTGCCACAAATGTTTCAATGATCTCATTAGATCAGGAGAGTATAAAGCCACTCAACTTCATCCTGCTGTGCCTCTCATCACATCCCCATCACTCAGCCTTCCGAACCCTACTTCTGCACATCCTTACTCACACCAACATACCTTGCATGTCCACCCATCCCTCTCTCTCTATCTACATTATCACATCACCATCTTACTAGCCACCCCTCTCACTCACCCTCATCCTAATGCAATCATACCAACTAACAACACGCAAGGAGGCCACTTGGCATTGCCACTCCACTCCATCAGTCACCCTTTAAAGATGTAACCCATCCATTCCTTACATACATTCCATCGCTGTCACTCAACCTTCTCCTCTTTCATTCCTTGCAGGAAAAGAGACCGACAATAAGAGGGAGAGGGAGAGAACTGGAGGTGGGCCTCCATCATTTGCCACCCTCACAGCAGCAGAGGAGGTTGCGTTAGAAATAACGGAAGTGGCCGAGCAGCTGGAGGTGGGAGACGGAGAAAACTCAGCAACCTGGTGACAGAATTACATATCATACAGCTACATGGCATACATCAGTCACTCATATGGGGACTGATGTCATCAGCCACTGAATGGTTATCATTATGCACATGATAACCAATGTGCATAATGGTACAGGAAACTTTGTGTTATCCGGAGGCGAACCGTCCGGCAAGCTCGAGCCACCGGCAAAAATCAGGAGCCGTTTTTTATTCTTTTCGTTTCTTTGCTTTTTTTGAACAGTCAAGCTCTGCAACGTCTGTAGCTAAGCAACAGCTTCAGCTAGAGACGCTACAGAGACGCTTGCCGACTGTTTAGAGGCTGTTGCTAAGCAACAGGGTTTGTTGATTCATACAGAGATGAAAATCTCCGTATGTTTCAACATTAGCTCTGGAGTGTACGGCAGTTTTGAGGGAACGACAGCAGCTCGGTCCCGTCGGTGCCGGATAGCACAAAGTTTCCTGTATCTGTACCCATTCTTCATATGGCATATCTAGCTCATCTCGTTACTCTCCCACAGGTCCATCAAGAGCCCCTCCCTCCCATCGTCACCAGACATAAGTGCACCCAGCACCAGTGCAGAGACGCACGCCTCGGTGGGTCCCACGCGAGATAGAGGAGTGTTGTCACCTGTCTGTCACAAGTCAGCAAGAGCAGATGGAGGAGACAGGGACAGCAGTGCAGCACAGGATACTCCTAGCTCTGCTCAGCTGCATGCAGACGCTGAGCCTCGGGTTCCATCCAGAAAGAGGGCGATCCTGGAGGTGCAAGAAGAAGTGCAAGGAGCTCTGACAGGTTTTGCAACTGCAATGTCTACAAATGTTCAGAAAATGGAGGAGTCCATCTCCAACATGAGCACCACCGTGTCACAGGCGATGGTGACTGTAGGCTCTTCCATGGATAGGGTGGCCACCTGCATGGAGCAGCTAATGCGCCACTCACAAGAGCACATGGTCTCTATGGAGAATAGATGGCTATCTATGGAGAATAGATGGCAGAGGCTCATAGACTGCCTGTCTAGGAGGGATGTCAGCGTAGACGCGGGTCCTCATGGCACCATTGATGTGCAGCAAGGTGCTCTCAAGCTCCTTGCTAGCAGGGAAGTGCGGGTGGTTCATGAGAGGGATGACGGTGAGAGGGGACCTGGAAGTGTGGGCTCTTTTCAAAGCGCCTAAACTTCTTCCCCACTGCCACCTCCTCAGTCAGAGCCCCAGATGCCTCCTCGGACAGCGATGGCCGAGTCTGCCCCTGCAAAGTTGCAGGAGCAGACGACTTTCGCGGGGCCATCACAGGCTCCAAAATCCAGAGGATGTTCGCCAAGAGTGTCTAAGCAGTCGCAGGGGTAGCACCTCATAGAAGAAATGCTTAAGAGAAAGATGACACACAACTAGATTCACAAGGGTAGCCACTTGGGTGTTTTATTCAATGTTAATGTCAAGTTTCCGTAAATGTGATGTCAACCAAAAGAATCTTTATTTTCACCACTTTCCAATTTTAGACAAATTTGTGTGCAGCTTTGGAAGTGGATTAGGGAGTTGCAGTGAATGGTGAGACATAACGGTACCTCCAGCTATAGTGGTCAGTGTGAAAGGAATGGCTTGGTCATTGTAGGGATCCTTTATGGTGTTGCTGTGGAGTGGTGCCAACCTGGCGCAGCATGTGGCAGCCATATGGATATGTGTAAAGTTAAGTAAATCTGGCCATGATGAGGCCATCCCTGACCTCCCGGGCAGCAATGTGCTCGGGTGTTGGTGGGATGTGGGCCGCAGGTTCCTCCAGCTCCTGCACCTCTGAAGAGGCTGTGCGCTCACTGTCTTGCTCCTCATGCAATGTTAATCCTCACTGCTGCACTATGTTGTGCAGGGCGCAGCAGACCACAACGATTCTGGAGACCCTGGCTGGTGCGTAATGAAGGTCTCCTCCAGATCTGTCAAGGCTTCTGAAGCGCATTTTGAGCATGCCTATTGTCTGCTCCCTAACGCATCTGGTGGAAATGTGGCTTTCATTATATCTCTCCTGGGCCTCAGTACTTGGCCTCCTCAAGGGTGTCATGAGCCACGTCTTCAGTGGATAGCCCTCGTCTTCAACCAGCCAGCCGAAAAGTCTGTTTGTAGGAGCAAAGAGCTGAGGGAGGGTGAAGGACGAAAGAGTCACGGCAGCTGCCAGGGAATTGAGCACACACATGCATGATGATCTTCCTATGGTTGCAGACCAGCTGCACATTGAGGGAGTGGAAACCTTTGCAGTTGACAAAGACTCCCGGGTTATGATGGGGTGCCCTGATGGTCACACGTGTGCAGTTGATAACATCCTGCACCTGTGGGAAGCCAGCCAAAGTGGCAGAGCGGAGCGCCCGCTCAGTAACGCAGTGGCAAAGTTGATATAAGTTGATATAATTGGCTGACTTGTCAAAGAGGGCATCGGTGACCTGTGTGATGTATCTGTGGGCGGCCGACTGCGAGATGCTGCAAATGTCTGCTGCAGATCCCTGGAAGGAGCCGGAGGCGAAGAAGTTGAGGGCGCTGGTGACTTTGATAGCTACTGGTGTATCCACCCGCTCCTCTGGGCTGCAGGTCTTGCTCGAGCAATGTGCAAATGTCTGTGATGACCTGGCACGATAGCCTGAGCCTCCTTTGGCACTACTGCTCAATTATGTTGAGGAAGCTCATCCTCTGCCTGTATACCATGTTGGGGTTACCACCCCCGGTGCGGCGCAGCCCTGCGCTGATGCCCTTGTCCTGTGCAGCATCAGGTGGTTAAGAAGGTTGGTGGTGTTGCTGTTGGTGTGCCTGGTGCTGCTGGTGTTGGGGCTCATCGTGGTCCGATTCTGAGGACCAAGGTGCGACAGTATAAACAGCATCCATGCTGATGGAATAGATGGCAGGTCAAGTACAGGTGAGAGAAGCAATCTATCAATGGTGTGATAGGTTGTGCCAATGAGGTGAGACTGGATGGCGACTTTGCTGCAAACACTTGCAGCCTGTAGAAAGCTAAATCTGTGCTGGGAATGCAGTCGGCAACACCTTCTGCCTGAGGAAAGTGATCAGCTGTGTGGTGGGAGCTGTTATAGGACATTTCATGCTGTCATCTAATCAGCTGGAACAATGGCCACTCAACTCCCGCCTCAGGCTGACAGACGTGGTTTCCCAGCTGCGTGGATCCTGTGGGCAGCCAGGAAAATTTGAAAGGTAGGCTGAAAGAGGCGCTTAAGGGTCTGACAACAAGGTGATAATTAATAGAATTAGGTTGCCCGCCTCTGCCGTTTGGGTCGCTGCCACACCGGCAAACGCACCCGAGGGAAAGGCACATTCCAACTTACTTCAAATTTCCCGTCCGACCCACCTCCAATCGCACCCGCATGAACCCCAGAAAATTCTGGCCAAAGTTCCAAATGCACATTATGGTAAAAACTGAGCAAATAATTTTCATTTCCCATTATATTTATACTCGTAATCAACATGCTAAATTCAGAATCTTGTGAAACAGCATACCTTGAGTGTAGTTCAGTGCTGCCATTGTTATATTTGCTTCCTCTTTCCCACATACCATAATCTGGCCTGCGGTAGCATCTTTCCACACAGAAAACAAGATTTTGAATGAAAGATACCTATTAAACAACATAACAAAATAGTTAAGACACAGGCAGAAGACATTCAGTAATTTGTTTTTAATCAGACTAAGCTGCAGCGACTGGGGTTTTTTCCTCAATATTTAAGTTTACATCTTCCTCACCTTATTGCCTAATTTGGGGCTATATTCAGGTGATTGGGAGCAAAAAATGGTTGGAAATCTTATAGTAAAGGATACCCTGGGGATGTGTGATCATAATATGACAGAATTTCTTATTAAGTTTGAGTGATGTGCTTAAATCCGAAATTAGGGTCTTAAGTTTAAACAAAGCCAATTACAGAGGTATGAGGGGTGAGTTGGCTGAGGTAGCTTGAGAAATTAGATTAAAAAATGACAGTAGATAAGCAATGGCAAACATTTAAAGAATTAATTCATAATTCTCAACGAAATTACAATTAAAACACCACTGGAAAAGTGGTACAACCATGGCTAACTAGAGAAGCTAAGGATAGCATTAGATTAAGAAGAGGATCACAATGTTGCCAAAAAGAGTAGTAAGCCTGAGGATTCGGAGAGTTTTAAAAATCAGCAAAGGATGACCAAGAAATTTATAACGCGGGAGAAAATAGAATGAGAGTAAACTAGCAAGAAATATAAAAACAGATTGTAAGGACTTTTACAAGTATGTAAAAAGGAAGAGATTAGCGAAAGTAAATGTAGGTCCCTTAGAGACAGAGACAGGAGAAATTATAATGGGGAATAAGGAAATGGCAGAGATGTTAAACAAATATTTTGTATCTGTCTTCACAGTAGAAGACACAAAGAACATACCAGAAATTGTGGAGCTCCAAGTGTCTATTGAGAGTGAGGAACTTAAAGTGATTAATATTAGTAAAGAAAAAGTATTGGAGAAATTAATGGGACTAAAAGCCGACAAATCCCCTGGACCTGATGGTCTCCATCCTAGGGTTTTAAAAAAAGAGGTGGCTGCAGAGATAGTGAATGCATTGGTTTTGATCTTCCAGAAATTCCCTAGATTCTAGAATGGTCCCCGCAGATTAGAAGTTAGCAAATTTAACCCCACTATTCAAGAGAGGGAGAGAGAAAACAGGGAACTATAGACCAGTTAGCCTGACATCAGTAGTAGGGAAAAGCACTAGAATCTATTATTATTGATGTGGTAACAGGGCACTTGGAAAATCACAATATTAGGCAGAGTCAACAAGGTTTTATGGAAGGGAAATCGTGTTTGACAAATCTATGAGAGTTTTTTGAGGGTGTAACTAGCAGGGTAGATAAGGGGGAACCAGTGGATGTAGTAGATTTGGATTTTCAGAAAGTATTCGATAAGGTGTCACATGAGAGGTTGTTACACAAGATTGGGGCTCATGGGATTGGGGGCAATATATTAGCATGGACTGAGGATTGGTTAACGGATAGAAAACAGAGTAGGAATAAACGGGTCATTTTCGGGATGGCAGGCTGTAACGAGTCGGGTACCGCAAGGACCAGTGCTTGGGCCACAGCTATTTACAATCTATATTAATGACTTAGATAAAGGGAATGAGTATAATGTATCCAAGTTTGTTGATGATACAAAGCTAGGTGGGAAAGTGAGCTGTGAAGAGGACACAAAGAGTCTGCAAAGGGATATAGATCAATTAAGTGATTGGCCAAGAAGGTGGCAAATGCAGTATAATATGGGGAAGTGAGAAATGATCCACGTTGGTAAGAGGAATGGGAAAGCAGAATATTTTTTAAAAGATGAGAGACTAGTAAATGTTAATATTCAGAGGGATTTGGGTGTCCTTGTACATGAATCACAGGAAGTTAACATACAGGTATAGCAAGCAATTAGGAAGGCAAATTGTACGTCATACTCCAGCCCCTTGCAATAAAGGCTAAGAGTAAGGAGGTCTTGTTGCAATTATATAGGCCTTTGGTGAGACCACACCTAGAGTACTGTGTACAGTTTTGGTCTCCTTACCCAAGGAAGGATATACTTGCCTTCGAAGAGGTACAACAAAGGTTCAGTATGTTCCTGGGATGAGAGGGCTGTCCTATGATTTGCCTATATTCTCTATAGTTTAGAAGAATGAGAGGTGATCTCATTAAAGCGTATAAAATTCTTAGAGGGCTTGACAGGGTAGATGCGGCGAGGCTGTTTTCCCTGGCTGGAGAGTCCAGAATTAGGGGTCATAGTCTCAGGATAAAGGGTCAGCCATTTAGGACTGAGATGAGGAGAAATTTCTTGACTCAGAGAGTTGTGAATCTTTGGAATTCACGACCCCAGAAGGCTGTGGATGCTCAGTAGTTGACTGTACTTAAGATTGAGATCGACAGATGCTTGGAAGGGAATCAATGGATATGAGGATAGGGCGGGAAAATGGAGTTAATGTAGAAGTTCAGCCATGATCTCATTGAATGGCGGAGCAGGCTCGAAGAGCCGTATGGCTTACTCCTGCTCCTATTTCTTAAGTTCTTCTGCTTTCACAGCCTACAGGGCTGTTGAATTTCATTAGTCTTTTGTCATCTGGAGTTGAACTTGGGCCCCATCAGATAAAATTATGTAACTTCAAATTCTGTGCTACATAGTTGTCTATGATGAATCCTTTTTCCTTTTCAACTGGTACACATGATTGCATTAAGCATCTAACTCTGACATGTGAAAGATTATACATTTTAACCTCCAGCCTATTATATCTAAAGCATTGCTTCCTCTGTAATGCATAGATCAATCAAACTATAATTTGTCTGCTTTAATTAACAGACATACTCATCAAATTAAGCATAATTCTCTGTGCTTCACTGTAAAAACTGATAGAGTTGTTAAAAAACAATAGATGAGAACTTCATTCGCGTACCGCCCTCAGGAAACAAATACTTCTTGGATATGAAAACACTTATGGCCCGGATTTTGCTGTTAGTGGTGAAGGAATGGCACTCGCCATTCACCTCATTGACAGCTGCCCACAGTATTTTTGCGGGCTTCTCAGCATAGATTTCCTCTACTCCGGCGTCTTTTCCAGTGTGGCGCCCTCTACAGGGGACCTGTGGTGTCTGTGAGCAGGACAACAAACAGCAAAACACTTCAACCAATCAGATTAAAGAATCCTCTCCGAGACACTCAGGGCTGGATTTTCTCAGCCCCGAGGAGACGGGTATGGAGACCGAACTGCTGGTAAAGTTGCAGAAAGTGGGGTGGATGGCAAACCCGTCCTCATCCCCATCCCACCTCTGTGCCCTTTTGCCAGGAGGCGGGAAGATGTGCTGCTTCGGGTCCCGTCTCCTGGAGGTGGGAAAGGGATTAAATCCTTTTAACTCCCTGTTAACAGGTAGTTAACACGCAGAAAAAAGGATTAGTCCCATTTTACCTTTTCAGGTGAAGGCTTCCCGACCTCAGAGAACCCCGCCGGGTTGAAAGAGTCGAGTAGGAGATCTGCGGGGGTCGGAGGGGCCTGAAAGTAAGATGTAGAGGTGAGTGATGGATGCAAGTGTGGAGTGGTAAGTATGTAAGGTGAGTGTTAAGTGTTAAAAAATGTTCACTTACCTTGGTTTCTGCCTACAGCCTTCATCCACTCTGGATCGGGAGTCCCGATATCTTCCTTGTAGATTTCACAGGCTGGCTGTTGGATCCTCCGAACCAACAGTCATCTGAAATCTACAAAGTTGAAAGGTTTGAGTCCTGAACACAAGGGCTCATCAAACTACACAGAATGTCAGTGTTTGACAGCTTCACAGAGCTATCAAATGCTGACATTTCTTCTTTCAAGAAGTCGTGACAGATGGCACGTCAGACGTTGACGTGCTCTGTCAGTGACTTCACCCTAATTGGCCTGCTGAGCCCGCAGGGCGGGCTTAACAAGGTCAATCAGGGGAAAATCCCTCTGGTTGGTCAGAACATGATGGAGGCGGGACATGGACATGACAAGCAGCAGTCCCGCCTCCAACTCGTCCCCATTCACAAAATCCAGCCCTCAGAGTCGAAACCAGGAAGTATAAAGCAGGAAATATAAATTAGATTAAATGATGTACAGAAAGTGAAACAAAGACTGGGAAATACAGATGGGATTAAGGGAGAGAGATAAAAGAGACAGACAGAAAAAAAGTGTTTTAAAAATTAATTTTTAAAGAAATCTCAAATAATAATTTTCTTTGGAGGAAATGAGACTCCACACTTATAAAATTACTTTTTCAGGACCAGAGAGTTGTTCAGCAGTAATTATCACGCCATTTAAAACTCACTTACTCCCGAATGCACCAGCCCTAACTTTTTCAGCCATTTTTAGTGCGGAACTAGTGGGCAAGTACAGCAAGTTCACGCCATTGCAGCCATTTCAATGCCGAGTCTATCAGCAAGGACTGCAACAGTGCAGCCTGTAAAGGAACAGGGTATCTCTGACAGCAACTTCCGGATATCCGCGTTTAACTGCGCATGTGTGGACGCCAGAAATTGCTGTCTAATCTACCCCGTAATAATGGTGAGCGCCAATAGCCTCACTGTTATTACAGCAAAATCCGGGCCGATATTCAGGTTCAATTTGTTTCAAAGTTAATGAAAGTCTGAGGATAAGGAAAAACATCAATCCTATCTCCACTGATTTTAATGGTATGACATGATTAATGGTTGGAGCCCTATTGTGCCTTAATGAATTTAAATGGCTTTAGGTCAATTTTCAAGGACCACTCTGTGACTTCCAGTGAGAAAACAAATCTGTATCATTTGCTCTCAGTGCTTTCTGTATTCAGCTTAGAGTCAAAAATGAGTGTGCTATATAAAGTTAATGAGGCATCCATATCCCGTATCCCTTTTTAATGGGTTTCAGACTGTAAACATAGAAATTGTACTGTTTTGTGAAAGTGTTTTTTAATTTTACAAATTAATGTAGGAAATATAAGAGAAATATGATGAAAACTCCAGATCATTCTAGAAATGATCATTAACAGTAAATCAATTTGTGATGATGTGTTAGCAAAATTGAAGCCCGTGGGATTAAAGGGAGAGTGGCAGTGTGGATACAAAACTGGCTAAGGAACAGAAGCAGAGAGCAGTGGTGAACAGTTGTTTTTCAGACTGGAGGGAAGTATATAGTGGTGCTTCCCAGGGTTCAGTATTAGGACCACTGCTCTTTTGATATATATTAATGATCTGGACTTGGGTATACAGGACATAATTTCAAAGTTTGCAAAGTTCGGCTCCAGCTGGGATATTGTGTTCAATTCTGGGCACCACACTTTAGGAAAGACATGAAGGCTTTGGAGAGAGTACAGAAGAGATTTACTAGAATGGTTCCAGGGATGAGGTATTACAGTTGCGCGGGTAGACTGGAGAAACTGGGGTTGTTCTCCTTAGAGCAGAGAAGGCAAAGAGGAGATTTGATAGAGGTGTTTAAACTCATGAAGGGTTTAGATAGAGTAAATTAAAAAAAAACTATTTCCAACGACTGAAAGGTCAAATCCCCTTCAAATCTGCCGTCATCACCCCTATCCTCAAAAAAACCCACCCTTGACCCCTCTGTCCTTGGAAACTACCGCCCCATCTCCAACCTCCCTTTCCTCTCCAAAGTCCTTGAACGTGTTGCTGCCTCCCAAATCGTGCGCATCTTTAACGCAATTCCATGTTTGAATCCCTCCAATCAGGTTTCTGTTCCCGCCACAGTACTGAAACGGCCCTTATCAAAGTCATAAATGACATTCTATGTGACTGTGACCATGGTAATCTATCCCTCCTCATCCTTCTCGACCTATCTGCAGCCTTTGACACAGCTGACCACACCATCCTCCTCCAACACCTCTCCTCTGTCATCCAGTTGGGTGGAACTGCCCTTGCCTGGTTCCATTCTTATCTATCGAAACGCAGCCAGAGAATCACCTGCAATGGCTTCACTTCCCACGTCCACACTGTTACTTCTGGAGTTCCCCAAGAATCTATCCTTAGCCCCCTTCTATTTCTCATCTACATGCTGCCCCTCAGCAACATCATCCGAAAACACAATATCCGTTTGCACAAGTACGCTGACGACAATCAGCTCTATCTCACCACCACCTCTCTTGACCCCTCCAGTCTCTTATTTGTCACACGGCTTGTCTGACATCCAGTATTGGAATGAGCAGAAATTTCCTCCAACTAAATATTCCCCGACCACAGTTTCCGCCCCTCTCCCTGGCAACTGTCTGAAGCTGAGCCAGATCGTTTGCAACAATGTTGTGTTTGACCCCGAGGTAAGCTTCTGACCACATATCTGCTCCATCACCAAGACTACCTACTTCCACCTCCGTAACATTACCCGACGCCGACCCTGCCTCAACTAATCTGCTGCTGAAACCCTCATCCATGTTTTTGTTACCTCTAGACTTGACTATTACAACGCTCTCCTGGGCAGCTTCCCATCTTCCACCCTACATAAACTTGTGCTCATCCAAAACTCTGCTGCCTGTATCTTAACTCGCACCAAGTCCTGTTCACCCATTACTCCGTGCTTGCTGACCTATACTGGCACCCAGTCCGATAACACCTCAATTTTAAAATCCTCATTCTTGTTTTCAAATCCCTCGATGGCCTCGCCCCTCCCTATCTGTGACCTCCTCCAGCCCTACAAGCCTTCGCGATCTCTGCGCTCCTGCAGTTCTGGCATCTTGCACATCCCCAATTTTAGTCGCTCCACCATTGGCGGCTGTGTTTTCTGCTGCCTTAGCCTTAAGCTCTGGAATTCCCTCCTTAAACCTCTCCGCCACTTTACCTCACCCTCATCCTTTAAGATGCTCCTTAAAACCTACCTTTTTGATTGGCTTGGTGTCAATTTTTTTTATATTTCTATCGCTCTTGTTTAGTGCCTTGGGATGTTTTGCTACGTTAAAGGTGCTATATAATTCCAAGTTGTTGTTACATAGGATTACATAGGATATACAGCACAGAAACAGGCCATTCGGCCCAACCAGTCCATGCCGGCGTTTATGCTCCACGCGAGCCTCCTCCTGTCTTTCCTCATCTAAATCTATCAGCATAACCCTCTATTCCCTTCTCCCTCATATGCTTGTCTAGCCTCCCCTTAAATGCATCTATACTATTTGCTTCAACCACTCCCTGTGGTAGCGAGTTCCACATTCTCACCACTCTTTGGGTAAAAGAAGTTTCTTCTGAATTTCCTATTCTCTAGTTATGCTCTTCCCCACAAGTGGAAACATTCTCCCTGTATCCACTCTATCAAAACCTTTCATAATTTTAAAGACCTCTATTAGGTCACCCCTCGGCCTTCTTTTTTCAAGAGAAAAGAGACCCAGCCTATTCATCCTTTCCTGATATGTGTACCCTCGCATTTCTGTTATCATCCTTGTAAATCTTCTCTGCACCCTCTCCAGTGCCTCTAAATCCTTTTTATAATATGGCGACCAGAACTGTACGCAGTACTCCAAGTGTGGTCTAACCAAGGTTCGATACAGGTTTAACGTAACTTCCCTACTTTTCAGTTCTATCCCTCTAGCTATTTGTTGTTGTTGTCGTCGTGTCGATAACCAGAGGGCACAAATTTAAGGTGATTGGCAAAAGAACCAGAGGCAACATGAGGACAAACATTTTTACGCAATGAGTGGTTAGGGTTTGGAATACACTGCCCGATAGGGTGGTGAAAACAAATTCAGCAGTAGCTTTCAAAAGGGAACTGGATAAATACTTGAAGGGAAAAATTTGCAGGGCTGTGGGGAAAGCGCAGGGGAGTGGGGCTAGTTGGATATCTCTACCAAAGAGTTGGCGCAGGCACGATGAGCCAAATGACCACCTTCTGTGTTGTATCATTCTATGATTCTATGATTTGATATGCAAGTAGTTTTCGTGTAATAACAGTTTAAGACCATTCAACCATCAATAATCATAAGTGAAATTTTACTCATTCAAGTCAGAGTCAATTTAATTAAATTGTGAAGAATACAGCCTTCTCGAATGCAGCAAGTTACATAGCCATATTTTCCAGGTATCATACTTTGCAGATCAGGGATGAGCTTCAAAGTTGTCTTCTCTAAACTTGACCTATTTTAGCTTTGGACTATTACTAAAGAAGTCGTTGAGAGGGATGTGGTCCTGAAGAATAGGTAGAGTCTGCCCGAAACAAACAGCGTATAACATACGAACATACGAATTAGGAGCAGGAGTAGGCCACTCGAGCCTGCTCCGCCATTCAATAAGATTATGGCTGATCTGATTACTCCACATTCCCGCCTACCCCCGATAACCTTTCACCCCCTTGCTTATCAAGAATCCATCTACCTCTGCCTTAAAAATAGTCAAAGCTTCCACCGCCCTCTGAGGAAGAGAGTTCCAAAGACTCACGGCCCTCTGTGAGAAAAAATTCCTCCTAATCTGTCTTAAATGGGCAACCCCTTATTTTTAAACAGTGACCCCCTAGTTCTAGATTCTCCCACAAGAGCAAACATCCTCTCCATATAATTAGCAATCATCACCAAAAGGAGACCGAATCATGTAGTTGGGAGGCAGGGGAGAGAAACTGCGCTGAGGGCCTTGCATGTTTGCCTACATTACAACAGTAACTTGACAAAAGTATTTCTCTGTTTCCACTACATAATAAGGTGCAATATAAATGCAAGTCATTTATTTAGTTTCAGAAGGGCTTGAGCCACTTAATGCTAAGACTTGATAATGCCTGCAGTAGTAATATTTGAAACTGCCATTAGTTAGGACTCTTGTCAACTTTGTGCAGATTCAGATTTGTGAGCCAAGGCCTGGGGAACTTGCTGGGATGCTCTTTCAATTTGCGCCCAAAACAGGCATGAAGTGGGCAGGTCAACTGCGTCACTCACCCGATGATGATTAACGTTAACATCTTCCCCGACCACTGACCTGTAGGAAGGTAGACCAATTTACCACACAGAGAAAAATTCAGCTCCGAAGCAGGGAAGTGGACCAGCCACCACTGAGAGAGCTTGCTGCTCTCCCCACCGACTGAGGTGGTTTCTATGTCTTTGCCATCCGGCCCCCCTCCCCGCCCCCCACACCTGTCACTTTTCCTTATTGTCCCTTCTCCTCCTCACTCTTCCCTTCTGCCCTGTACATCTTCCCCCATCCCTTTTCCTTGTTCTCCAGCAGGGTCTAATTACCCCACCTGCTAGACCCAAATATTAACTTGGTCTTGACTCCCCATATGCAACGTCATGGGAGATTGATTGGTACATTTTAAAAGTTGAAAGTAACTTCAGGTTTTAGCAAGTTAATTGTAGTGTCGTTACTTTAAAACATTTTGAGAAATAAACTTGCTTATTTGCCTTGATGCATCAGACTAACAAACAATACCTCGTCTGTATTGTAGATAATCTGTAGTCCTGAGGAAATCATCTCCACCAAGTACAGCAAGAACAAAGATACAGCATCAATCTGGGGTAAAAAGCAACAAAAAAAATCAAAACAAAACTTTGAAATGTTGCTGCATCAATCAACCAATCAATGATCATACAGCTGGTGCATGTGCCCTGATAATGCTAACATTAAAATGTATGTCAAAAGGATCAGAACTGTGTAACCTTACCTGAAGGTGCCCATATTCTTCATCAGATAACACTTCATCACCTGTATGTACGTTGAACACAGAATGTAGGCAGTTTGATGGATTTGAATGCTGCTTGAAATGTTCAACCTATTTAAAAATAAATTAATTGAGTAACTGAGCACTTGGACAAGTATGAGTTGATCAAAGAGAGTCAGAATGCATTTGTGAAGAGCAGCTCATGTCTGACGACTCAAGTTGAATTTTTTGAAGAGGTCATTAACATGGTGGATAAGGGAGTGTCTATAATGGGACTTCCAGAAGGCATTTGATAAGGTTCCACACAAGAATTAGCAAAAATGAAAGCACAAGGAATTGGGAGGTAGTCTTGTGGCCGAGGCTGATAATTGGTTGAGAGGTAGCTGACAGAAAAGTAGCGATGAAGGGAACCTACTCTGATTGGCGGGATGTGACAAGTAGTATTGTCTAGGGATCTGAACTGGGACCTCAGCTTTTCAACATATATATCAATAACTTGAATAAAGGAATAGACTTGTATATCCAAGTTTGCAGGTGACACTAAATTAGAAGACACAGTAAATTGTGCAGATGGGAGCAGAAAATTACAAAGGGACATAGACAGATTAAGTGTGCCAGATGGAGTTCAACATGAGGAAGTGTCACATCTTCCACTTTGGAACCGAGAAAGGCAAATCCGAATGTTTTCTTAATGGTGGGAAACTAGAAACCGTGGAGGAGCAAAGGGATTTAGGTGTCCAGGCACATAAATCACTAAAAGTCAGTGCACAGGTAAAAATTAATCGAAAAGCCTAATTAAATGTTGGCCTTTTTCTGAAGGAGGCTGGAATACACAGGGGAGGAAGTTATGCTTCAGTTGTACAGAGCCTTGATCAGACGCCATCTGGAGTACTGCATTCAGTGTTGGGCACCGCACCTCAGGAAGGAAATGTTGACCACCGCACCACAGGAGGGATATGTTGAATTTAGAGGGGATACAGAATGATACTGGGGGGCTTAAAGGGCTGAAATATGAGGACTGGTTGCATAAACTTGGCTTGCATTCCCTTGAGTTTAGGAGGTTCAGGGGTGATCTAATCGAGGTCTTCAAAATGATAACGGGATTCGATAGGGTAGATACAGAGAAACCATTTCCCCTGGTGTGGGAATCCAGAACAAGAGAAAATAATCTTAAATTAGAGCAAGGTCATTTAGGAGTGAAATCAGGAAGCACTTCTTCAGACAAAGGGTAGTGGAAATCTGGAACTCTCTCCCCCCACAAAAGGCTGTGGGTGCTGGTTCAAGTGGTATTTTCAAATTTTTGCACAGGTATCAAGGGATATGGAGCAAAGGCGGGTAAAATGGAGTAGAGGTATAGACTAACCACGATCTAATAGATTGCCAGAACTGGCTTGAACAGCTGAATTACCTACTCCTTTTTCTATGTTCCTATGGATGAATATTTAAAGCAATACATTCAAGTTACATAACATTTTAGAGTGTAGTAAAGTACGTTTGAAAACACGCAATCTGCAATTGCAAGAAAATTAGCTTTAGATTTAATAAATGCGTAAGAATGTAAGAGCAAAAAAAAGTTATTCAGTCCAACTAGCCCACTCCACTGATTACAAACATATCAAAAATGACAATTGTTTTTCTCATGACACGCTTTGCAAGTTAAATACTCAAAAAGTGCCTTTACCCACACTATTTTATTTTATTTGTTCATGGGATGTGGGGGTCGCTGGCAAGGCCAGCATTTATTGCCCATCTCTAGTTGCCCTTGAGAAAGTGGTGGTGAGCCACCTTCTTGAACCGCTGCAGTCTGTGTGGTGAAGGTACTCCCACAATGCTGTTAGGAAGGGAGTTCCAGGATTTTGACCCAGCGACGATGAAGGATCGGCGGTATACTTCCAAGTCAGGATGGTGTGTCACTTGGAGGGGACCTTGGATGTGGTGGTGTTCCCATGCACCTGCTGCCCTTGTCCTTCTAGGTGGTAGAGGTCACGGGTTTAGGAGGTGCTGCCGAAGAAGCCTCGACGAGTTGCTGCCGTGCATCTTGTAGATGGTACATAGACACGATGACGTCTTCAGGTCAAGCACGGACAAGGAAACCTCCTGCTGATTACCAACTACTGCCCTCCCTCAGCTGATAAATCAGTGCTCCTCCATGTTGAACATCACTTGGAAGAAGCACTGAGAGTAGCAAGGGCACAGAATGAAGACCCCCACCCAAGGGTACAATGTCCATCACCAAGAGTGGCTCGGTAGCACCAGTACTGACTGAGCTGGCCGAGTCCTGAAATACATAGCTGCCAGTCCGGGCCTGCGACAGGTGGTGAGAGAACCAACATCAGGGAAAAAGCTACTTGACCTCGTCCCCACCAATCTACCTGTCCCAGATACATCTGTCCATGACAGCATTGCTGGCAGTGACCACCGCACAGTGTAGCAGTGGCCACCACAGAGTCATTGTGGAGACTAAGTCCCGTCTTCACACTGAGGACACTCTCCATCGTGTTGTGTGGCACTACCACCGTGCTAAATGGGATAGATTCAGAACAGATCTAGCAGCTCAAAACTGGGCATCCATGAGGCGCTGTGGGCCATCAGCAGCAGCAGAACTGTATTCCACCACAATCTGTAACCTCATGGCCCAGCATATCCCTCACTCCACCATTACCATCAAGCCAGGGGACCAACCCTGGTTCAATAAGGAGTGTAGAAGAGCAGCATCAGGCGTACCTAAAAATGCGGTGCCAAGCCGGGGAAGCTGCAACACAGGACTACATGCATGCCAAAATACGGAAGAGGCATGCTGTAGACAGAACTAAGCGATCCCACAATCAATGGATCAGATCAAAGCTCTACAGTCCTGACACATCCAGTCGTGAATCGTGGTGCACCATTAAACAACTAACGGGAGAACATAAGAAATAGGAGCAGGAGTAGGCCATTCGGCCCTTTGAGCCTGCTCCGCCATTCAATGAGATCATGGCTGATCTTCTGCCTCAATTCCATTCACCGGCCTTATCGCCATATCCCTTGATGCCCTTACTGGTCATAAATCTATCGACTTCTGTTTTGAAAATACCCAATGACTGAGCCTCCACAGCCCTCTGGGGTAGAGAATTCCAAAGATTCACAACCCTCTGTGTGAAGAAATTTCTTCTCATCTCAGTCCTGAATGGCCTACCCTTTATCCTGAGGCTGTGGCCCCTGGTTCTAGACTCCCCAGCCAAGGGAAACATTCTCCCAGCATTCACCCTATCAAGCCCTGTAATAATTTTGTATGCTTCTATGAGATCCCCTCTCAATCTTCTGAATTCAAGAGAATACAGACCTAGTTTACTCAATCTCTTCTCATACGACAGTCCCGCCATCCCAGGAATCAATCTCGTGAACCTTCATTGCACTCCCTCTGTGGCAAGTATATCCTTCCTTAGGTAAGGAGACCAAAATTGTACACAGTACTCCAGGTGTGGTCTCACCAAGGCCCTATGTAATTGGAGTAAGACTTCTTTATTCCTGTACTCAAATCCTCTTGTAATGAAGGCCAGCATACCATTTGCCTTCCTAATGGCTTGCTGCACCTGCACATTCACTTTTAGTGACTCATGTACAAGGACACCCAGGTCCCTTTGAGCATCTGCATTCCCCAATCTTTCACCATTTAGGAAATAATTTGCCTTTCTGTTTTTTCTACCAAAGTGGATAACTTCACATTTATCCACGTTATAATCCATCTGCCATTTTCTCGCCCACTCACTGAGCCTGTCAAGATCCCTTTAAAGCCTCTTCACATCCTCTTTGCAACTGACACTGCCACCTAGCTTTGTATCATCAGCAAATTTGGAAATGTTACATTTAGTCCCATCACCCAAATCATTGATATAGATTGTGAATAGCTGGGGCCCAAGCACCGATCCTTGCGGTACCCCACTAGTCACTGCCTGCCATCCTAAAAAAGATCCATTTATCCCTACTCTTTGTTTTCTGTCTGTTAACCAATTCTCAATCCATGCTAGTATATTACCCCCAATTCCATGTGCCCTAATTTTGTTCACCAATCTCTTGTGTGGGACCTTATTGAAGACCTTCTGAAAATCCAAATACACCACATCTACCGGTTCCCCTTTGCCTACTCCACTAATTACATCCTCACAGAACTCCAATAGGTTTGTCAAACAGGACTTCCCTTTCATAAATCCATGTTGACTCTGCCCAATCTTACTATTAGTTTCTAAGTGCCCAGTTATTACATCCTTTATAATAGATTCCAGCATTTTCCCAACTACTGATGTGAGGCTAACAGGTCTGTAGTTACCCGTTTTCTCTCTCCCTCCTTTCTTAAATAGCGGGGTTATATTTGCTATCCTCCAATCTGCAGGAACCGTTCCAGAATCTACAGAATTTTGGAAGATGACAACCAATGCATCCACTATCCCAATGGCTACCTCTTTCAAAACCCTAGGATGTAGGTCATCCGGTCCTTGGGATTTATCGACTTTTAGTCCCATTAATTTTGCTAGTACTGTTTTTTTACTAATAATAATTTCTTTAAGTTCCTCATTCACGCCACACCCTTGGTTTTCTCGTATTTCTGGGCGTTTTTTTGTGTCTTCCTCCGTGAAGACAGAAACAAAGTATTTATTTAATACTCCATGGAGGCGCCATGAATATCCCCATCCTCAATGGTGGTGGAGCCCAGCAAGTGAGCGCAAAAGACAAAGCTGAAGCGTTTGCAACTATATTCAGTCAGAAGTGCCGAGTGGATGATCCATATCGGCCTCTCCTCCTGAGGTCACCACCATGACAGAAGCCAGTCTTCAGCCAATTCGATTCACTCCACATGATATCAAGAAACAGCTAAGTGCACTGGATACAGCAAAGGCTGTGGGCCCCGACAACATACCGGCTGTTGTGCTAAAGACTTGTGCTTCAGAATTAGCTGCGCCTCTAACCAAGCTGTTCCAGTACAACTATAACATTGGCGTCTATCCGGCAACTTGGAAAATTGCCCAGGTATATCCTGTCCACAAAAAGCAGGACAAATCAAATCCGGCCAATTACTGCCCCATCAGTCTAGTCTCAATCATCAGCAAAGTGATGGAAGGTGTCATCAACAGTGCTATCAAGCGGCACTTACTCACCAATAACCTGCTCTGATGCCCAGTTTGAGTTCCGCCAAGATGGCTCGGCTCCCAACCTCATTACAGCCTTGGTCCAAACATGGATAAAAGAGCTGAATTCCAGAGGCGAGGTGAGAATGACTGCCCTTGACATCAAGGCAGCATTTGACCGAGTGTGGCATCAAGGAACCCTAGTAAAACTGAAGTCAATGGGAATTGGGGTGAAAACTCTCCACTGGCTGGAGTCATACCTAGCACAAAGGAAGATGGTTGTGGTGGTTGGATGTAAATCATCACAGCCCCAGGACAGCGCTGCAGGAGTTGCTCAGGGCAGTGTCCTAGGCCCAACCATCCTTCAGCGGCTTCATCAATGACCTTCCCTCCATCATAACGTCAGAAGTGGGGATGTTCGCTGATGACAGTACTGTACAGTGTTCAGTGCCATTCGCAACTCCTCAGATAATGAAGCAGTCCATGCCCGCATGCAGCAAGACCTGAACGACATTCAGGCTTGGGCTGCTAAGTGGCAGGTAATATTCGCGCCACACAAGTGCCAGGCAATGACTATCTCCAACAAGCAGGAGTCTAACCACCGCCCCTTGACATTCAACGGCATTACCCTCGCTGAATCCCCCATCAATATCCCGGGGGGTCACCATTGACCAGAAACATAACTGGACCAGCTGCATAAATACTGTGGCAACAAGAGCAGGTCAGAGGCTAGGTATTCTGCGGTGAGTGTCTAACCTCCCGACTCCCCAAAGCCTTTCCACCATCTACAAGGCACAAGTCAGGAGTGTGATGGAATACTCTCCACTTGCTTGGATGAGTGCAGCTCCAACAACACTCAAGAAGCTCAATACCATCCAGGACAAAGCAGCCTGCTTGATTGGCACCCCATCCACCACCTTAAACATTCACTCCCTCCACCACCAGCGTACCGTGGCTGCAGCGTGTACCATCTACAAGATGCACGGCAGCAACTTGCCAAGGCTTCTTCGGCAGCACCTCCCAAACCCGTGACCTCTTCCAGCTAGAAGGACAAGGGCAGCAGACACATGGGAACAGCACCACCTCCAAGTCACACACCATCCTGACTTAGAAGCATATCGCCGATCCTTCATCGTCGCTGGGTCAAAATCCTGGAACTCCCTACCCAACAGCACTGAGAGTACGTTCACCACACGGACTGCAGCGGTTCAAGACGGCAGCTCACCACCACCTTTTCAAGGGCAATTAGGAATGGGCAATAAATGCTGGCCTTGCCAGCGACGCCCACATCACATAAAACAAATTTAAAAAAAAATACTTCTTGGTCTTCTACTGTGAAGACAGATACAAAATATTTGTTTAAAGTCCCTGCCATTTCCTTGTTCCCCAATATAATTTCTCCTGTCTCAGCCTCTAAGGGACCAATGCATACTTTTGCTACTCTCTTCCTTTTTATATACTTGTAGATGCTCTTACAATCTGTTTTTATTCTTCGTGCTAATTTACTCTCATGTTCTATTTTCTCCCTTTTCATCAATTTTTTGGGCACCCTTTGCTGGTCCCTAAAACTCTCCCAAATCTTCAGGCTTACGACTATTCTTTGCAACATAAGCCTCTTCTTTTAATCTACTACTATCCTTAACTTCTTTAGTTAGTCACAGATTGATGACTTTTCCTGTGGAGTTTTTATTTCTCAATAGAATGTATATTCGTTGAGAATTTTGGAATATCTCTTGAAATGATTGCCACTGCTTATCTACTGTCATACCTTTTAAGCTAATTTCCCAATCTACCTTATCCAACTCGCCCCTCATACCTACCTAATTTGCTTTATTTAAGTTTAAGACTCTAGGGTCAGACTTAAGAATGTCACTTTCAAACTCAATGTGAAATTAATTCATATTATGATCACTCTTCCCTAGAGGCTCCTTTACTATAAGATTACTAAGTAACCCTGTCTCCTTACACAAAACAAGATCTAAAATAGCCTGTTCCCTGGTTGATTTCATGACGTATTGTTCTAGGAAACTGTCTCGAATACATTCCATGAACTCGTCCTCCAGACTAACTGTGCCAATTTGATTTGTCCAATCTATATGCAGATTAAAGTCCACTGCGATTATTGTATTATGCCTCTTTGCAGTGCCTTGGTATATTTTCTACATTAAAGGTGCTATAAAAATGCAAGTTGTTATTACAAAATAAGGAAAGGAACAAAAAAATCAATTAAGAATGGCAAAGAATGATCAAAAATTATCATTTTCATTAAATGCAAGGCCACAATATTTGTAAAGTACATTAGGAGCACAAAGTTCCCACCATATCTCTTTCACACATATACTAGCAGGTCTACTGCAACATTGTTTAGTGAGGAAACATGTTATAATAGGTGTGTAATGCATTATAATGCACAATGCATTATCAGAGCCACAGATTTATGGTAATGGACATATCAAATTTTAATTAACACTTACGTGTGACAAATGTTACCTGCCACTTATCAGCCCAAGCCTGAATGTTGTCAAGTCCCACTGTAAGCGGTGCTTCGGGGAAGAGTGGAACTGAACACTAGAATTATCAGCGAACAGTCCAAGTCTTGACCTTATGATGGAGCAAGGGTCATTAACAAATCAGTGAAGATTGAGGGTACTGCCCTAAGAAACTCCTACAGTGACATCCTAGGGTTGTGATGACTGGTTTCTGACAACCATGACTATAGTAATCTGGGATGTTATGATTAAGGTTATCCACCAGGTGGTGCTGTAGCCAATGCTGCTGCTAAGGTCAGAGGTTTGCTTCCTGTTAAGGTCAGCAAAGGTGGAATGCCAGGATGCAGGATTGTATGGTTGCTACTCAGTTGTTAATAAATTCTAATATCTGGCCTCTTCGAGTTCTTGTCTCACTACATGGATTTATCGCAATGACCATCTCGCTCCAATCCTACACACTAGTCCCAGCCACACCCCGCTACCTGCCATCCCACCCACCAGTACTCTCCCCAACTGCCTACTGTTTATTACCCATCTTTTAGACTGCTCACTGCCCAGTTAACTACTGATTGCCCCTCTTAACCACTACTGGCACTCATGTTACACTTCAGGGTCTTTTCTAGCCTCCTTTTCATTGATTACTTCACTTCTCGTGTCTTAGATCACTCTCATGGGTGAGTCACAACACCCATGCCTTTGTTCGTATCTATTGCCTTGAGATCTAGGTAAGCTTTCGATGATGCACTCGGGGAATGAACAGCAAACCCTGTCTGGTAATTGGCTTCAGTTGCTGGACTTAAGTCTTCAAAAGATCTCTCTCCATCTTTGAAAGTGATTGAGCATCACAGCAGATCTTGCTTTAGGTTTAAAGTAACAAGCAAGTTTATTTTACAAAAGATGAAAAAGCACATAAGAAAGTCATTAATCTAGTTGTATATTTACAGTAGACAATCTTCGACAACCTTTCACCTAACTCCTCGAGTGAGCAATATAATAAAAAGGTTGCAACTCTAACAACTTTGCAAATAACTTTTAATTGCACAGTACATGTCTCCTTTTTTCAGGAATATCAAACTGACACACTGGTTGGTTGCTTCGGAGATATCAAAAAGCCTCTTCTCATGAGATTTTGCAACTATTTTTGATTTAAATCCTTTTTTATATCCTAGAAAAGAGCTACCAGGACTACTGGATTTTGAAAATCTGACATCCTTAAATACGAAAAGGAGTCGTCAGTTAAATACAAACTGAACCAAACAAGCAAAATTATTTACTTTAGAATTATCTCTCTCTCTCAAGGCTGTAGTGTAACAGACAAAACTCGCAACACTGTGTCAAAGTAAGGTGTAAGAATCAAAACTGCAATCTTTGTTTTTAGATCGAAAGGAACTGCGACCAAACCAAAACTTTACAGAATACAGGTACCTAACTTTTGCCATACCTAAATATTAACTCTTCTCTCCTCAAGCATTTACATTCCCCCAGCCACCAACCCAAATTCTCACTAACATGGCATTTAACCGAGTGCTCATTGCTTTAATTCCCTCAAATTCCATCCACAGTATTCCCTAGCTCTTCTCTAATAATCTCTCCCCCCAAATACCCACTACAACCCCCAAATCCTCACTGCTATCCTCATCCAAACTACTCACTACTTCCCTGGCAGCTACTGCTATTCCCAAATCCTTACAACCCCATGCCAAGCAACATAGCGGGAGGTTCTGTGATTATACAGAGCGGGACATTGTGAGTATACAGAGCGGGAGATTCTGTGAATATAATGACTATCACTAGAGAAAAAGTACTAGGCAAACTAATGGGACTAAAGGCTGACAAGTCCCCTGGACCTGATGGCCTACATCCTAGGGTCTTAAAAGAAGTGGCTACAGAGATAGTGGATTGGTTGTAATCTACCAAAATTCCCTGGATTCTGGAGAGGTCCCAGCGGATTGGAAAACCGCAAATGTAACGTCCCTATTCAAGAAAGGAGGGAGGCAAAAAGCAGGAAACTATAGGCCAGTTAGCCTAACATCAGTCATTGGGAAAATGCTGGAATCCATTATTAAGGAAGTAATAGGAGGACATTTAGAAAATCATATTACAGTACAATCAAGCAGTCAACATAGTTTTATGAAAGGGAAATCGTGTTTGACAAATTTACTAGAGTTCTTGGCTGTAACGAGCAGGGTGGCTAAAGGGGAACCAGTAGATGTAGTGTATTTGGATTTGCAGAAGGCATTCGATAAGGTGCCACATAAAAGGTTATGGGTAATATAGCATGGATAGAGGGTTGGCTAACTAACAGAAAACAAAGAGTCGGGATAAATGGGTCATTTTCCAAATGGCAAACTGTAACTAGTGGGGTGCCACAGGGATCAGTGCTGGGGCCTCAGTTATTTACAAACTATATTAATGACTTGGATGAAGGGACTGTGTGCACTGTAGCCAAATTTGCTGATGATACAAAGATAGGTGGGAAAGCAAGTTGTGAGGAGGACACAAAGAGTCTGCAAAGGGATATAGATAGGTTAAGTGAGTGGGCAAAAATTTGGCAGATGGAATATAATGTGGGAAAATGTCAGGTTATCCACTTTGGTAGGAAGAATAAAAAAGCAAATTATTATTTAAATGGAGAGAGACTACAAAATGCTGCGGTACAGAGGGATCTGGGGGGTCCTCATACATGAAACACAAAAAAATAGCATGCAGGTACAGCAAGTAATTAGGAAAGCAAATGGAATGTTGGCCTTTATTGCAACGGGGATGGAGTATAAAAGTAGGGAAGTCTTGCTGCAACTGTACAGGGTGCTGGTGAGACCACACCTGGAGTACTGTGTGCAGTTTTGGTCCCCTTATTTAAGGAGGGATATACTTGCATTGGAGGCAGTTCAGAGAAGGTTCACTAGGTTAATTCCTGAGATGAAGGGGTTGTCTTTTGAAGAAAGGTTGAGCAGGTTGGGCCTATACTCATTGGAGTTTAGAAAAATGAGAGGTGATCTTATTGAAACATATAAGATTCTGAGGGGGCTTGATAGGGTAGATGCAGGGAGGATGTTTCCCTTCGTGGGGGAATCTAGAACTAGGGGGCACAGCTTCAGGATAAGGGATCGCCCATTTAAAACGGAGATGAGGAGGAATTTCTTCTCTCAGAGGGTCGTGAATCTTTGGAATTCTCTACCCCAGAGAGCTGTGGAGGCTGGGTCATTGAATATATTTAAGGCGGAGATAGACATATATTTGAGCTACAGGGGAGTCAAGGGTTATGGGAAGCGGGCGGGAAAATGGCATTGAGGCCAAGATCAGATCAGCCATGATCTTATTGAATGGCGGGGCAGGCTCAAGGGGCCGAATGGCCTACTCCTGCTCCTATTTCTTATGTTCTTAAATGGGTTCACTTATTGTCACCAACATTATGGCAGATCCACTTCCTTATAAAACACACGTCCTACAATGCCACAGACAATCCAATATATATTATTCAGTTAGTCAGTGCTGTGTACCTGTGATGAAGACAAGATTGGAGGTACAGGGAAGTGTGATCATAAGCAATGCCATGTCACTTTGAAACAAGTGGTTTCCCAGGGGGACAAAAAAAGAGAATAGGCAAGTGGTAGTGGTAAGATATTCAATTATTAGAGGGATAGACAGCTTTTTTCAGGCGTTATCGTGATTTTTTGGGATCCCTGGTGCCTGGGTGAAGGGCATAACAAAGCGGGTGGTAAAACTTTTGGAAAGGGAGTGAGAGCAGCCAGAAGTCGTGGGCCATGTGTGAACCAATGACATAGAAAAGGGTAGTAAGGAGGTCTCATGGAGGCAGTATGAGGAGTTAGGGTCAAGAGCCAGACCTCAAGGGTGGTAATCTCAGAATTACCTCCTGTGCCATGTGCTGGAAGGTTAGGTAAGGATAGATTAGATTCATTGATGCAAAGCTTGAGAGATGGTGCAGGAGGAAATGTTTCAGATTCCAAGGACTAGTCTGGGACAGAGGGAAGTTGTTTAGGAGGGACAGATTTATCTGAACCGGAAAGGTACCAATGTGCTTGCAGAAAGGGTAAATAAGACAGTGGGAGTGGATTTATACTAGTATAGCAGGGGGAAAGGGGAAGCAGAACAGACTGTAGGTTAAGTATAATTAGGGAAGAGGAAGTAAGGATATTAAAGGATAACCTGAATTGTAATGAATGCACAGAGTTTATAAGGAATAAAATGGGTGAGTTAGAAGTCCTGGTATACAGGGAAGAAATAGATGTTATCGGAGTGACTGAAACCTGGTTGAAATCAAATGATGATTGGGGAGTTAACGCAGGGTTTTGTGTGTTTTAGGAAGGACTGGGAAAGACCAGGAGGTGGTGGTATTATTTCTTAGACAGAGGCTAGTTACAATGGAGTTGAATGTTGGAAGTAGCACTGAGTCTCTTTAGTTAGAAATAGAGAAGTAAAGGGAAAAAGTTAATAATAGAAATATGCTAAGGCCACCAAATAATCAAAGGGAAGCTGATGCAGTTTTGTTGGCTTTTTTTAAGGACATTATCAAACCTGCACTTTCAGAGAGTTATGCATTTAAACCCCTAGGTCTCACTGTTCACCCATATCCTTTAGTATCGTTGGGTGTACAAGCCCAATCTGTGTTTTTCCTCCCAAAATGTATTATCTCACACTTATCTGCATTAAATTGTATGTGCCACCTGCTGGCCCATTCCACTAACCTGTCTACATCTTCCTGAAGTCTTCTAGAGTTCACCTTGCTGTTTGCCAATACCTCTATTTTAGTGTTGTCACAAATTTTGAGATTGTGCTTCCAATGCCCAAGTTCAATATATATATCAAGAACAAAAATACACCCAGCACTGACCTCTGCCATATACTACTTCTAGCCATTCTATTACATTTCCTTTCATAATATACTTGTGACGTTTTCTAAGAAGCCTCTTGAGACATCTTATCGAACGCCTTCTGAAAATCCACATACGCTACATCTACTGCATTCCTTTTATCAATCCAATCAGTCACTCCATTAAATTTGTCAAGCTTGTCTTTAACAAGTCCATGTTGAGCTCTCCATGCATTTCTAAATGATCGCTAATCTTAACTTGAATTATAGATTCTAATCACAATTAATGTTAGACTACCTGGTCTATAATTATACAGTTTATCCTTTTCACCCTTCTTGAATAAAGTGTTACATTGCTACTCTTCACTCCCACGACACAATTTGCATATTTAAGGAGAATTGAAAATTTGTGGCCAGAGCATCTACTATCTACGGTCTGACTTCTTTCTACATCCAAGGGTCTATGCCATCAGGCAGTGACTCATCCAAATCAAATTCTGCTATTTTAAAAAAATCATCCCTTGTCTACAGTTATCTCTAACAATTGTTCCAGATCCTCCCCTAGTACACTTATATGCTCACTTCTGTCATCATTTGTTGAAGAAAATGCAAATGTTTATTTAATATCTCCTCCATATCGTCATCACAATTAGGCACCATTGTTTATCTTGAACAGTCCTACCCACTCTTAATATTTTTTTCCTTTTATATGTTTATATAAGACTTTAAGATTTCCTCATATTATCTGCTAGCCTTTTTTTCTTATGCCATTTTAGCCACTCTAATCTCCTTTTCACCTCCCCACTACACTTTATATCCCTTATAATTTTCTTTATTAATCCTAATTTTGTCAACTTTTTAATTTTGTTTAGTTTTAGACTATATTTATCCACAGAATTCTATTTGATGCACCTCCGTTTTGATATCAGATTATATTTAGTTTGTACTCTATCCATCTTATATTTGAAGATATCCCACTGTTGATCGATCTGTTACTAACTTTTCTGCCCAGTTTATTTAGCCGTCTTACTTATCTTGCTGAACTTTGCCCTTTTCTCGTCCAGTATCCTTATGTATGACTCTTCAATATCCTTTGCTATTCTTACTATGAACCTAATTATGTTATGGACACTATTTCCCAATTGTTCTCCTATTGCCACATCAGTTATTTGCCTTTATTAATTTCCCAGAACTATATCAAGAAATGCTCCTTTCCTTGTTAAAGAGTATGAAATATAGTGATTGAGGAAGTGGTCCTGGGTACATTCTAAAAAGTATTCCAACTTTCTTCCAGTCTAGACATAGATACATTCACCCAATATTCTTGCTCTGTTGTTCTTGTATATGTCTCTGAATTAATTGCACATGTCCACCTCTATTTCATCTCAACTGTTGAGTAGCCTGTAATGCATACTGAAAATTGTACTATTTCCCTTCCTATTTCTTAACACTGATCCATATAGATTCTGTCTTAACATAACCCCAAGGACATTCTTACATTCTAGCACTGAGATAGAATCCTTCATTAACAATGCCACCTCCCACACTACACTTTTTTCCCTCCTCAGCTCTCTGGAAAATGTTAACAACCAAGAATATTAAGTTCCCCGTACTATCTAAACCTAAGCCTCATCTCCGTTCTAACCATTCTATAATATATCCCCTCGCAGGTATTAATGCTTCCAACGTTCTGATTTTATTTTGAATGCTTTGTGTATTCACACAAATATCACTTAATCTTGTCTTCATTTTTTGGAACATTGACCTTTATTCCTTTTCCTAGTTTACTGATTGATTTTTTTGATATCCCTTGCTCCTTCCATAACAGTGCTTATATCTCTCACTACCTCATGACCTCTTTCTGCTTTCTTCTTTGATAATATTTTCAGACCATTTATTTCAGCTACGCCTTCTGCTTCAATTCCAACAGCTTTATTAATCCTGCTCTTCCTCTCCAACCTCAAATCTAGACTTTTCCCCCCTCCCTGCTGTATTAGTTTAAATACTCCCCCACTGCTCTATTTACCATTTCTGCAAGGACATTGGCTCCGGCTCAGATGAAGATGGCCCCTTCAGTATAGCCTTCTCTTGTTCCAGAACTCACTCCAGTGCGCCAATAATTGAACCCTTCCCTCCTGCACCAGCCCTGCAGCCACCTGTTGACCATTCTAATTTTCCTGTCCTTAATCTGTCCACAATGTGGCATAGGAAGCAATCTGGAGAAAATCAAGAAAATTTTGACTATGGTATCAGCACATTATCTCAATTCTGATGTAACTAGCGAAAGAAATTCTGCTGTGAACATAAAGCAAGTGCAAAGGAATGGTGAATGCAATATATCTAATATAGCTAATGTATACTTAATTTTTAACCATGACATGTTTGGGAATACTACTTAAATGTTGCAAGTAGGAAAACTTAAAATTAATGTTCAGTATTTCATTAAAGTAATATGATCGAAAACAAGGGACACTGTACTGTTAACTGATTTGTCCAAGGATGAGTCTGTGATCATGTTAGTGTATTGCAAATACAGTGACTGCATTGCAAATCTGAGCTTCTCTTCGGAGGTGATCAACATTACTAAAAAACACGTAGTCTAAAACTTCATAACTCAGCAGATATATCAGCTGCAATGCAGCAGCCATCATGGTGATGTTTTAATAGTTTTTGGAGCAGATTATCATTGGCTGTTTCAGGAACATAGTCTCACAAATACTGCAAATAATGCATGAAATTCAATCCATTACTTTCATGTTTTAAGAGATTTAACTTCAGATGTCACTGCTTCAGTATTAACATATTTTAAAGATTACCTGTTTTCTGTGAAATGCTGTCAATTAAGATGCCAAATATTTCAGAACAGAACAAATTTATGTAACAAAGTGCTTTTTGCAGGTTGCTTTACAGTTTTTGATTTTTTGTGCTGGTAAATTGCAGTAGCTTCATTTAGCTGCTACTTTGACACGACTATGAATGGATGCTATAACGCAGACATTTTTCATTCTCAAAATTATCAGCTTCAAACTAAGTGTCAAACAATACAGTGGTTCTTTGACTGGTTTATTCATTCTGCCTTACGTTGTGGACCTTGGCTTTTGATGCTGTGAAGGTAAATGTTCCTGCAATTCAATACTTAATCAATTTTGAAGTACTGCAATTTTGTCCAGCATTTTTGGTATGTTCCATTTGCTTCCCAAAATTTTACACAAAACATCATTAACCTGCTAACAAGGCAAGACAATGATACTTATTCTGTTCAGAACAAGATTATCAAAAGTTAATTGCATGCTTCTATCCATCAAGAGTTTTAAAGATAGATTACTCACCTTGTAGGATCGCTTCATTCTTTTGAGTGTATGCATTCTTTATTCACAGCGTCAGTTAAGCCAAGTTTGGGGACAGATTATTTTTTTAAGTAATTTCTAATTAAGAAGTTGTATTGAGTGGGATTTAGATGTGGGGTGCTTTTGAAGTATGTGTGTGGAGATGGATATTGAGGGTCAAAGTGATTCAAGTACAGATAGGAGGCAGTCTAACTGTGGGCCAATGTGGTGTTTGAATGGGGAATGGGAATAAGGTGCAATTGATTAGGGAAAGAGTGAAGGGTAAGTGAGGAACTGGAAGTACACAGTAAGTGTTGTGGAGGTGGGAATTTGAATTGGAGTTGCTGTAATGATTAAGGATAAGAAAGTAGATAGAGGTGAAGTTCATCCCTTATAAGATAAGCCCAGAGAGAAGGGAAAGAATAAACTATGTTACTTGAAACCAACTAGTGAGATGTTGGGTCCAGTGATGGTAAAGATGAGAATGTGGGTAAAGGAGTAGTGGGAAGATGTTCTGGAGTGAGGAGGATTAGGAGTGGTGGAAGTGGGTTCTCGATTCTGCAAGTGCTGATAGGGGTTTGGAATTTGGGAGCAGCAAAGGTGAGTCTGGGAATGGGTTCATGGCATCTGGAAGCAAAGGGAGGTGGGTATAGGAATGTGGAAGTAAGTAGGCGTGGTCTCTGAGTGCAGAGGTATTGGGGAAGTGGGTGCTTAGGTTCAGGACCATTGAGGAAGAGCAGGGTGTCACAGTATTGGAGTAGACAGAAGCATTTTATGGGGATAAGTGTCTTGTAGGATTATGGGGACAGAGATCTGGCTGTATTGGTGGGCGGGGGGGGAGGAAGGGTTGAGTTCTGGCAGTACTATAGGGGCATAGGTCAGGAGCACTGAAGATGGGGACTCTGGACAATGTGGCCCGTGTTTTTACGTCCTAAGGTAGTCTCCCACTGTATTTCTGATCATAAGACTTCACCCCAACCTGTCCACAGCTCAACTGTATATGTTTGCCAAACTGTGTAAAAGTGTTTTAACCAACTTAAAGCTGGTTCCCAGCTTGTGGTACCAAATTTGTTTTTAGGAGTGCTTCTTGGGCTGGTCACCATTAGAGTTCTTCTGACCAATCAAGTTTTAAGTTTATTAACGCCACTTATTGTGCATTCATAGCATTGTTTGGATGAATTTCAACACCCAAAAACAAGTGGGTTGGGGTCAGGTCAGATGTTAAAATTTAAAAAATCTGAAACCAGACCCCAAACTGCCCACTTCCAGGTTTAACGGAGGCGGGACAAGGGGTGGGCAGCCAACCCGCTCCCAGTTGGCAGGTTGGCAATTTTAATGTTTTAATGAGGCTGGCAGCCTCTGATTAAAAGCTGCAAAGCAGGTCCATAGTGGCCGTCCGGGTTTCCCAGGCCTCAGGAAACTCTGCAGCTGAAGAGAGGCGAGGACAGCTTCAGGGAGAATTTAAGGCCTAGAAATTCGGTAGGCTTAGCGCCGCATTTGAGGCGCTAGACGGCCTAGCGCCGGAGTTATGGCCAGTTGAGAAATTCCCTGGGGCCCTAAATCGGCGTTGCACCGGTAGCGCTGCACCGGCACCGATGACGTCATCGGTGTGCGCAGCGTCCCGGTTGCCGTGGTAACCCGGCCCCGAGCCGAAATTCAGTTGCGCCCGCCTCGCCCGTGGCAGGCGCAACTAAGACTCTGGCAACAGAGTCTTCCCCCAGTGTGCGCCGGCGCATAAAGGTGGAGCGGCGGCCGGCCGCGTTCCCGGCGGCCGCCTGCCCGCACCTCCCTTCCCGGACTCCTGCATTCCCCCCCCGCGGCCCTGATCAGTGTCTGATGCGAGCCCGGCACTTCCCCGAGGTGCCGGGCTCAGATGTCGGGTCAATCCGCCGGACAGTTGTCGGCTGCAGGCAGCTCCTCCTTAACAGGAGGAGGAGGCCTGCAGTTCCCCCGCCTGCCGCACCGCATCGGGTGCTGCAGCGGGGGATTAGCGCCGGGAAACCCAAGTTCACGCCCGTTTTGAGGCGCTAAAGGAGGGTTTTAGCGCCCGCCGCCGTCTGGGCCCGGCGCACCCGAATTTTCGTCACGCGCTGCCGCATTACCGCTGGCGCAAACTTTCTGGCGCTACAGCCCTGGCAAGACCAAAACCCAATTTCTAGGCCTAAGTGTCTTTACAGCACTGCTTGTGGGCCAGGAAGAGCAGGAGTGCATCCCCCCGGCAACCCCAAGCACCCCCCATCAGACCCTCCCCATACAAAGCCCCCCAGGATTGGGTCCCCCGTCCGGAGTCGGGGATCAGAGCCCCCTCCCGGGTCGTGGAGCGAACCTACCGGCTCCTGCGGCCTGCTCCAGAGTCCTCGCAACCCAACTGGAAGCCAAGCATGTGGGGAAACCTGGAGTTCCGGGTCTGAAACTCCACCCCCCACCTACATAACCCGCCCCGTTAATATCCAGGCCGTTGTCTATAAAAGCATAGTAAGCGCATTAACAAACTTAAGGCCAAATTGGATTATGAAATAACAGGAGGAGTGAGATAATGGTGATTTCAGTGGAGCGGTTAGTGGGTCAAAAAGAGTGGTAGAATAAGGAGGTCAGGTGGGTGGAGATACCCAAGAGGGAGAGCAGGGAAATCGAGCTTATGGAGGCAAACAGGGCCGACAGGCTGGTTAAAATGGCAGTTGGGGGATTTATGCTGCGTTCCCGACTCATTCACTTGGTCCCGGACAGCATCCGGCTCCCACTCCAATTCGCGCTCCTGTCCACCAGCCTTGTTGTCATTCCCGCCGACTTTGGGTAGAAGACAAATATTAAAATGAGGCCTGGGAGTTAAACTGGCCTGGGCCTCATGCTGATTCGTCCTTGGGGGACTGCAAACAGCACCGAACCCGCCCCAGGTTAAAATCAGGGATATCAAGACCAAAGACAGGTTTTTGAGAGAGGCCAAGGGCTTCAAGTAAAAACGTTATTGAAAGTACTCATGGACAGAAAATACACTATACAGGAAACTTTTGTTTAAACGGCAACTAAATAGCCGGAATGCTCTATCCACCGGCAAAATTCTCGCTCCGAAAACAACACCTCAATAACCGGCAATGTTGCCGAGTCAGAGTCCGAGTCTCCAACGGTTGCCGAGTTAGTCAGTGGGGGTAGTTCTCCAAACTGCCAGTACTCGGCCTCTTGGCACTATCGGAAGTCGGAACACCTCAGAAACCCTGCATCAGGAGTCTGACTCTCCCACGCTGCCGGTAGCCTCTTCTGATCCGCCATTTTTCGGGGGTACAGCACTGTGTGTCTCCCATGCTGCTGGTACTCATTGGATTGCATTATGGAAATCCCAAAAGTTGATCCAACCAAAAGGAAGAGTGGTGTTAACTTTAAAACAGAAAATCGATATATGCCAACGACTAGAAAGGGGAGAGAAGCGTATGAACATTATGAATGAATTCAAAATCGGTTCGTCAACAATCTACGACATCAAAGCGCAGAAGGATAAGCTGCTCAAGTTTTATGCAAGCTCGGAGACATCTAAGAGTGTAGAGAAACGGCGTACGCTTCGTAAGCCTAAGCTTGAAGAGCTGGATACCGTGCTTTATGAGTGGTTTTCTCTTAAGCGTTCAGAGGGTGTTCCGATTTCCGGACCCATGCTAATCGAAAAAGCGAAGGATTTCTACGCAAAGATGGAGCTCACTGACAAGTGTGCTTTCTCTGATGGATGGCTAACGTGCTTCAAGGTACGGCACGGGATACGACGACTCGATACTTCTGGGGAGAAGAAATCAGCTGATCACGACGCAGCAGAAGAATACTGCGATTATTTCAATCAGATTGTGCAGCAACATGATTTGTCACCAGCACAGCTATACAATGCCGATGAAACTGGCTTATTTTGGAGGTTTTTGCTAGAATCAACGCTTGCTGGGGCTAGTGAGGCTAATGCTTCAGGTTACAAGAAAAATAAAGATCGTGTAACCGTGCTAACATGTGCGAACGCTGCTGGATCACACCGGGTTAAACTTCTCGTCATTGGGAAGTATAAAAATCCCCGTGCATTTAAGAATGTGAAGCACTTACCTGTTGAGTACAAAGCTCAAAGAAATGCTTGGATGGATAAGGAAATCTTTTCAAATTGGTTCCATCATATTTTTGTTCCATCTGTGAGGGAACATTTCCGTAGAATAGGGAAATCTGAAGATAGCAAATGCATTTTATTGCTTGATAATTGTAGAGCCCAACCACATGAATCCGAGTTGGTTTCTGGAAATATTTTCACCATTTATTTGCCACCAAATGTAACTTCTCTCATACAACCCATGGACCAGGGCGTTATCCAAAATCTCAAGTGTCATTACAAGAAAGACTTCCTACATAAACTGATAAGCCAAGATGACAGTACAGGTATTCACGCATTTCAGAAGGAATACAATCTTAAAGATGCCATCTTTAATGTTGCATGTTCCTGGAAATTGGTGACAGGTCGCACTTTGAGACAAGCCTGGTGCAAATTGTGGCCTTCTATGTTTGTTGAAGATTCTTCTTCAGAGGAGGAATTTCAAGGGTTCAATCTTCGTCCGCGGAGGACTGCAGTAATGGAAATGGCTGGCATGGTGAAAAATGTAGGCCCAGCAAACCCTCTACGTCACCTCAGTGAACGTGATATTGAGCAGAGGGTTGATGCAGATAGAGAAGTTGCTGTTGTGCATTTGCTAAGTGATGATGAAATAATGGAGAATGTTTTGAATCCAAAGAAAGAAAAGGAAAGTGTGATGGAAAATGAAGAGGATGAGATTTCTGAAGAGAACAAGATTTCTTGGGCTAAAGCTGCAGAAGATTTTGTTTCATTACTTAAATTTGCTGAAAGCCATTCTTGCTATTCTGCCCAAGATGTTATGCACCTCCATATTATGCATTCCACCTTTCTACAAAGAAGGCAAGAGTCCACGAAGCAAGCAGACATCCGGGACATGTTTAAGAAAGCTTCCAAAAGAGTTGGAGCAGTGCAAGTGCCTGAAGAATCTGTTGAAGTGCATAATCCTGATGACCCAGCTGGCATGGATATTCCTGATGAACCAGTTGGCTTGGAATAAGTGTACAGTCAACCACCGTACAGTACTTTATACTGTACTGTACAGTCGTTTATAAGTTTTGGTGTACTGTAAAGTAATTAAAGAGTTATGGATTACCATCAACTGGCAGTACTGTACTTTATCAAGCATCTTTCACCATCCATTTAACACAACATTCTGTAGGTGAGTACCCAATTACTGTATATTGCACATTTCTTGACTTTGTTAAAAATAGCCTGGGTAGATAAACCGCTCAGTCATCCAGAACTTTTGATAGATCGGCAACACGCCGGTCCCGTCGGTGCCGGATACCACAAAGTTTCCTGTAATTAAGTTTAATTGTCTTGTTGTGAAATGTGTAATTTTCTAATGTCCTCTTCTGTATCAAACCTTATTTCGGACATTAAGATATTTCATTTCAGTTATTGAGAAAAAATGGTGAATGATGTTTTTCCCCCCAAAAAAACATTTTGAGTGATTTGACTGGTTCACGTTTTTTTTTATTGTTAAGTTCTCCTTATGGTCATTCAGGCTTTGTTGTTTTCATAACTCCTTAGTAGTTTCTCATTAGTAGTTTTCTATTCACTTTATTTGATTTAAATTTTTATGATGAATGGGAAAAATGCAACAGTAAAAGTGTTATAGGATGTGTGACACTTACAGGAAGTGTGGTCTATATGTATCCCCTGTGACATTGCCTGTGGTAAGTTGGAGATGTGCTCTCTCTTACAAGTCTCTGTTGTCTTACTTTTGCAACTTCTCTCTCTCCTCTTATACTTTGCTCTACTCCTTTATTTCTCTTCTTTCCTCCTCATCTCTCTCTGTTCTCATCTACCTGCTAGTCTGTCTTTCTCTTTTCCTCTGTTCTATTGGATGGGAGGTGGTGGGTGGTTTTGTGTGGGAGGGAAGTAAACCAGCAAGGACTGCAGGCCACATTTTCTGGTGGTGGATGTGGGGCACTGGTTCAGGGAGGGATCCGGCCAGGAGTGTAAGGCTGCAGATTACAGGTACTTTGAGCTGAAGGTAGTGACTAATGCGTGGCAGGAGGTAGTTAGGGCGTGGCCCTCATTTGCCAGTGATGGATGTGGGCCACTGGTTGGCATCAGGCACATTTCCCTACATTACAACAGTGACTACATATCAAAAAGTACTTCACTGGCTGTGAAACGCTTTGGGATGTCCGAAGGTCATGAAAGACATTATAGAAAATGCAAGTTCTTTCCTCTGTGCAAGATCTTTTATCTCGAAAGGAGGGAAGAAATGGAGAAAACTGGAAAAAGAAACAATTATTCTGTTTATTGTCCTTTTTCCTCAACACATTTTCCATCAGCTGAGAAAGCAATGGGCAACACCATCACAAATTTTGCCAAGATTGCCACTAATTCCATTTTGCTAGGCAAACTCATGATAGGGCAAATTGAATAATATCTGCACATTGTTCAGATGAGGTGCTCTGGTTTAAAAATTGTGGAAGAGGCAGCTTAAGTGCATGATGTGTAATGTTACCTTGTGAAAAGAACTGGTAAGAACATAGTTAAAATTACAATTTTCTTAAGAAAGGAGCAAAAAAGACCATTCACAAACACTAATCTAGCAAATTCACTAATGTCTTACAGATTGATACCAACTCCTGGATAATACAAGCCTACTAAAGTTTTTTTTTTTTTTAAGAAGAGATATGAATTTTTATTTTTATAATTAAACATACTTGTTTCCGTCTGTTCATAGTCATTGCTGCAGGTAAAAGCAATCCTAAATGAAAGGTCAAAATGTATATCCAGACATTAGTCTTTTACCTTATCAGCTTGACGCATATAGCAGTAGAGAATTCCTCGCATGCATTTTACAGCAGAGTATTCCAGTTCATGAGTCCTTCCCTTGTCATCGTCAATGCGCCTAGACAAGGGAGATAAGACATAAAATTGAAAATTTATCAAAATAAAAATCATTATTTTAACAATATGACCGTCATGTCGAAATGAAAACTGGAAGTTATAATTAATAATTAGTCTAAATTAGTGATGCAAATCAATACATTCACATTGAACAATTTAATATACATCAAACTTGCTGTCCTTTTCCAAATGGAATATTCAGTTCATACGGGTTTAAAACAAATCTGCATTGTTGTATCAGAGCAAGCATGAAAGACTAGTATGATCATGAAAAATTGATCAACAAGTGATTGTGAAATCTGAAATGCAGTATTGGGATTCTGCCTGTTGATGTTGTTTATTTAAATAAATAAATATATTGGATTATTCCTCAGATTTGCAAACTGTCATAAAATAGTACAACTTTCTGGTTAAAAAGGTAACAGGTATCATGCATAATGCTGGGCACTGCACCGAATGAGAGCTACCTTATTTCATTTGAATCGCTCAGATTACAGGGTGATATGATGGGAGTGTTTAAAATTATGAAAGGACGGAACAGGGCAGATAGAAGAAGACTGCCTATTTGCTCACGTCCAGGGTAAATGTTGACACAGGTGTTGGGACGAATGCCCTGTTTCCATGCTGTAAGTTCTATGTATGCATCTGGATATATTTTGATCCAATATATAATTTGCCCAGGTATTAAAAATCAAAAGTACATATGTCTGATAGTGCTTTGTCAGTGAAAAACATTTGTTAAGCAAGAATTAAACAAAAGCTGAAAAATGAGAAAGGGCCATCTGGGCCATATTGTGTGGTTTGTCTAAAGGATTAGTGCTGCAACAAGTTAATATCCATAGTAATGTTTGAGATTTTGATTTTACAAAGCATCAATCCTAATCTCTCACTGTCTTCCTTTGGCTCTAAACACCTTTCTGCAGCAAAAATGTCAAGTTCCCTCACTTCTTTAGCTGGTAGTTTTAATTCAAAATTAGCAATTGCTGACTAAGGAATTGTCGTTTCTTAACTTTCTTTTTGTTCCTGGTTTTCTAATTTTGAAATAATGCTCTCTGCTCTAATGATTTGGATTCAGTTCAAATAATTTTGTAACTTCCATTTTATCTACTTGCTTCATTGTTCATTCCTTAACACAATAACCATATCAAATGGCAGTAGAATGTTGCACCATGCTAGATCTAACTTGATAAGTTAATTACTGTAACTGATTGTAGAACATGGCAGCTAATAAACCCCCTGTTAATGGGAATATTTACTCCAATGACAAATCATACTTCACTAGAAAAATTGCTGATCTAATGAAATGGACTTTCTGCTTTGCAAGCACTATTTCTCTTGCAGAATTACAACTGATCATTACTGCATCAGAAAATATTCATTGAACAGAAGTAACATTCAATAGTTTGTTGTTCATTCATGTATATAATCAAGTACCGTAACTATTTGGGCTGAGTGGTAACCTATATCAATGGAGTTCAACTAACATTAGGGTGGAGTCTACCTAGCTTACTGTGACTGCCATACATCTAACGCAGCTCTAAGGTGTTCAAAGAGATAATTAAGGATGCTTTTCAAATCCAGGCCCAGAGGTCAAAGGCCAATAAATGCTAACACATTGTACCATTAAGCCCTATGCCATTTAAAAAAAACTTGATTTATGAATCCCTCCATTTGAAACAAAATGTTTAAAACAATATCTAAGCATATATAAAATTACATACAAAATATGAGCTGTCATTAGTTTGAAAGGCTTGTCAAAAATTTTGTAAAACTTGGAGATGTATAATGTAATAACAGACAATGAAAAAGTACCTTCACTCTATTATATATTCACAAAATCCAAACATGAACATGATTTTCTGAGTAATAAGAGGATGTTTGGAGAGTACCTACACAAAATTCAATACAAATAAAATCAATTCCCATAATCATCCAATTGAGTTTTTGGACCCTGCACCCAATCCATCACCAAGATCACCTACATCCACCTCCTAAAGATTCTGCTCTAATTTCATTCACAGTCTTAGAGCAGGTTCAGGCTCAATATAATCTCCATACCAATACTACTATAGACAAAGCATTTTGTGTTGGGTAAAGAGGGAAAGCAGATATTTGACTATCATTTTCAGACCCATTCAACATTTTTTTTTTTTTAAACTACACAAATACATCCAAATGAAAAGTTGCTCCTTCACAGAGCTTATACTATACACCCAAAAAATTACAATATGGCAGTGGTAAATCCAAGTTCTGTAACTTTCCACGTTATAACCCATTACCAAAATCAAGATAGCTACTTCTGATAAAAAAAAGAGAAGAAAAGCTTGCACTTATATAGCAACTTTCATGACCTCAGGACAGCTCAAAGAGCTTCACAATGAATTACTTTTGAAGTGCAGTTGCTGTTGTAATATAGGGAAATGCAGTAGTCAATCTGTGCACAGGTCCCACAAACAGCAATGAGTTAAATGGTCAATTAATTTATTTTGGTGATGTTGGTTGAGGTATAAATATTGAACAGGACTGCATATTGAGAAACATATAGGGGGAGAAACTGACCCCCATCTTGCCCATTGTTTGGGAAAAAAAGTAGAGTTGGAAGGACCAAATTCCCAGCGAGATCTTCATTCCCAATCTGCCCTGGAAATGAGTCAGCTGCCAAATTGGCAGCCAGCGATATCCAAGTGTCTAGGGTGCCTGCTGAAAACAGGAATGAGGTGACTTGATAATGCTAATCAGGGCATATCACCTGCTTTAGGACCCTACTGCCAAATTCAGCATAAACTGGATGGTGCATAAGCATGAAACCTGCTCCACTTAGTTTTACCCAAGTCAACCAGCAGATCTTAAATGTCTGTGCTATTACTGATCTACTTCTAAAGTGCGTTAATGCATTCTGTTTGCCAAAGTAATTTCGACCTGTACTGTGTTTTCTATACATATATGAATGCTTTTTTATTGCATCAGAATCTGTTACATAAGAACAGCTTCCACGATTGCATTTTCTTAACCATTGTGCTTAATGTGCATCAATGATGGTTTGATGACTTCAAACTGTAATTTTCAGAACATGAATAAGATAAAGAGGGACTTAAAGAAGAAAGATAACATTTGTTTATGTTAATTTCTTTTTGTTTTACACTGGTTTTTCCGTTCGGCATATGCTGATGAGATTATCAGGAAATTTCATCATAAATTGTCATTGGCTTGATTAACATAGAAATCAGCTGAAATTTTGGTGTACATCAGATCGAGAAAATTCATGCCCATATATCTTCAGTATGGGTTCTTAAATATGCTCACACTTGGTCTTTCCTTTCATTAGGACCATTTTCATGCAGGTCTCTTGTGACTTGTTTTCCAAACTCAATTACTACTAACCAAGTAGTGTAGGCACAAGCTAAATGTTAAATAAATCTAAGATTGACATTAGGTAAAACAAATTGCAATGTATGCTGGTCTACTCTGAATTTTATCTTGTGCAATTTTTTACAAGCTTTCTGTAAACTTGGCACATGAAGCCACATTTTTTACAAATATAATCTATCAGAGATTGTTACAGATATAACTTCAATGAACGATGTTCGACGAGCCAGGAAATTAACTTTAAATACAAAAGTGCCTTAATAGCTTACCACATTAATAATCACTTGCAAAACACTTAATAAGTAAGGATGTTTACACAAAATAAGTAAATACCGTTGGTATATATTAATCAAAAATCTACTCGTTTGCAATGTTTGTTAGTCTAAAAAATATTAAAGTCAAAGTTATTTGGCTATGCACAGAACAGTCAACTGAATATTAACAGAAATTATCAGTTATAAACATACTGTAACAGTTCAAGGCTTGTAACAAAAGGAATGTATTTACTGTCACAGGGGATTATGTATTTTTCATTTGCGATTTCAATTGTCAACTCAATCACTTTGGTACTTTAAAATAATATTGGTTAATCTGCTGGTTCACTTTGTGGAATATAAAAATGTACCAGCACTGAAGAAATCGACTCTTTCACCTCATTGGATATGCATTATTCGGTGTATTTAAAAAAAAGAACTTTCTAGAGTTCAGCACAGCCCCATCTGTCTTGCCATGTTATTCTATATACAGTGCAGGAGCGGGCAATTCTGTGAGTAGACAGAACGGGTGATTCTGTGAGTAGCCAGAGTGGGTGATTCTGTGAAACATAGAAACACAGAAGATAGGAGCAGGAGCAGGCCATTCGGCCCCTCAAGCCTGCTCTGCCATTCAATGCGATCATGGCTGATCATCCAAATTCAGTACCCTGTCCCTGCTTTCTCCCCATATCCCTTGATCCCCTTATCCTTAAGAAATATATCTAACTCCTTCTTGAATATATTTAATGAATTGGCCTCAACTGTCTTCTGTGGTAGAGAATTCCACAGGTTCACCACTCTCTGGGTGAAGAAATTCCTCCTCATCTCAGTCCTAAATGGCTTACCCCTTATCCTTAGACTGTGACCCCTGGTTCTGGACTCCCCCGCCATCGGGAACAGCCTTCCTGCATCTAGTCTGTCTAGTCCTGTTAGAATTTTATAAGTTTCAATGAGATCCCCTCTCATTCTTCTAAACTCTAGCGAATACAGTATAAGCCTAATCGACCCAATCTCTCTTCATACGTCATTCCTGCCATCCCAGGTATCAGTCTGGTTAATCTTCGCTGCACTCCCTCCATGGCAAGAACATCCTTCCTCAGATAAGGCAACCAAAACTGCACACAATACTCAAGGTGTGGTCTCGCCAAGGCCCTGTACAACTGCAGCAAGACATCCTTGCTCCTGTACTCGAATCCTCTCGCTACAAAGGCCAACATGCCATTTGCCTTCTTAACCGCCTGCTGCACCTGCATGCTTACCTTCAACGACTGGTGCACAAGGACACCCAGGTCTCGTTGCACTTCCCCTTTTCCCAATCTATTGCCGTTCAGATAATAATCTGCCTTCCTGTTTTTGCCACCAAAGTGGATAATCTCGCATTTATCCACATTATACTGCATCTGCCATGCATCTGCCCAACCTGTCCAAATTGTACTGGAGTTTCTCTGCATCCTCCTCACAACACACATACCCACCCAGCTTTGTGTCGTCTGCAAACTTGGAGATATTACATCTAGTTCCCTCGTCTAGATCATTAATATATATTGTGAATAACTGGGGTCCGAGCACCGATCCCTGCGTTACCCCACTAGTCACTGCCTTCCACTTGGAAAAAGACCCGTTTATTCCAACTCTTTGTTTCCTGTCTGCCAACCAGTTTTCTATCCAAGTCAGTACCTTACCCCCAATCCCATGTGCTTTAACTTTGCATGCTAGTCTCTTATGCGGGACCTTATCGAAAGCCTTCTGAAAGTCCAAATACACCACATCCACTGGTTCTCCCTTATCTATTCTACCAGTTACATCATCAAAAAATTCCAGTAGATTAGTCAAGTATGATTTACCTTCTGTAAATCCATTCTGACTTTGTCCGATCTTGTCACTGTTTTCCAAGTGCTCTACTATTACATCTTTTATAATGGACTCTAGCATTTTCCCCACTACCGATGTCAGGCTTACCGGTCTATAATTCCCCGTTTTTTCTCTACCACCTTTTTTAAATAGTGAGTAAACAGAGCGGGCGATTCTGTGAGTAAACAGAGCGGCCGATTCTGTGAGTAAACAGGGCGGCCGATTCTGTGAGTAAACAGGGCGGCCGATTCTGTGAGTAAACAGGGCGGCCGATTCTGTGAGTAAACAGGGCGGCCGATTCTGTGAGTAAACAGGGCGGCCGATTCTGTGAGTAAACAGGGCGGCCGATTCTGTGAGTAAACAGGGCGGCCGATTCTGTGAGTAAACAGGGCGGCCGATTCTGTGAGTAAACAGGGCGGCCGATTCTGTGAGTAAACAGGGCGGGCGATTCTGTGAGTAAACAGGGCGGGCGATTCTGTGAGTAAACAGGGCGGGCGATTCTGTGAGTAAACAGGGCGGGAGATTCTGAGAGGAAACAGCGGTGGCAGCAGCGGGAGCGGCGGCAGAATTCGAGAGTGACATCACAGTACAGAAAGTGATGCCGGCGCAGGGGGAAGAAGCTGATTGGTGGGTAGTGGGTGAGTGCTTTTATTTTCAAGTTTAAGTTTATTTCTGTTAAGGTAGTTCGGGAGAGCGAGAATCCGAGAGTTTAAGTTTGAGGTAAGAGTTTTTTAATTAAAAGTACGGCAAGGGACCTCAGTCCCATGCGTTGCACAGCCTGCAGCATGTGGGAATTCCTAGACGCTTCTTGCAGTCAAGATGACCACATGTGCAGTAAGTGCCAATGGTTTGGCCAACGTGAGATCCGGTTTTCGGAGATTGAGATTCAGCTGGAGGCACTGCAGTGTACCCGCGAGGCTGAGAGTTATGTGGGTAGCACGTTTTTAGCTGTGGTCACCCCGCAGTTTAAGAAAGTGCAGTCAGAGAGGGAATGGCAGATGACCAGTCAGAAGAAGGGGGCAGGCAGGTAGTCAGGAAAGCCCCAGAGTGCATCTCACTCAACAACCGTTTTTCTGTGTTGGAAAACGGTGAAAGTGATAGTTCCTCTGGGGAGTGCAGCCAGAGCCAAGTTCATGGCACTGTGGGTGGCTCAGCTGCACAAGGGGGGAGGAGTATGAGTGGAAGGGCAATAGCGGTAGGAGACTCAATAGTGAGGGGTGCAGACAGGCGTTTCTGCGGCCGCAGACGTGACTCCAGGATGGTATGTTGCCTCCCTGGTGCCAGGGTCAAGGATGTCACTGAGCGGCTGCAGGGCATTCTGAAGGGGGAAGGCGAACAGTCAGAGGTCATGGTTCACATTGGTACCAACGACATTGGTAGAAAGAGGGATGAGGTCCTGCAACAAGAATTTAGGGAGCGAGGTAGCAGATTAAAAAGCAGGACCTCAAAGGTTGTAATCTCTGGATTACTTCCGGTGCTACGTGCTAGTGAGTATAGGACTAGGAGGATAGAGCAGGTGAATGCGTGGCTAAAGAGTTGGTACAGGAGGGAGGGCTTCAGCTTCCTGGATCACTGGGTCTGTTTCTGGGGAAGGTGGGACCTGTACAAGTCGGGTGGATTGCACCTGAACCGGAACGGGACCAACATCTTTGCGAGGAGGTTTGCAACTACTGTTGGGGGGGGGGGGGTTTAAACTAACTTGGCAGGGGGATGGGATACGGAGTGGAGCTATAGTAGGGGGTGATGCACAGCCAAATTTCGAGGAAAAAACAAGTCAGTCTGGAAGGCAGAGAAAATATGTAATGGCACAAGGGAGTATGGCAAGGCTGGATGGCATTTATTTTAATGCAAGGAGTCTTGCGAGTAAGACAGATGAATTGAAGGTGTTGATGAACACATGGGAGTATGATATTGTTGCTATCACAGAGACATGGTTGAGGGAGGGACAGGACTGGCAGCTCAATACTCAATATTCCAGGGTATAGAATCTTCAGGCAAGTCAGAGGGGGGTGTAAAAGAGATGGGGGTGTCGCAATATTAATCAAGGAGTCAATTACTGCAGTAAGGAGGGATGATATCTTAGCAGGTTCCTCTGATGAGGCCATATGATTAGAACTTAAAAACAAAAAGGGGGCAAGCACTTTGCTGGGAGTGTACTATAGGCCCCCAAGCAGTCAGGGGGAGATAGAGGAACAGATATGTAGGCAAATCTCAGAGAAGTGTAGAAATAATAGGGTAATAATAGTAGGGGATTTCAACTTCCCCAATATTAACTGGGGTAGTCAGAGCGTGAAAGGCTAAGAGGGTGCGGAATTCTTAAAGTGCATCCAGGAGCGCTTTTTGAGCCAGCATGTAGAAAGTCCTACAAGAGAGGGGGCGGTACTGGACCTAATTCTAGGGAATGTAGCTGGGCAAGTGGTAGAAGTGTCAGTAGGAGAGCATTTTGGTGACAGTGACCATAATTCAGTGAGGTTTAAGGTAGTCATGGAAAAGGACAAAGACGGACCGGAAATAAAGGTTCTAAATTGGGGGAAGGCTGATTTTAATATGATCTGGCAGGATCTGGCCAAAGTGGACTGGGATCAGCTACTTGTAGGAAAATCCACATCAGAGCAGTCATTCAGAAAGGAAATAGAGAGTGTACAGCGCCAACATGTTCCCATAAAGGTCAAGGGTGGGACCAACAAGTCCAGGGAAACCTGGATGTCAAGGGATATACAAGAATGGATTAGGGAAAAAAGGGAGGCTTTTGGCAGATACAAAGGACTAAAAACAGTGGAAGCCCTAGAGGAGTATAAAAAGTGCAGGGGGGTACTTAAAAAAATTAGGAGAGCGAAGAGGGGGCATGACAAAACACTGGCGGGCAAAATAAAGGAAAATCCCAAGGTGTTTTATAAATATAATTAAGGGCAAGAGGATAACCAGGGAAAGAGTAGGGCCCATTAGGGACCAAAGTGGCAATCTGTGTGTAGAGCCGGAAGATGTGGGAGAGGTTTTAAATGAATATTTTGCATCTGTGTTCACTATGGAGAAGGACGATGTAGGCATAGAAATCAGGCAGGGGGATTGTGATATACTTGAACAAATTAGCATTGAGAGGGAGGAGGTACTAGCGGTTTTAGCGGACTTAAAAGTGGATAAATCCCCAGGCCCAGACGGGATGTATCCCAGGCTGCTGTGTGAGGCAAGGGAGAAGATTGCAGGGGCTCTGACACAAATTTTCAGAAACTCTCTGGCAACAGGGGAGGTGCCAGAGGACTGGAGGACAGCTAACGTAGTACCATTATTCAAGAAGGGTAGTAGGGATAAGCCAGGGAATTACAGGCCAGTGAGCCTAACATCAGTGATAGGGAAATTATTGGAAAAAATTCTGAGGGACAGAATTAGTCTCCACTTGGAGAGGGAAGGTTTAATCAAGGATAGTCAGCATGGCTTTGTCGGGGAGGTCATGTCTAACCAATTTGATTGAATTTTTCGAGGGAGTGACTAGGTGTGTGGATGAGGTCTACATGGACTTCAGTAAGGCTTTTGACAAAGTCCCGCATGGGAGACTGGTCAAGAAGGTAAGAGCCCATGGGATCCAGGGCAATTTGGCACATTGGATCCAAAATTGGCTTAGTGGCAGGAAGCAAAGGGTGATGGTCGAAGGTTGTTTTTGTGACTGGAAGCCTGTGTCCAGTGGTGTACCGCAGGGATCGGTGCTGGGTCCCTTGCTGTTTGTAGTGTACATTAATGATTGAGATATGAATGTAGGAGGTATGATCAGTAAGTTCGCAGATGACACGAAAATTGGTGGAGTGGTAAATTGCGAGGAAGGAAGCCTCAGGCTACAGGATGATATAGACGGGTTGGTCAGATGGGCAGAACAGTGGCAAATGGAATTTAACCCTGAAAAGTGTGAGGTGATGCATTTTGGGAGGACTAACAAGGCAATGGAATACACAATGAATGGTAGGACCCTAGGAAGGACAGAGGATCAGAGGGACCTTGATGTGCATGTACATAGATCCCTGAAGGCAGCAGGACAGGTAGATAAGGTGGTTAAAAAGGCATATGGGATACTTGCCTTCATTAGCCGAGGCATAGAATATAAGAGCAGGGAGGTTATGATGGAGCTGTACAAAACGCTGGTTAGGCCACAGCTGGAATACTGTGTGCAGTTCTGGTCGCCACACTATAGGAAGGATGTGATTGCATTGGAGAGGGTGCAGAGGAGATTCACCAGGATGTTACCTGGGCTGGAGCGTTTCAGCTATGAAGAGAGACTGGACAGGCTGGGGTTGTTTTCCTTAGAGCAGAGAAGGCTGAGGGGGGACCTGATTGAGGTGTACAAAATTATGAGGGGCATAGATAGGGTAGATAGAAAGGAACTTTTCCCCTTAGTAGAGGGGTCATTAACCAGGGGGCATAGTTTCAAGGTAAGGGTCAGGAGGTTTAATGGGGATTTGAGGAAAAACTTTTTCAGCCAGAGGGTGGTTGGAATCTGGAACTCACTGCCTGAAAGGGTGGTAAGAGGCAGGAACCCTCACAACATTCAAGAAGCATTTGGATGAGCACTTGAAACGCCATAGCATACAAGGCTACGGACCAAGTGCTGGAAAATGGGATTAGAATAGATAGGGCTCGATGGTCGGCGCAGACATAATGGGCCAAAGGGCCTCTTTCTGTGCTGTATAACTCTATGACTACACAGACCCATAACAATCCTGAGTCATGCGGAAATGTAACCTTGAGGAGAATGTTGGTTTGGGTGCCAGTGGGGGGTGAAAAATGTGAGCGTGTCGGGAAGCCGGCTCCATCTGCCGACAATCCGCGTTTAAATGGAGCACATTAGGCTGCTTTTGAAGAGGCAGGCTGCCTTCAGGCTAATCGTTCAATTGGAGTGATATTTCAACTAACTTTCAAATTTAATGCCGCATCCATGGGTTTCCTGGGCTTCCCGAAACTCACCAGTGAAAGCAAGGCGAGAACACAATGGCAGACTCAAACTCATGGAAATACTGCACTAAATACTCAGTACTCACAGCTGCAGTCTTACCTTTTAATGTGAGAGGGTTTGGTCACAGTACTTTTGCCGAGAGTTTACTTTCTACACTTTGGGGGTTTTCTGAATCACATCAGGATGGGTTGCGCCTTGGCTGCCTTAGATTAGATCTCGGACGAGGAACAACATGACCAGTACCAGCATCAGCAGCAGCCTGCTGTTGAGAGACCTGTAGCTGGACAACAGAGAGGGGGCCAACAGTAGCAGCAGCCGATTGTTCAGAGAGCTGCAGCTGGACAGCAGAGAGGGGAGCAGCAGAGGAGTGCAGCTCGCAGGAGGTACAACCCGTGACACAGAGTCTCCAGGCAGAAATTGAGTTTCCTTGACATTTCAGAACAACAATGCATTAGGACGCTTAGGTTGTCATATCATGTGGTGGAAGACACTGCAGCCTGCTAGAAAACCTGCTGCCTGCTGGACCTGGTGGCCATGCGTTACAAGTAGCTGTCAAAGTCACCACCACCCTCAACGTTTTTCCCTATGGTTCCTTCCAGAGCTCTGCCGGAGACATATGCAGGATATCCCAGTCAGCAGCCCACAAATGCAGAAGACCAGTGACTGATGGCTTGTTTGCCAGGGCTGGCAATTATGTCAACTTCGCCTACGCCAGTCAGAATGAGCGGGCACTGGGAATGGTGTCTCTGGCTGGCTTCATAAGAAATAGGAGCAAGAGTAGGCCATTTCACCCTTCGAGACTGCTCCGCCATTCAATAAGATCGTGGCTGATCTTCTTCCTCATCTCCACTTTCCTGCACTATCCCCATATCCCTTGATTCCCTTAATATTCCCACAGGTGCAGGGCGTCATCGACTGCACATACATGGCATTCTGGGCACCCCAGATCAACCAGGAATATTTGTGGACTGCAAGGGCTTCCACTCCGTCAATGTGCAGCTGCTGTGCAACCACAAAAAGATATTTCTGCAGGTGTGCGCAAGATTCCCGGGGAGTTGCCATGATGCTTTCGTCCTGCGGCAGTCCAAACGCACTGACCTGGAAGCACACTTAAGGGGTGGCTTCTAGGAGACAAGGGATACCCACTTCAAACTTGGCTGAAACCTGACCAATGAAGCTCAACAGCGCTACAATGAATGCCATGTGACCACCAGATGTGTGATCGAACAAGCCATCGGCATGCTGAAGTTGCGCTCAGGTGCCTAGACAGATCTGGAGACATCCTTGTATGTACCAGCAAGGGTGTCCAGAATGGTCGTGGTGTGCCGTGCTGCGCTCTACTTAGCAATGTGCAGCAACGAGGTTTGGACATACAGAAGGAACAATGCAAAGAGCACACATCATCTTCGGTTGATTCCGAGGAGGAGGAGGAAGGTGATGAGGGCAAAGCATCACCAGCTGCTCACATTTCTGCCTGGGATGTCCTTACTAATGGAAGGTTCACTTAGGTTGCACCAGTAGACCGATGTCAGAAGCACATACAATGGCCACTCTTCACCCCCCCCAACCCACCGACACAAAGCAGTCCAATAAACAACCGACCACCGCTTGCACATTTCCCCATTAGTTCCCATCAATTCAAGTCTTCCTATTCATCATCAAACAAATTAAAAGGCGACTTGCCATGCTGCAACCAAGAATGGGCAAGATGGGAAAGTGGTGCAAGAGAATAAAATTTATGTGATTGAACTAAAGAACGGAATCTTCACAACATAACATTTTCTCACACACCCATGTGCATACCCTTGTGCAACTTCAAATCTTTACTCTTCCTTTTCCTACCGCTCCTATGTGGTGCAACCTCTGTGGCTTCAGCAGAGGTAGAGGCAGGCTGCTCAGATCCCTGCTCTGACTGCCGAGATGCTCTTGTCCTCTGAGCTTTGGAGCCCATGAGGGCCCCGCCAAAGATTGCTCCACCTGCACCTGTGCAGGGGCAGACTCAACCATCGGAACATGAGGCAGCATGTCAGGTACTGATTGGAGGGGGCGGGGACATAGGTGAAAAGTGGAAGGGCTTTGAGTGAAGTTCCCACTTCCATCTCCCCTTTCTCCAACTTCACTCACATAACCCAGCTGGAATTCACTGCTACCACTGCCGAGTGGATGATCCATATCGGCCTACTGCTGAGGACCCCACCATCACAGAAGCCAGTCTTCAGCCAATTCGATTCACTCCACGTGATATCAAGAAACAGCTGAGCGCACTGGATACAGCAAAGGCTATGGGCCCCGACAACATTCCGGTTATCGTGCTGAAGACTTGTGCTCCAGAATTAGCTGCGCCTCTAGCCAAGCTGTTCCAGTACAGCTACAACACTGGCATCTATCCAGCAATGTGGAAAACTGCCCAGGTATGTCCTGTCCACTAAAAGCAGGACAAATCCAACCCGGCCAATTACTGCCCCATCAGTCTACTCTCAATCATCAGCAAAGTGATGGAAGGTGTCATCGACAGTGCGATCAAGCGGCACTTACTCACCAATAACCTGCTCACCGATGCCCAGTTTGGGTTCCGCCAAGACCACTCGGCTCCCGACCTCATTACAGCCGTGCTCCAAACATGGACGAAGGAGCTGAGAGTGACTGCCCTTGACATCAAGGCAGCATTTGACTGAGTGTGGCATCAAGGAGCCCTAGTAAAACTGAAGTCAATGGGAATCAGGGGGAAAACGCTCCACTTGCTGGAGTCATACCTAGCACAAAGGGAGATGGTTGTGGTGATTGAAAGTCAATCATCACAGCCCCAGGACATCGCTGCAGGAGTTCCTCAGGGCAGTGTCCTAGGTCCAACCATCTTCAGCTGCTTCATCAATGACCTTCCCTCCAACATAATGGCAGAAATGGGGATGTTCGCTGATGACTGCAGAGTGTTCAACGCCATTCACAACTCCTCAGATAATGAAGCAGTCCATGCCCACATTCAACAAGACTTGGACAACGTTCAGGCTTCGGCTGATAAGTGGCAGATAACATTCACGCCACAGAAGTGCCAGGTAATGACTATCTCCAACAAGAAAGAGTCTAACCACCGCCCCTTGACATTCAACGGCATTACCATCACCGAATCCCCCACCATCAACATCCTGGGGTCATCATTGACCAGAAACTTAACTGGACCAGCCACATAAATACTGTGGCAACAAGAGCAGGTCAGAGGCTAGTACGATGCGGTCTCCTCTACATTGGGGAGACCAAACGCAGATTGGGTGACCGCTTTGCGGAACACCTCCGTTCAGTCCGTAAGGGTGACCCCGAGCTTCCGGTCGCCTGTCATTTCAATTCACCGCTCCATTCCCACTCGGACCTCACCGTCCTTGGCCTCTTGTACTGTTCCACGGAAGCTCAACGTAAACTCGAGGAACAGCACCTCATCTTCCGATTAGGCACTCTGCAGCCTTCCGGTCTCAATATCGAGTTCAACAATTTCAGATCATAACCTCGGCCCCTATTTCATTTTTACTTACATTTTTCCACTCCTTTCCTCCCCCCCCCTTTCCTTTTGTTTCTCTCTCACACCTGGCAGCTATCTTCTGCCCTGCCAGTACACTTTACACCTAATCCCAGCCTATTACCATCTCGTCTAGCTTCTAATCTCTTTTACTTCTTTTGGTTCTTCTATTCTTTTGTCCGATCGCAGCCCTGCCTTCGATCTAGTTCCTTTTCTCTCCAGTTTTGAAGAAGGGTCAAACCCGAAACGTCAACTCAAATTTCTCTCCACGGATGTTGCCTGACCTGCTGAGTTTTTCCAGCATTTTCTGTTGTTATTTCAGAGGCTAGGTATTCTGCGGCGAGTGTCTCACCTCCTGACTCCCCAAAGCCTTTCCACCATCTACAAGGCACAAGTAAGGAGTGTGATGGAATACTCTCTACTTTTCTGGATGAGTGCAGCTCCAACAACACTCAAGAAGCTCGACACCATCCAGGACAAAACAGCCCGTTTGATTGGCACCCTATCCTCCACCTTAAACATTCACTCCTTCCACCACCGGCGTACCGTGGCTGCAGTGTGTACCATCTACAAGATGCACTGCAGCAACTTGCCAAGGTTTCTTCAACAGCACCTCCTAAACCCACGACCTCTACCACCTAGAAGGACAAGGGCAGCAGGCGCGTGGGAACACCACCACATCCAAGTTCCCCTCCAAGTCACACACCATCCTGACTTAGAAGTATATCACCGATCCTTCATCGTCGCTGGTTCAAAATCCTGGAACTCCCTACCTAACAGCACTTTGGGAGTACCTTCACCACTTGGACTGCAGCGGTTTAAGAAGGTGACTCACCACCACCTTCTCAAGGGCAACTAGGGCTGGGCAATAAATGTTGGCCTTGCCAGCGACACCCAGATCCCATAAGCAAATTTTTAAAAACTCTGCTGGAGAGCACCTTGGTGCAGATCAGGGCGGCGCTGTAAAACCAAGGCTAAAGTATCTGTCATCTCATTAAGGTGGCAGATATGTTGGCATCCAGAGTCTGCATGGCCATGCTAAAGGCATGCACTGATTCATGTGATAGCCATGTTTGATGTTCCACAGAGTTGGCCACTCAATCCATGCAAGAAGACGTGATCGCAATGCCCTGCGACATCAGCACACTTATGCTTGAGGCAGACTCCTCTATTTTCTCTGCAATCATGGTCAATGTGCTTGGATGGCCTGTCAGTATATCGCACATTCTCTTCTGCTGCAATGTTTATCATTTTCATCGGGTCCAGCATCTGTGTCCAGCTGAGCAGAGCTTGGAGAGGGCTGCACCCTCTGACATGAACTTTCCACTGCTGTCACTGTCACTACCATCTGCTCTTGCTCACTTGTGAAGTGTGAATTACCAGGTGAAAACCCAACTATCTATCTTACTGGTTGCAGTGAAGTTTGAGTATCTGAGCTGGTGCATGGCAAGTATGAGTCCTGTGATGGTGCACCCCCCGAACGAATCAACTCTTTTGAGGATTCGTCGTGCGTGAGATTCAGGGACTCCTGCTGCACATGTGAAGGCCCTGGCAGAGATTAAAAATATCAATTAATGCTGGCAAGACAAGAATGTTGCAACATATCAGTATGAAGATGATCATATTTCACTTGCTGTTGAAATCAAGTCAACATGACTGAGTGCTATACGACATGTGGGTCACTGATATTTAATTGTCACCATCTCCCCGATTCCCCTTCCAAGGATACCAAAACGCCACTGATCCCTAGTGCCTTTTCCTCTGCAGTTCTGAGCCGAGAGATCTGTGGTAGCCGACCTCTGGTTCACTCTCTCGTGTTCTGTGCTTTACTCTATTGCAACGGGGGAAAGAACAGACCTATGAGTGAGCGCAATGGCACGTGTTCACCCGATGGATGCAGTGCATTTGGTGAGAGTGACTATCAGGGAGAGGCATGAAATTGCATAAGGATGAAGGCGCGTAGCAGTGGTGGATGGCTAGATGGGGATGTGAGGAAGTACATAGAAAGCGAAGGATGGGTGCGCGTGCAAGGTAATTGGGTGTGAGGAGTGATGTGATAGAATAGGCTTGACAAGGCAGAATGAAGGGGTGCGGTGATGTGGGCGGCAGGGCGTAGGTGAATGTGCAACTGTATTCATCTTTCATGACCTGGTTAGGTCATTAAAGTACTTCCTGCACTGAATCCAGGAGTATTGCACAATGCTCCTGCTCCTGACCTCCTGGGCCATCTCCAGCCACGCCTTCTTCGTATCAGCAGCAGGTTTCTTCCTCCTGTTGCTGGGGAAGAATATGTATCTCCGGCTCCTCACTGACCTCAGCAGCACATTAAGGGAGGCGTCATTAAAGCGAGTGCAGCCTTTGATCGACCTGATTCCATGCTGAGAATTGTTTCTCTGTGACTTCCAACTTCAAGCTCCTGAAAATTCCATCTTTGGATTGGCCCTTTAAATACTGGAGTTGAGATTGCGGTATGCGGGTCCGCATCAGGCCCGCTGCCACGCAATGTGTGTCAAACCCGGAAGTAAAATGATAATAAGGTGGCTGTGTTAAAAAGCCAGAGATGGACTAAACCTACTTCCGGGTTTCCCACGCGATATCGAACACCCTGCTCTAACACATCTCCGAGTTAATATAAGGACCATTGTGTCACTTGATTTCCACAATAAAGTGTTCCCTCCATCTACAGATCCTGATTGCATTCTCCCTCGGTGATGCGAAACTATTTTTCAATATGTTAGCTGCTCAGTCCCTCTCTTTTCAGTTTCTCTTTCTTTCCATTTTGCTATCCTTAGGATTTACCAGCTTTATTTCCAGGTTGTATGCCCTTGTCTCCCTGACATAGGCCAACGTAGACAAACTTGTATAGTTCCTATTATTGGGTCACCCAGCAATCCCCAACTGCTACTACTGTAGTATATTAAGATTTTAAAAAATTAATCGATCTCCTGTGGCACTGTACATAGGGAGTCAAGACTAAGAGCAATCTTCAGATCAAAAAGGGTTAGAGGGTAGAATGGTAACGGAAGAGAAAGTAAAGAAAGATTTGCATTTATTTAGCGCCTTTCATGACCTCAGGACATCCCAAAGCTCTTTGCAGCCAATTAAGTACTTTTGGAGTGTAGTCACTGTTGTAATGTAGGAAACGCAGCAGCCAATTTACACACAGTAAGCTTCCACAAACAGCAATGTGATAATAACCAGGTAATGTTTTTTAATGATGTTGATTGAGGGTAAATATTGGCCAGGATACCAGGGATAACTCCCCTGCTCTTCTTCGAAATAGTGCCATGGCATTTTTTACGTCCACTTGAGAGCAGACGGAACTTCGGTTTAACGTCACATCTGAAAGACGGCACCTCCGACAATGCAGCACTCCTTCAGTACTGCACTGGAGTGTCAGCCTAGATTTTTGTGCTCAAGTCTCTGGAGTGGGACTTGAACCCACAACCTTCTGACTCAGAGGTGAGTGCTACCAACTGAGCCACAGCTGACACTGAGAGAGGCAGAAGGATGGGGAGGGGAGAGAAAAGGCAGTGGGAGAAGGGGGAGGGAAGCGGGGTGAAGGGAAATTGGTAGGTGTGAGGAAGAGGGGCAAAGGGAGGGAGAGAGGATGTAGGGAGGGAGAGAGGATGTGGGGAGGGGAGAGGGAATGAGAGATGGGGAGGGAAAGGGGAAGGGGGAGGGGAAGAGGGAGGGAATGGAGAGATGAGGATAAGGGATGGGGAAAGGATGAAAAGGGGAAAGGAGCAAAGAGAGAGAGCAGGGGAGAGGGAGAAGGGATGGGGGAGAGGGAGAGGAGGAGAGACAAGGAAGGGGTGGGATGTGGAGGGGGCGGGGGGAAAAGGGGGCTGGGCAACAGTAGGAAATCTGTGAGGGGGGGAGGCAGTGCTAGCAAACACTCTCAGTGAAGTTGGAGAAGACAGGGTGCCAAAGGTATCAAGCTGTCAAGTGGAGGAGCTCCAATCAAACGGAAGTGGTCAAAGCGGGGCGGCATCAAGCTGTTGAGCATTGTCAGCACAGGTTGGGGGCTGAAAAACAATGCCTATAGGGGGAGGGTATGGCCGAATTGACAAAGCATTTTAGCATGAGTGCAGGGGTTTTGTTTTTGACAGAAAATACATTTACAAAAGCCGGTTTGTGTGACCTCAGTCTATCCAACATTAATGGGGGCATTAATGTGGTTTCGCATTCTCTGGTAGCAATTTATAATATTTAAAGTAAAAGCTGTAATAAACTTGTGACATAATTTAGTAGAGTATATCTACTGCAAACATAAAAACCCCAATTATGTGGACAGCAGTCAACAAAGAGTGTAGAATATGCCCTACAAAAAATGATCCTACAATTGCAGATTAAATGAATCATGATGCAGTGAAACTGTGGACCTTGATCCCATTTATGCCTGAAACACTCACATATTCAGGAATGAAAGGCTGCAATACAACCTCAACAAGTCAATATTCTGATAGATCTTAGTTACGTCCGTGTTTTGCTGCTTGTGGCGTCATTAAATTATGCACTTAAATGTACTGCTGAATAAAACGAGAAAAACACAATTTACTAGTTGTTAGGATTCAATCTTTCGATAAAGGCTGATCTCCATCTAAAAAAAAGTCAGAATTGAAGAGTCTGAATTACAAATTGTCTTGAACTGTGGGGCTTCTGTGCTGCTGATTATTTCTATTCCCCAGTCCTTTCCTTGGCCACTGGATCTCTGTTCCTGCATTTTTTTCTTGGGTTCCGAATGCCCACTGTTTCTCTGTAGGTTTAATTTATACCATGGGGAGTGGAGCATACAAAGCCTCCTTAATATAAATTGAAATAATCTGCGCCATATCTACATAAGTTAATTAACACAGAGGCAAATAAAAAAAGAGCAGCTGGAAAGAGTCAAAGGCCAGGTAAAAAGTGGAAGCAACAGGAGTTATTATACAGCTGTCTTTTGAAGCTGCACAAAAATGTATTATAGCAAGAGAAGCATCTTACTGAATAGATTGGAGCATTTTTGTATGTTTTAAATATTAACAGGTAATCAGAAGCTCGTTATAGTACTAGATGTCAGAGTAAAATACTGAGACTGGAGAAGGCTTTACATTTGTAGTAATTTTAACCTAACCCATCTAGTGAGAAACTGACAACATCGGATCGTCAAAGGAAAGTAAAACTGGGCAGTGTGTAAAACTGATCGCATCAGTTTTCCGATGGGCAGGTTAAGTTAAAATTTGCCTATTTGCACGACTAAACCTAGTATTTTTCTCTAAGAAAGTGAGAGAAAATTCTACTCCTGCTGGTTGAAAATGCATTTGATCCCATTTCTCTTATAATATGCGACTTTCAATTTAAATAATATTCAATTCTGCAACTATTCGATCTTCACAAGGTCAGGCTATTAAGGAAGAGTTTAAAGGGCTGACTGATGGTATCCACTAGAGAAGGGAGGTAATTTGCCACGATGGAAGCCAAAAGAGAAGTTTATTAAACAAAATAAAACCCTTTTTCACAAATAAGTGTCATAATCAAAGCAGATTAATTCCATTAACTGTATTCATTTATATACATTAGTCTTATCTATATATATAAATCGGTACTTCTGTCATTCTGTCTGTCTATCTGTCTGTCATCGCGTGTGCGTTGCGGGTATGCACTCGAAAGTTACAGGGCGTACCTACGCGCGCGTTACCTCCAAAGAAAGCTTACGCTTCCGAGACGGTTTTAAGCGTATTTACGTTTCGGCCGGGCTAAAATTGCGCCCGCGGTATCCCAAAAAACCTTCAACATTCCGCTCATTAGCATCTCATTATCCGCTCATTAGCGACAGAGTGACCTCGAGCTCGACCAATCGTACGCCGGGTTGCTGGCGTGTGCCGCCGGGCCAATCGGTGCGCGTGTGGCCGGGCTTTATCGTTCTGAACTGAGGTGAGTCGCCGCCATCTTGATTCCAAACTTTTCCTTTCTTTTTCCCGCTTTCTGCGTCTTAAAAAAAAACGTTGCTTTTAAAACACATTGTTTTAAAAAAAAATGATTTAGAAAGTAATTAACTTATCTAATCTCATTAATTTTCCTACCTTTCCCCGTTTTTCCAGGTAGGCCTAGAAGCCTCGGCGTCTCCTCCGCACCCACGCCCGAGCTAGGCACCTCCCGGCCCCACTCGAAGGCTGGAGGGCCGAGCCTCAGCCCAGCGCCGCTAGGGTGCGCGCGCAGCAGGAGCTGAGACGTCTCTCTCTGCCGGGGCTTGCTGAGCGTCCAGCGTTACCCTGGCAACGGGCGCAATCGGCGGTCTTCACCTCGGGGGGGAGGGGGGGCGGCCGCGACCCTCGGGGGGGGGGCCGCGCGCGCAGCAGGAGCAGCTGAGACGCGGCGTCTCTCTCTCTCTGGCTTGGTCAGCGTCACGGTTGCCCTGGCAACCGGGCCCGCCGGCCGAGAGAGACGCCGCGTCTCAGCTCCTGCTGCGCGCGCAATCGGCGGTCTTCACCTCCGGGGGGGTTGGGGGGGGGGCGCGACCCTCGGGGGGGGGGGTGCCCGCCGCCCTCCCTCCCCTCCGCCCTCCATCCCCCCCTCCCCTCCCCCACCCTCCCTCCCCCTCCCTCCCCCCCGCCCTCCCTCTCCCCTCCCCCCCTCCCTCCCTCCCCCTCCCCTGCCCTCCCTCCCTCCCTTCCCCTCCCCCCGCGCCCTCCCTTCCCCACCCTCCCGCCCTCCCCCTCCCCCCCTCCCTTCCCCCCCTCCCCCGCCCTCCCCCTTCCCTCCTCCCCTCCCCTCCCTCTCTTCCCCACCCCTCCCCTCCCTCTCTTCCCCACCCCTCCCCTCCCTCTCTTCCCCCCACCCCCTCCCCTCCCTCTCTTCCCCCCAGTCGCTCTCTCTCTTCCCCCCAGTCGCTCTCTCTCTTCCCCCCAGTCGCTCTCTCTCTTCCCCCAAGTCGCTCTCTCTCTCTCTTCCAACAACAACATGCCCTCGAAAAAGCCTCGGCACCGCCGGGCACTTCAGCTAATAGTTCAATACATGAATGAAACAAAGCATTCAGATTTTTTTTCTGAAGGGAGCAAAACACAAAGTGCACATCACTTTAAATCAGAGGCACACTTGTATGTACTTCATGTATGTTGTCAATTTTCAAATTTGCACATATATTTTGTTGTGAAATCTCCACTGTGGTCAGCAGTGACTATGATTGCACCTTTGGTTAAATGCAAACTCTGAAGGGAGGAGGCAATGATTGTTGCAATGGTTTAGCAATATGGAAATAGTGAGTAGAACTCTGACTCCATTTTTCATTATGAAGTGGTGAAAGTTACTGGATCTGTGCATTCATTTAATTCTGTAAAAATAGAAATTTTATCCATGGAACAAGTGAAGACTGAAGCAGAATACTGTTTTATTTTTAGTTGATTCTACATTAGCACCAGACGACTGTAATGTAAATGGGGTAGAGTGGTGCACAGAGGTTGCTTTCCCAGTCCCCATACCGTGGGAAAAGTATGGGAGCTACTAACTAGATTAAAAAAGTTAAATTTATAAACATATGCCTTGCAAATAAAATGCATAGAAAAGTTTGCACTGCATTAGATATTGCATCCTAGTGCATTAAATCAAATTCAGTCAACATCATTATTGCAGACTTCCAGCTGTTTCACTGAAGGATTTTTTAAATCTTCAATTTTAAATTAATTTATTAACATGATTAGGTCCTCCCTCACCACATACCATTCACAGATGTGAATAATGATAATTTTGCTCTTTGAGGATGCCACTAGATTAAGTATCTGAGAGCAGCTCTTCTTAGGTAAATCAAGGACAATATACTAAACGGATTGCTGCAGTTGAGTGGTAGTGGAGGGTGGCTGGAGAATCAGTGAGGAAGTTGCCCACTACAAATCACCGCAATGCTCATACAGGATTTCGAACGGCTCTCTGTATTGAAGATACGTATTTGTGTCTCTAAGATTGCATGTGTCCCATAAATAACCCAGTTCATGGACTTAATAAACAGATTTTCCAATCTGGTTTAGAATGATTTTTTTTTTAATGGGCTGCCTACTTTAAAAACAGTCAAGTGGCAACGTTAGCATTAACGTCTTGTGGAAAACTAAACCCATCAATGGGCTATTGTTCGTTTGCAATATGAAAGTTTCCCAACCACTTTGAACACGCACAGCTATGTATGATGACCGTTTTCAGAATGCCAAAATCAGTACAGTAATATTCTTTTCGGATTGGGTAGACGGCACAAACGGTCTAATTAAGGTAGGTCAACTGGGAAATACTAAGAATCACCAGAGAATGAGACGAGAGCATAAGAACATAAGACGTAGGAGCAGGAGTAGGTCATTTGGCCCCTCGAGCCTGCTCCGCCATTCAATAAGATCATGGCTGATCTGATCTTGGCCTCAACTCCCCATAACCCTGGACTCCCTTACCTTTCAAAAATCTGTCTATCTCCACCTTAAATATATTCAATGGCCCAGCCTCCACAGCTCTCTGGGAAGAGAATTCCAAAGGTTCACGACCCTCTGAGAGAAGAAATTCCTCCTAATTTCCGATTTAAAAGGGTGCCCCCTTATTCTGAAATTATGCCCCCTAGTTCTAGATTCTCCCACGAGGGGAAACATCCTCTCTGCATCTACTGTGTCAAGCCCCTTCAGAATCTTATGTTTCAATAAGATCCCCTCTCATTCTTCTAAACTCCAATGAGTATCGGCCCAACCTGCTCAACCTTTCTCCATAAGACAATCCCTTCATCTCCAGAATCTACTTAGTGAACCTTCTCTGAACTGCCTCCAATGCAAGTATATCCTTCCTTAAATAAGGAGACCAAAACTGTACGCAGTACTCCAGGTCTGGTCTCACCAACGCCCTGTACAGTTGTAACAGGACTTCCCTACTTTTATACTCCATTCCCTTTGCAACAAAGGCCAACACTCCATTTGCCTTCCTAATTACTTGTTGTACCTGCATGCTAACTTTTTGTGATTCATGTACAAGGACCCCCAGATCCCTCTGTACCTCAGCATTTTGTAATCTCTCCCCATTTAAATAATAATTTGCTTTTTTATTTTTCCTACCAATGTGGATAACCTCGCATTTTCCCACATTAAACTCCATCTGCCAGATTTTTGCCCACTCACTTAGCCTATCTGTAGTGTATGTAACCTGTACCACCTTAAGAGGATACCTTAAGGTGATGGACTACTTTTTGATGGCTCCTGTACATTGTAGTACCGGTGGTGACCACACTGGTATATAAACCCTGTGGAGCAAAGTGTATTCCAGTTCAGCCCTGACCCTCAATTACTAAAGACCTATTTAATTATTTCTGTAGTCTGTGTCCAGTTATTCAGCATAACTACATTTGGAAACACAGACTCAACAGTGGCGACGAGTCTGATCTTACCTAGCGGCAGTTGCATCAAAGGAAGCTTCGCCTCTGAAACGGGCGTCGATCAAGGACATCCACCCTCAACATCCTGCTGGGCACTGCATAGCATGGGAGGCAATCGGGAACCCGGGTTGGTTTCTGGCCACGAAGTCAAACATCAGTGAACATCCCTTCGACGACAGCAGCGGGTAAGCCCGATCGAGCGGCACGGGGGGGAAGTCGGCCGAGTTGTCAGTAAGAGAAGGGGAGGGAAACAACGAAAAGGGCGGAGAACACGACCGCAGCCGGTGTCAGGGGCCGGACTGCAATCGGGGCAGAGACGTGCAGCAGCCAGAAAAGCATTTATGTCCACAAGGACCGCGGGAGCGGCGGGGAGCAAGAGCAGCAGCGTAGGGGAAAATAAAGGACCGCTGGGAGGCGAGAACGGCAACAGCGCGGTAATCGCCATTTTGAGTCGGCGGGGGAAGAAGACAAGCGCGGGAAAAGGCGCCAAGCGCGGGAAGCCGCCATTTTGAAAAAAATAAAATAAAATAATAATCATATCCGAAGGAAAGGGAACTCAACAAGGATGCCAAAAACGGGTAACATCACTGCTTTTGATAGCGATGTGGAAGATTGGGCCACTTATGTGGAACGCGTCGAAGTTTACTGTACAACGAATGAGGTACCGGAGGATAAGAAAGCACTAACCCTATTAAACTCGATGGGTGCGAAGACGTATGGGTTATTAAGGAACCTTGTAACACCAGATAAACCGGTAGGAAAGAGTTTCGCGGATATTGTTACTATCCTGCAAGAGCATTTAAACCCCACGCCGCTGCTGATAGCAGAACGATTTAAATTCTACAAAAGAATTCAACTTAAAGAGGAAAGCAACGCTGAATTCTTAATCGAACTGCGCAAGTTATCAAATTACTGTCAGTTCGGTACAGGACTAGCAGACGCACTGAGAGATAAGTTTGTGTGTGGGCTCCTAAGGGAAGGAACCCAGAAGCGACTGCTAGAGGAAAAGGATCTTACGCTGGACAAAGCTTTCAGCATTGCAGCATCGCACGAGGCAGCAGCACGAGGCGCTGCAGAGATACAGCAAAGGCCATTGGAATTCAGCACCAATGAAATGGCATTGGGCGCAGTAAAGTGCTATCGTTGCGGAAGGACAACGCATGACCAGAACCAGTGCTGGTTCAAAGATAAAGAATGCAGGCAATGTGGCAAACTTGGTCACATAGCGAGAGTATGCCGGTCAGGAAAGAAGACCAGCAGCAAAAAGTCACCGCAGGAGAAGTACAAAAAAGTACACAAGGTGACAGAGAACAGTTCGGATGAACAGAAGATGGATTCAGACTCCAGCAGTAAGGAACTGGGTTGTCTAAAAATACATAATGTGGGTAACACAGCAGACCACCAAACTATCTGGGTCATGCTTCGGATAGCAGGAGTCCAAGTGAAGATGGAATTGGACACTGGATCGGCATTGACGGTCATGAATAAGCAAGATTACAAAAGGTTATTCTCGCACATTCCCCTGAGGGATACGGAGATTGTATTGAAAACATACACGGGGCAAATCGTATACCCCATCGGAAAGATAAAAGTAAATGTGGTCTACAATGGTAAAGAAAGTCAGGAAATGGACTTGTATGTGTTACCTGATGGAGGTCCGCCACTACTGGGACGGGAATGGATCCGGAGAATAAATGTGGACTGGCATTCCATACAAGCACTGACTGTAGATTCCTGTAAAGAGGACGACGTCAAACCTAAACGACTGTCCAAAATATTGGACGATGCTAAGGAGGTGTTCCAACAGGGACTGGGAACACTGAAAGGAATTACGGCAAACATCAAGGTTGAAGAACATGCAAACCCAAAATTTTTCAAAGCCAGGCCGGTACCTTATGCGATACGGCCTGCTGTGGAAGCAGAGCTGGAAGGGCTAGAACGTTCAGGAGTACTGTCAAAGGTGGACTGGAGCGAATGGGCCACACCCATTGCTCCTGTCATGAAGCGTTCGTTGAGCAGCAAGCCGGGGGAACCTGGGAAGGTTCGCATCTGTGGCGATTTCAAGATCACTGTTAATCCGGTTCTTCACACGGTGCAATATCCGCTTCCGCGGATTGAAGATATCTTCGCTTCGCTGTCTGGCAGGAAACACTTCGCCAAGATAGACCTGGTGCAGGCGTACCTACAGATGGAAGTTGATGAAGCGTCACGCCAGTATCTCACGATCAACACACATAAGGGCTTATATCGGTATAATAGACTGGTTTTTGGAGTGGCATCGGCGCCAGCGATTTGGCAAAGGGCCATGGAGCAGGTATTGCAGGGAATTCCAGGCACACAATGCTACCTGGACGACATTCTGATTACAGGAGATGATGATAAGGATCACCTCGCGAATTTGGAGCAGGTGCTCACCAGATTGAAAGAATATGGGCTCAGAGTTAATCGCCAGAAATGTGAGTTCTTTCAAAAGCGAATCTCGTACTGCGGCCACGTCATTGACCAGGAGGGGCTCCATAAGTCACCTGACAAGATCGAAACTGTTGTGAAAGCTCCCGCTCCGGAAAATGTAACCTGTTGAGGTCGTTCCTTGGGTTGGTTAACTATTACCACAAGTTTCTTCCAAATTTATCCACGGTGTTACACCCGCTGAACACTCTTTTGCAAATGGGAATACCATGGAAGTGGAGCGATGATTGTAAGCGGGCTTTTCAAAAAAGCAAGGCACTGATCACCTCTAAAGGAAGTGTTGGCTCACTTTAACCCAACGCTGCCTATTCGCTTAGCTTGTGATGCTTCTCCATATGGTATCGGGGCAGTGCTCTCACATAAGTTTCCAAATGGCTTGGAAAGGCCAGTCGCGTTCGCATCCAGATCATTGGCCTCCGCAGAGCGCAACTATGCTCAGATAGATAGGGAGGCTCTCAGCCTCGTGTGGGGAGTTAAGAAATTTAACCATTACCTGCAAGGCCAAAAGTTTACGCTGCTGACAGATCACCAGCCGTTGGTTTCCATTTTTAACCCTAAGAAGGGTGTTCCGGTTATGACGGCGCAGAGGCTTCAGAGATGGTCCCTTTTCCTAGGGGCACATCAATATATCGAATTCAAAAGTACAAAGCAACATGGTAATGCTGATGGGCTGTCACGCCTGCCACTACCTACAGCGGAAGAGGCACCGGCAGTTGACCCTGTCGAGATATTTCACTCGACCATCATCGAATGCTTACCAGTCACCAATGCGGGTATTGAGAGAGAGACCCGAAACGACCCGACACTGTCTCGGGTCTACGATTTGACAGTGAAGGGATGGCCAGCACATGGCGACCCACTGTTACCAGCATTCTCAGCCAGACGAGAGCAGCTGTCTGTCTATCAAGGAACATTGATGTATGGAACAAGGGTGATTATTCCTCCTAAATTAAGGGAGAGAGTTCTGAAGGAATTGCATGAAGGTCATCTGGGGGGAGTCAAGATGAAAAGCCTTGCTAGGGCTTATGTGTGGTGGCCAGGTATCGACAAACAAATAGAGGATCTGACTAAAAGCTGCTCAGGGTGCCAAAAAGTTCAAAACGCACCTCCAATTGCACCGCTGCATCCGTGGGAATGGCCTTCAACCCCATGCAACGTGTGCATATCGACTTTGCAGGTCCATTCATGGATTCCATGTTTTTGATAGCAGTAGACGCACATTCTAAATGGCCAGAAGTGATTAAGATGTCGACCACTACCTCTGAAAAGACGATTGTAGTTCTAAGAACCATATTTGCAAGGAATGGGTTGCCAGAACAAATATGTTCAGACAACGGACCACAGTTCGTGTCAGAAGAATTCCAGAAATTCATGAAAAAGAATGGGGTGAAACACTATACATCTGCCCCATATCATCCGGCTACAAATAGGTTGGCCGAGAGATTTGTACAAACGTTCAAAAAGGCGATAAAGGCCATGAGCGAAGACCATATTCCACTACAACACAAGGTGGACAATTTCCTGATGGCATATCGAAACGCCACGCATGCAGTGACAAATCAAAGCCCCGCCATAATGTTCTATAACAGGAGGTTGCGGTCCCGGTTGGATTTGTTAAAACCCAATGTGCGTAGGGAAGTCGAAAACAAGCAATTCCAGCACGTAAATAACAAGGCCACTCGGAGTTTCGAAATAGGACAACCAGTGTTGGCCAGGGACTATAGGAATGATAAATGGCAATCCGGAACAATTCGTGCCCGACAAGGACCCTTGATGTACACGGTAGACGTTGGAGAGAACGTAATACGACGTCATGCTGACCAACTTGTGGAATCGAGAACAAGGGTCGACCCCATGTCTACGGCAGAGACACCAGTTGAAGAAGTTATTGAGCCTGTAGCATCTACCTCAGACTCGAACGTACATGATGATGTTCAATCCATAGGAGATCAAATGGATGAGTCACCCCAGCAACGAGAACCAGAGACCCCTAAAAGGCGTTATCCGGCCCGGATCAGGAGGCCTCCTCAGAGACTGAATCTTTGAACAGTTTTGTGTGAAAGTTGTATATATGTTATCCATGTAATGTTTAAATTGGGGTGTACACTGTTAAGCTAAAAGGGGAGGAATTGTAGTGTATGTAACTTGTACCACCTTAAGAGGATACCTTAAGGTGATGGACTACTTTTTGATGGCTCCTGTACATTGTAGTACCGGTGGTGACCACACCGGTATATAAACCCTGTGGAGCAAAGTGTATTCCAGTTCAGCCCTGACCCTCAATTACTAAAGACCTATTTAATTATTTCTGTAGTCTGTGTCCAGTTATTCAGCATAACTACATTTGGAAACACAGACTCAACACTATCTATATCCCTTTAGAGATTCTTTGCGTCCTCTACACAATTTGCTTTCCCACCTATCTTTGTATCATCAGCAAATTTGGCTACATTACACTCAGTCTCTTCATCCAAGTCATTAATATAGATTGTAAATAGTTGAGGCCCCAGCACTGATCCCTGTGGCACCCCACTAGTTACAGTTTTCCAACCTGAAAATGACCCAATTATCCTGACTCTCTGTTTTCTGTTAGTTAGCCAATCCTCTATCCATGCTAATATATTACCCCCAACCCCGTGAGCTCTTATCTTGTGCAGTAACCTTTTATGTGGCACCTTATCGAATGCCTTCTGGAAATCCAAATACACATCTACTGGTTCCCCTTTATCCACCCTGCTCATTACATCCTCCAAGAACTCCAGCAAATTTGTCAAACATGATTTCCCTTTCATAAAACCATGCTGACTCTGCTTGACTATATTATGATTTTCTAAATGTCCTGCAATCACTTCCTTAATGATGTACTCCAGCATTTTCCCAATGACAGATGTTAGGCTAACTGGTCGATAGTTGCCTGCTTTCTGTCTCCCTCCTTTCTTAAATAGGGGCGTTACATTTGCAGTTTTCCAATCTGCTGGGACCTCTCCAAAATCAAGGGAATTTTGGTAGATTACAACCAATGCATCCACAAACGAGGCTGGATAAATTAATGATCTCAAAGTGAAGATCCTCTTGGGAAGAGTGATCACAGCATGGTAGAATTTCAAATTCAGTTTGAGGGTGAAAAAGCTAGGTCTCAAACTAGTGCCTGGTTACCTTACAAACTAGTGTCCTGAACTTAAACAATGGTAACTTTTGTAACCAGGCAGCTATTCTTGCATATTTGATCCAGTTATTGCAGTTGGAAATACCTGCTGTGCAGAACTCTTGTAAGAAAGCAATATGAGCACATGAATAATTAAAATTTTTAGTTGCTCCAGCATGGCCTTACCTAGAAAGAATTACCTGCCACAGTGCTTCAGAAAGTTGCTAAGACAACTATAATCTCCACCAAACACATTTTTGAGATACAGAAGTGAAATTCCCACTTCATAACTCCACACCTCACGCAGCTTTTTGGTTAACCGATAATGTATAGATTTGCATGTAATCAAGTGCCACAAGAAGACATGTGCTACACTTTCCATCGGGATAAGTTTCACATCCTATGGGTGAGAGCTTCAGAACTGCACTTAAGTACAATGAGGTAATACAGCACAATGGAGTACCAACACACAATACCATGGTGTAATGAGATATATTTTCAAGCCTGCGTTCATATCATACTGCTCAACTTCCAGTATCAGCCATATCATGAGGAGAAAGGAAGGTTGACATGCATTTTGGTTGCTCATTCATGACATTAACAGGAGCCTGGGAGAAGAGAACAAAGTTAAAGCATGTCAAGGATGACAGGTAAACAAAAACATGGGAGAGAATAAGGGTGGGGTGAAAAGGTTTAGAACTTTAGAAATAAATACAGAAAGAAAAGCAGATCCAGTAAGTACGCAGACTATGGGATGTTTGTTTCAGTAGTCTGGCATTTTAGTGTTGGATTACTAATTCTTAAATGTGATTGTCTAAATATTAACGATTCTCTTCCATGGAAAAGTCACCTCAATTACAAATACTCCGGGTTTTGCCCAGTCTGTTCTCGCATCCCCAGTCTGTAGTGCAATCGGACTTTACATTATACAATACAGTTGTCTACCATTTTAGTGTTGGATTACTAATTTTAGAATAAATTATGATAATGGTTTTCCAATTATAACTGAAGAAAACATGGATTCATTTCTAAAACAAGCTGGTAACTTGAAAGCAGAGCACGACCGTGGCGACAGATCACAGGACGGGAAGTGGGGAACTATATGGATAGGTACTGAGAATCATGGAGGAAGAGTCTGAGTGAGGCAAAATTTGGATACGAGATTTGGAACAAGCCACCCTCGTCAAATGAGCAGCAAACCTTAACTTTTGTTACAGTTCTTACAGATCTGGCTGTGTTCTTACACCAGGGAATACGCTTCATAAAAAATTGCACTGACATTGCTGAAATCAGTTTAAATAATTGATTGATTGTCCCCGTAGTTAGTCTGACAGTGAGATTTTAGCTTCTGATTAGTCCACTGAGATTAACTAATCAAGTTGCCAGCATGTTCACTCTGCTAAATAAAGTTACTTTATGTAGCACCAAATTTTAAATGTCTAATTTCTTCCTAATTGAAATCATCATCTTCAAAATTAATTTTAAAATTAACCAAAAAGCTCAGTTCACATCAAACCTACTCTGAAATAGTCACTCTGTTAACTATGTTGGTTGCCAGAGAATATTAGCACTGTAGCAGATGCTATATCTCATCAACCATTGTTACACAGCTTACTGGAGCAGTAGTGTGCTCTACCATCAAGTCAAGTTTAGTGAAATGGCAGGGTTACTGCAGGCAAAAATCATGCCCAACATGACATTACTTTCACTGACAGCCATCTCATTTGATGATTATTTTGAAATTAATGTATCTAACATACCGCAAGGGAAAGCAAAACTCCATCTGTAGAACAGACATGGTGCAACCAAACTTCTAACGGACTTCAAATGTGTGGGAGCACTCGGAATGGTTTCCATGGAAGCCTACACATAACTGTCTACAACATAAGGGAACAACACCTGATGGAACTGACATCAACCTTTATTGAAATGAACCTCCAGCATTATATTCTATGTCTTCACACCTTCAAAGCCAAACTAATCTACTTCAGCAGCTGTCAGCAATTACATACAAATGGTGCCATAGCCGCCACTTAAATAAAGTGACAGCTATTCTAAGAAAAGACATTAAAAAAAACTGACATCATGAAGACCGGGTTCTTCTACAAAACTCAACTTTGAACAGGGAAGGAGATATCAAACATACATATCTGTTCTTAAAAAAAATAAAAAATGCTAGAAATGCACAGGAGGTTCATCAACATATGGAAATAAGAAAGGCAAAATCATTTTCTGGGGTAGACCCCTGGTCAGTTTTGACCAAGGGTCTACAGCTAAACCAATAACCTTATTGACACTTAGGGGGTGATTTTCTCTTTGGGAAGCTTTTGGAGGCGGGACTCCGACTTGTCGGGTTTCAGTCCCGCCTCCATCAGCTTCGGGCCAACCAGTGATATTTTCCCCTGATTGACCTTGTTAAGCCCGCCCGGTGGGTTTAGCAGGCCAATTAGGGCAAAGCCGGTTGCAGAGCATATCAACGTATGACATGTCATCTGTCAAGAATTTTTGAAAGAATAAATGTAACCGTTTGACAGCTCTGTGAAGCTGCCAAACACTGACATTCTGTGTAGTTTGATGAGTCCTTCTGTTCAGGACTCAGCAAACAGTTCTACTTTGCAAAATCAGATGACTGTTGGGTCGGAGGATGCAGCAGCCAGTCTGTGTTCTCTACAATGGAGATGTCGGGGACTCCAGCTCCACAGCAGCTGAAGGCTGCAGGAAGAAACAAAGGTAAGTTAACATTTTCTGACACTTTACATTCACCTCACATACTTACCACTCCACACTTGCACCCATCACTCACCTCTACAGCGCACTTTCAGACCCCTTCGACCCCCGCAGACCCACTGCTCGCCTCATACATCCTGGCGGGGTTCCCCCAGGTCGGGAAGCCTGCACTTCAGGGCACAAAATGGGAATAATCCTATTTTCTGCCTGTTAACTACCTGTTAACAAGCAGTTAATAGGCTTTAATCCCTTCCCGCCTCCAAGGAGACGGAACCCGACACGGGACGGCTTCCCGCCTCCTGGCAAGAGGGCACGGAGGCGGGTTGGGGGCAGGTTTGCCACCCACCCCCAAATTCTGCCATTTTCCTGGCAGACCACTTTCATACCCGCCTCCTCGGGGCTGAGAAAATCAGCCCCTTACACTGTCCATTTCAAGACTTTCTGAATAAGATTTATAGCATTTGCAGTTTTCTCTCTATCTCATACAATTTTCCTACTCTTCCCAAATGACATTTATATCCATAAATAACAATGATGACAATAAACTAGAGAAATCAGACTGCAGTCCAAACACGCTTCACAACAATACAATAGCAAAATACTGCGGATGCTGGAAATCTGAAATAACAACAGAAAATGCTGGAAATACTCAGCAGGCCAGGCAGCATCCGTGGAGAGAGAAACAGAGTTAACGTTTCAGGTCTGGGACCCTTCATCAAAACTCGAGAAGGCTAGAGATGTAACAGATTTTAAGCAGGTGCAAGGCAGGGAAAGGGGGAGGGAAGAGGAGGATGGAACATTCTGTGCTAGTGTAGGAGGCAGGAGAGATAAAATGGTGCAAATGGGGATGGCAAAAACAAACAGCCTGAAAAATGGGGGCAGAGGTTATAGTCTGAAATTGTTGAACTCAATGTTGAGTCCAGAAGGCTGTAAAGTGCCTAATCGAAAGATGAGGTGCTGTTCCTCGAGCTTACGTTGAGCTTCATTGGAACAGTGTAAGAGGCCGAGGCCGGAGAGATCAGAGTGGGAGTGAAGCGGAGAATTAAAGTGACAGGCGACTGGAAGCTCGGGGTCACCCTTACGGACTGAACGGAGGTGTTCTGTAAAGCGGTCACCTAATCTGCTTTTGGTCTCCCCAGTGTAGAGGAGACAGCATCATAGAAACATAGAAGATAGGAGCAGGAGTAGGCCATTCGGCCCTTCGAGCCTGCTCCGCCATTCAACGAGATCATGGCTGATCATCCAAACCCTAGCACCCGGTCCCTACACAGACAGCCATCCCACCCAAGCCCTATCCCCATAACCCCACGTATTTAATCCCCCCTAACACTAAGGGTCAAATTTTTTTTTTTTTTTTAATTTTTTTTTAATCATGGCCAATCAACCTAACCCGCACATCTTTGGACTGTGGGAGGAAACCGGAGCACCCGGAGGAAACCCACGCAAACACGGGGAGAATGTGCAAACTCCACACAGACAGTCACCCGAGGCCGGATTTGAACCCGGGTCCCTGGCGCTGTGAGGCAACAGTGCTAACCACTATGCAATCATGAGCAGTGAATGCAGTATACTAAATTGCAAGAAATACAAGTAAATCGCTGTTTCACCTGGAAGGAGTGTTTGTGGCCCTGGACAGTGGGAAGAGAGGAGGTAAAAAGGGCAGGTATTGCATCTCCTGCGCTTGCACGGGAAGGTGCCGGGCAAAGGGGAACGGGTGCTGGGGGTGGTAGAGGAGTGGACCAAGGTGTCGCGGAGGGAGCGGTCCCTCCGGAATGCAGAAAGGGGAGATGAGGGGAAGATGCGTTTGGTGGTGGGATCGCATTGGAGGTGGCGGAAATGGCGGAGGATGATCCGTTGAATGAGGAGGCTGGTGGGGTGAAAGGGGAACCCTATCGTGGTTCTGGGAGGGAGGGGAAGGGGTGAGAGCAGAAGTGCAGGAAATGAAACAGACACGGTCAAGGGCCGTGTCAACCACAGTAGAGGGGAATCCTCGATTGAGGAAAAAGGAAGACATATCGAAAGCACTGGTATGGAAGGTGGCATCGTCAGAACAGATGCGGCGGAGACGGAGAAACTGGGAGAATGGAATAGAGTCCTTACAGGAAGCGGGGTGGGAGGAAGTGTAGTCCAGGTAGCTGTGGGAGTCAGTGGGCTTGTAGTGGATGTTTGACTCCTACCCTAGCACAGAATATTCCTTCCTCCCCTCCCCCTTTCCCTGCCTTGCACCTGCTTAAAATCTGTTCCATCTCTAGCCTTCTCTAGTTCTGATGAAGGGTCCCAGACCTGAAACGTTAACTGTTTCTCTCTCCACGGATGCTGCCTGGCCTGCTGAGTGTTTCCAGCATTTTCTATTGTTATTTCACACTTCACAACAACACTGTTTTGGTTCAGGTTCAACTGTTGGAAGTTTAGCAAATCAAAACAAATTTTAGTGTCAGTTTTCACAGTACAGGACGCTTGCCCCATTTAGAGTTTAAGCCATAAAGGAAAATTTGCAGTTTTTTTTCTGCCACGGCCAATTTTTGTACATTATTTTCTGTGCACCATTCCCTGAATGAGCATAGGTAGACAACCACCTCCGAGGCAGTGCCACTTTTGAGAAGACCATAAGGATTATCACAATAGCCAAAGTTTACTTGGTTGTGAGTTTTCACGTGCTCACTCCCTGCAAGGAAGCACCATATCACAATGGCTGCCTCCCTTTCCACTCCAGCTGAAATCAGTATTCGCCATATTGGGAACTGCCGGCACAACATTTTGGTCTCCCACTCATCCACCAAACCAAACTGCTTCATGTGTTATATGCAACGTCATACAATAGAAAGGTTTTTTCCCCATAAAGCACCATCATCATTTGGTTGAGTACTGGGTGTCCTCAGTGCATGGTCAGGTTTATTGATTATGAGGAATAAATGCTCATCCCTCTTTGGATATATACTTGCCTCTGATTTGTCACACTGCTTCAAATACTTGATGAGGAGAAATTTCTTCCAACTAAATACTGGGAAGATCGAAGCCATTATCTTCGGTCCCTGCCACAAACTCCGTTCTCTAGCCACTGACTCCATCCCTCGCACTGGCAACTGAATGAGGCCGAGCCAGATCGTTCGCAACCTTGGTGTCATATATGACCCCGAGATGAGCTTCCGACCATATAGCTGCTCCATTACCAAGACCGCCTACTTCCACCTCTGTAACATCGCACCTGCCTCAGCTCATCTGCTGCTGAAACCCTCATCCATGCCTTTTTTAACCTCCAGACTTGACTATTCCAATGCTCTCCTGACTGGCCTCCCATCATCCACCCTTCATAAACTTGTGCTCATCCAAAACTCTGCTGCCCGTATCCTAACTCACACCTATCTCGTTCACCCATCACCCTTGTGTTTGCTGACCTACATTGGCTCCTTTTTTTTGATTCGTTCACGGAATGTGGGCGTCGCTTGCATGGCCAGCATTTATTGCACATCCCTAATTGTCCTCGAGAAGCTGGTGGTGAGCCGCCTTCTTGAACCACTGCAATCCATGTGGTGAAGGTATTCCCACAGTGCTGTTAGGGAGGGAGTTCCAGGATATTAAACCAGCAACGATGAAGGATCGGTGATATACTTCCAAGTCAGGATGGTGTGTGACTTGGAATGGAACTTGGAGGTGGTGGTGCTCCCATGCACCTGCTGCCCTTGTCCTTCTAGCTGGTAGAGCTCGCAGGTTTGGGAGGTGCTGTCGAAGAAGCCTTGGCAAGTTGCTGCAGTGCATCTTGTAGATGGTGCACACTGCAGCCACGGTACGCCGGTGGTGGGGGGAGTGAATGTTTAAGGTGGTGGATGGGCTGCTTTGTCCTGGATGGTGTCGAGCTTTGAGAGTGTTGTTGGAGCTGCACTCATCCAGGCAAGTGGGGAGTATTCCACCACACTCCTTACTTGTGTCTTGTAGATGGTGGAAAGGCTTTGGGGAGTCAGGAGGCGAGACACTCGCCACAGAATACCTAGCCTCTGACCTGCTCTTGTTGCCACAGTATTTATGTGGCTGGTCCCGTTAAGTTTCTGGTCAATGGAGACCCCCAGGATGTTGATGGTGGGGGATTCAGCAATGGTAATGCCATTGAATGTCAAGGGGCTGTGGTTAGATTCTCGCTTGTTGGAGATAGTCATTGCCTGGCACTTGTGTAGCGCAAATGTTACCTGCCACTAATCAGCCCAAGCCTGAATGTCGTCCAGGTGTTGTTGCATGCGGGCATAGACTGCTTCATTATCTAAGGAGTTGCGAATGGCACTGAACACTGTGCAGTCATAAGCGAACTTCCCCCTTTCTGACCTTACATTGGAGGGAAGGTTATTGATGAAACAGCTGAAGATGGTTGGGCCAAGGACACTGCCCTGAGGAATTCCTGTAGCGATGTCCTGGGGCTGTGATGATTGACCTCCAACTACCACAACCATCTTCCTTTGTGCTAGGTATGACTTCAGCCAGTGGGGAGTTTTCTCCCCCGATTCCCATTGACTTCAATGGACCGGCAGCGCCTCAATTTTAAAATTCTCATCCTTGTTTTTAAATCCCTCTATGGCCTCAACCCTCACTATCTCTGTAACATCCTCCAGCCCTACAACCCTCCAAGATCTCTGAGCTCCTCAAATTCTGGTCTCTTGTGCATCCCCAATTTTAATCACTCCAACATTGGCAGCTGTGCCTTCAATTTCCTAGGCCCTGAGCTCTGGAAATCCTTCCCTAAACCGCTCCCCCCTCTCTACCTCTCTCTCCTCCTTTAAGATGCTCCTTAAAACCTACCTCTTTGACCAACAACTTGAATTTATGTAGCACCTTTAATGTAGCAAAACATCCCAAGGCACATCACAAGACACACAAATTTGACACTGCGCCACAGAAGGAGATATCAGGACAGATGACCAAAAACTTGGTCAAAGAATTTGGTTTTAAGGAGCATCTGTGCTGTAAGATTCTATGATTCTTTAAGTTCACAGGATAACTTTGTTTGAGGAAGGCTATGCAGATCATCATTCATCCATCCAAAAAGATACTAAACTACAGGTAGAACGTCCCGAATCCGGCAACCTCGGGACCGAGGCCGAGCCGGTTTTCGTGTTTTTCCGGACTTCAGAACGTGTTTCTGATGTCTAAAGTCCGGAAACACCCGAGCCCAGGTTGCGATATTTCTGGACTTCGGACATCAGAAACACGTGCCGAGTCCGGAAATGCCTGGGCCCAGGTTTCGGTTTTTGGTAAGGCTCCCTCAGGGTGTCCGGATTCCGGAACATTTTACCGATTCCGGACCCCTGCCACCAATCGTCCCGGAATCCGGATTTCGGAACACTCCGGATTTGGGACACTCAACGTGTACCCCCATTGCAGTATCCAATTGTTTCTTAAATAATTCCAGGGTTTTCATCAACATTAATCTATGCAGCAGTCTATTCCATATGTTAATCACTCCTTTATGTGAAGAATTTCCTGTATCAGTCTGAAATTTATCTTTTACTAATTTGGCTGTGCCCCATTACTGTCACAATTTACTTCAAAAGAATCTCAAATTAAGAAATTTCTCATTATATGTTATGTTTTTGGTTAGATCAGATGAAATAGCAGCGCTAGTCAGAGTTTTGTTATTTTGTTTCTCATATGTATATTACAACACTTCTGTAACAAGGTAATTAGCCATTAAGCATTTAAAAAAATTTCAACAGAGAGCATTCACTTATTTCCAAATTGTCCCAGTATAACACAGTATGATTTAATTATTGGCCCGGAATTTGTGGTCTGGATGACGGCGACTAGAGCGTTTACTGTCATTCCGCCTTTGAAACTGACCGCAACTTCAGGATTTAGTACATGTGGGAAATCCTGAAGTTGGGTCTGTCATTCACTGCTCCGACACTGGTTGCACTGTGTGTCCCCCCACAGAGCCGACAATCAGTGTAATTGCTCAAACTGACGAAAACTTTGGCTCTTCTGCAGTAATTACGCTGTTTAATAGCCGACTAAAAGTTAGACCCAAAGGGATTCGGTGTAACTGGGGTTTTAACAGCGTATTGGCTGCTAAACAAAGGTTATGGTTCTAAAAAACTAATTTTAATTTTGTGCAGCGTCAAATTTATTCATTTTAATAAAATTTAAATTAAGAAACTTTTAAAAAGAAATTTTTAATTTTTTTTTAAAGTTTGTTAATCTTTATTTCAGGTTTGCCTTTTCCCCATGTGAGCGCCCCAATCTTTGTTTTGCTTGCTCTAATATTCTTTTAAAGTTAGAATTTTAAGAGCTTACTGACTTCCTTGCTTGCTGTCTGTGAGAATTCTGCGTTTTGATTGGCTGCTTAAACAGCTTGTTAACATCACAGCAGTTCGCACTAGGGGATCCCCACTAAACTCCGTTGATTTGAACTACGCGTCGGAAACCTGAACTTCCCGACACAGAGACCGCGAGATCTTTGTGCGAAGATTACTTCAGGGCCAGCGGCAAATGCCTTTGCTTTGCTGCTGACCGCAAATTCTGGGCCATTTATTTTCCACTGTTCAGCTGCACAACACTTGGCCAGACATCACACTGTGTCATATCATAATACGCATCATAAAAAAGGCATGGATAAGGGTTTCAGCAGCAGATGAGCTGAGGCAGATTTTTAAGTTATGTCATAGGTAAATTGGAATTAATGAGTGGAGACAAAACAAACACAAAAAAAGTACTGCATTATGACCATCTGTGTATGTTGTATCAGTGTAAAAGCTACCTTCCCCATCTTTTGCAGATTGTAAAAACACATATTAAAATACCATTTACACATTAGCTTTGAAGTAAGAACTTGGTTCATTATTTTCATAGATTAAGGCATTACAATGACTATATAAAACCAATCTTTTATTCTGGTCCTGAACACTAGTTTTGACTCCACAATGTGCGAGCTTTTTTATCCCAATCAACAGGAAGCCCGCCCGGAACGCAGCCTGACTGATAGGCTTGGCTCCCTGTCTGGCAGGGAACCCCCAGGTAGAGTTCCTGCTGCTGGGATTGACATCGCGAAGGGGATTTGAGGTGAGGAGTGGGTGGGTCCAGCGTGGTATGGAGGGTCGGGGGTTGATCACGAGGAGTTGGAGACAGATCAGAGGCAGAGATGGGGGTTGGGAGGGTCGGTGATCGTGGGGAGGGGGTTGGTGATATCATGTGGGGGACCCGATCGTGTGGAGGGAGGCAGGTTAGCTTGGGGGGCTGGGAGGAAGCACTCCTACTCTTCCTGGCCCACAACCAATGCTGGAAAGGCACTTACCTCTTCAACATAGCAGTACTAGCCCCCTTTTAGCTGCTGGGTTTCCTGAGGCACAGGAAACCGGCCGGCCAGGATTAAATTTAAAATGGAGCTAAAATGTGAGGCACACAGTCTCATTAAAATATTAAATGAGCAACCTGCCTCCTGGGAGCAGGTTGGTTGCCCGCCCCTTGTCCCGCCTCTGTTAAAACCAGAAGTGGGCAGGTTCGAGGCGGGTTGGGTTTGAGATGATTAATATTTTTACATCACACCCGACCCAAACCCACCTGTATTTGGGTTTTTAAATTTCCCTCAAAGGATCAGAGATTTAGAGACAAATGGAAACAGATGGTAGAATCTTTTTAAACTTAAATTTTTTTACAAAACTGATGTACTGTACACCCGTGGATTGCTTCTAATGTCTTCTTTGTGAGTATGACTTTGACTTATTTAAAGCAGTTCCCCCTCCCCCCACAATCGATTTAATTACTGGGAAGAAATAAAGTAGGTTAAAGCTGCATATCCTAATGCAGTTTGATGTGGTGTTGAGGCAGAGAGACAGTCCACGGTTCGCTCCCTGAACTGTATTGTGTTAGTTGATCTCAGCCAGGGCAGTAATAGTGGGTGCTACAATTAAGCTCAGCACCTCAGCATAACTGGTCTGAAGGGGTGGCAGTGGTGGGGAGGGGAAAGGGGGAGATATAAGCTAAGGTTCCAATACCTGTTTAGTAATCAATCAACCCACTGAAAAATGCAAGTGTATGAATGCTAAGTGAAAGCAGAATTGGCCTTAAGAACATAAGAAATAGGAGCAGAAGTAGGCCAGTCGGCCCTTCGAGCCTGCTCCGCCATTCAATGAGATCATGGCTAATTTTCTGCCTTAACTCCATTCACCGGCCCTATCGCCATATCCCTTGATGCCGTTACTAGTCAGAAATCTATCGACTTCTGTTTTGAATATACCCAATAACTGAGGCTCCACAGTCCTCTGGGGTAGAGAATTCCAAAGATTCACCACCCTCTGTGTGAAGAAATTTCTTCTCATCTCAGACCTGAATGGCCTACCCTTTATCTTGAGGCTGTGGCCCCTGGTTCTAGACTCCTCAGCCAAGGGAAACATTCTCCCAGCATCCATCCTATCAAGCCCTGTAATAATTTTGTATGCTTCAATGAGATCCCTTCTCATTCTTCTGAATTCAAGAGAATACAGACCTAGTTTACTCAATCTCTTCTCATTCGACAATCCCGCCATCCCAGGAATCAATCTCGTGAACCTTCGTTGCACTCTCTCTATAGCAAGTATATCCTTCCTTAGGTAAGGAGACCAAAATTGTACACAGTACTCCAGGTGTGGTCTCACCAAGGCCCTATACAATTGGAGTAAGACTTCTTTACTCCTGTACTCAAATCCTCTTGTAATGAAGGCCAGCATACCATTTGCCTTCCTAATGGCTTGCTGCACCTGCACATTCACGTTCAGTGACTCATGTACAAGGACACCCAGGTCCCTTTGAGCATCTGCATTCCCCAATTTTTCACCATTTAGGAAATACTCTGCCTTTCTGTTTTTTCTACTAAAGTGGATAACTTCACATTTATCCACATTATTATATTCCATCTGCCATGTTCTCGCCCACTTACTGAGCCCGTCGAGATCCCCTTGAAGCCTCTTCACATCCTCTTTGCAACTGACACTGCCACCTAGCTTTGTATCATCAGCAAATTTGGAAATGTTACATTTAGTCCCCTCATCCAAATCCTTGGTGTATTGTCACCCACAAGTTCAAATGGCGATGCTGATACTCGCAACTAGTCTCTCACATAATTAAAGACACTTGGGTGAGGTAGTGGAGGACTACTGGAGCCGGTAGATCCATACCCAGGATGAGTCAGTGCCTTCAGGCAAGAAGGGAGTAAAAAAATGTTATCCAGTTATAAATTGTTGGTTTAAAAGTGCTTATTTAACAGAATAGCTGAGCTGACATTGACATCATCCACCCATGAACTGCTAAAAAGAATAGTGGAAGCTGAAAGTTACATATCATGGTTACTCCGCCCAACAATTTAACAATTCAATAAAAACCTCATCATTATTTTTAACTTCAAGCCCAGTTAGATAATAGATTAGGCTGATTGCAGGCCACAGATTGGCACTAGCATTTATATCAGACAGCTCATACTATACAATTGTCAGTCAACAAATCGGGAATTCCATGCAAAACAGAGAATTGGGAAGAAATTAAGACAGGAATAAGTTACTTAGCACAGTAACTGTGCTACAAAAAGAGTTAATAACATTAGCAGAACAGAATAACAATGTACGAATCATTGCTCATTCTACCAATCAGTTTCCCTGAAGAAAGACCATTTGGATGTACTACCATGTGTTTAGGCAATAATTGAACTCTTCAAAAACTGCTGCATAGTCCTTTATGCAGCCCCTCCCGGGAAAGCAGTTCCTGCCTATAAGTGCCATGACCCACTGAGCATTAGCCAGTTTATTGGACCACCAGGAAGAATTAAAAGATAGAAGCTATTATCAGCTTAACTGGGTTCATGAGGAGTAGGTCCTGCACAGCCAGCAGCAATCGCAATGTAAACCTGCCAGATTTACTGAGGTCAGCGACCAAACAAATTGTTTTCTATGCAAACTTCAGGGACTTACCTTGTTCAAGGAAAATTTTTGAGAATCATCAGGATGCACAACACATTGGGACTGATAATGCAGTCTCAAGGCAGCAGCATTAGGACCACTGCACATCGAATTACAAGCTAATAGTGCGAGGTCAGGTCACTTGCGCATTTAGAAGATGACCCTGCAACTGCAGGCACCAGAGCAAGTGAGAAAGTTGCTGCAGCAGTCTGCATGTTTAGGGCCTTATCTGTAGTCATTTCAGTAGACTGGCAAAGAGGTTCAGATGTGGTATTCCCCTGAGAGACATCGCCGGACAATAAAGACTGTACAGTATAGGTTTACCAGGATGATGCCAGGGATGGGAAACTATAGTTATGAGATGTTGAGAGTATTTCCACTGGAGCAGAAAAGGCTAAGAGGAGATTTAATTGAGGGTTTTAGAATTATAAAACATTCTAATAGTGTGAATAGAGAAGACTATTTTCTCTGCTGAGGAGTCAGCAATTTAAAACTCACAAAGAGGGAGGAGAGGGGCTGGGAGAAAATTCTTTACTCAAAGGAACACGAGTTACACATAAGAAACAAATGAAATCAATCTTTTGGATCTGTGATTTGGTCACAATTTTAAAAAACTTGCTATTGCTGAAAGTTAGATTTCCCCCCCCTTTACTCATCAATTTTCTCCTCACACCTTTCCTCTCCTGATGTCGACGACTCTTAACTGGGATACAGTTCCATAAGTGTCAGTGCCTTCTAGTAACTTCAACTATGGAAACTTTGTCAGTGTAAGCCAGCTATTTGACTAGTGAGTATCATAGCTGAGGCTGATGTTATTTTTATCCAACGTCCACATGCGAGTTTCCAGCAGGGATCTCTGGATAGAAATCAAGAGCAGTAATGCTGGCAGGAGCCCCTTCAGACATATGCTCAGGAGGCAGTGGGAACGTAGCAGTGGAGGTCAATGTCAGGAGTGTTACTCCAGGAACATGGATGCAGTGCAGGAAGAAGTTTAACAATCTGACATAAGTTGTCAAGGTGAATGAGTTCATCTTCAAATGGCACATCCTACTAACTGTACCACTAGCCTCATTTACTGCTGAATTCACTACTCCTCCATCATGCACCCATCAACATTCTCTATGAAAAAGTACTCAATTCTTCAATTCATATGCTTTACCTCACCTTCTGACAATTAGCACACAGCCTCGCAGCCACAACTCATAGCTCGCACACACTGGCAGCTATTCAACCATGATAGCCACATCACCCAAACATATTGCAGGGTAATCACTGACAGACTTCCCTCTTTCTTGCAGGAAAAGGTGGCGCATAACAGATGGCAGCAGGGAAGAACTGGAGGAGGACAAGCCCGCCTGCAAACTTTAACCCTCGTGGAGGAAACAGTGCTTGACATCATGGGAAGAGGCATCGATGAGGCATTGGCCATTGGCGGGCTGGAGGGATCAATCGTTAGGGTATCTGCATACCTAATTCTCCTTCTCTCTTCTGACTCAAGCTGCAGATGGTGTAAGCATGCACTTCTTACTTTCTCCTCATTACAACCCAACCCTTGTCCCTTTTTCATTTCAAATACCCAAGAACTGGAACCTTCCCAGTCAGAGGAGGAAGAGGAGATGGTGAAGAGACACCATCACTCGATCTTACACTCACAACCACCAGCTCAGATATGGACACTGTTCGTATTTCAGAGGCTAGGATAGCGGAGGGATCTGCACGTGGTGAGACACAGGGCACAAGTCCGCAGGAGCCAGGGCGGGGGGAAGAGATAGCACAGGTGCCAGCTCGCCAGAGGTCACACGCTAGTTCTGCTGCAGGGGAGTCAGATGAGGACTTTGATGGGCTAGGCTACAGCAGAAGGTTGATTGATGTACATAATCAAATGACTGGTGCAATGGAAGGCATGCCAGGAAGTCTGTGCACAGTGAAAGAGCATGGAGGAGTCCAGCACCAACTTAGCACAGGGCTTTGCGCAGAGCTTGGAACCCATCCTTTCCAATATACAATGGGTGGTCACCTCCATCAGCACACCTGTGGAACCCAGCATGATGCAGCATCTGATGACCGATGTCATAGCTTGCATTGCAGCATAAACAGCTTCGATCAAAGGTCTGAGCGCTGTAGTGGAAACTCAAGACTGCTGACTTGCAAGCTCAGACTGCTGCCATTGTGGTGCTACATACCACTGTTCAAATGGGCTTCCAGTGTGTCACAACAGTCCATCAATCTGTTCTCCAACACATCAGTAGAATTACTGAGGCGCCGCCCTGACAGAGTGGCCGTTGCTCCATTGAGCACAAATCTGCAGTCCTCTCTCAGGATGACCACTCCGTCAGTGTCCTTGCTGTTGTCTATCAGCCAGCCAGCCCAGACTGCTGCAGCTCAGGCAGAGATGGTGCAGTCTGAAGCCGGGCCTTCTAGGCCCAGAGCTGCTTGAGGTCCCCCTCCAAGGCCATCTGCAGTCTCCTCACAATCGAAGGTCCCATGCTGCAACCACTGGGAAGCAAATCATTGGAGCACTAGGATAGGCAAAGGCACACAGAACACAGGCACTGCGGGACTGCACACGGGTGATTAGTTTATTTTTGTATGCATTATGTAATCACTGACTTTATAAAATTGGATTGGGATGTGCATTTTCTGGTGGTTTTTATTTGTGTGTTGTCGGAAAGAGGACAATGTGATGGTTAGTGATAGAGGAAAGGTAAGGAGTGTGGGACTGTTGGTGAATGGGGAGGTGTGGTTGAGGTTACTGACATCGCTCATGAATTATTTGATCACGTAGAGCCTGGGCATAAAGGGGCTATTTATGTTGTAGCCTTCCTTCCTCTTCCTGTTTCTCTTCCTCCACATGCTCCTGCTCCTCAGCTTCTCGCCTGGATCATGTCAAGGGCTATTCCCTCATAATGGTGAGGTTGTGTAGCATGCAACAAATCTTGATACTTGTTCAGCTGAGTAGTGTAGGGCTCCTCCAGAGGGATCCAGGCAGCGGAAGCGTTGCTTGAGGATGCCGGTGGTGTGTTCTATAATGTTCTTTGTGGCAGTATGGCTCTCATTATAGGTCTGTTGTGCACGTGTGTGAGGCTCCCCAACCAAAGTCATGAACGGATAACTCTTGTCGCCCAGTAGCCAGTCTTTGAATTACCATGGTGGGTCAAATACAGGTGGCACAGAGGACTGCCACAGAATGAAGGAATCGTGACTGCTGCCAGGATAACGGGCATTTACCTGCATGATGCACTGCCTTTGGTCACCCATTTGCAAAGCCTTTCGGTTCATGAAAATGGCCAAGTTCATATGAGGTGCACAGAAGGCAATGTGCGTGCAGTCAATGGCACCCTGCAGCATGGGGAAGTCTGCAATCTGTGCAAACTCTTGTGCTCGTTCCGCCTGCTTGTTTCTGACAAGAGGGAATGAAGTTAAACTATTTCTCTGTATACAGAGAGATTCAATGACGTCCCTTATGCAGCAGTGCACTGCAAACTGCGAGACGTTGCTTACATCCCCAGCAGCAGCCTGGAAGGAGGCAAGACACATAAAAGTTAAGAGCCACAGTCACCTTGACAGCCACAGAGCCCTGCTTTGAAGTTGCAGTTGTGGCTGCAGCAGTTGGCAGATTTCAGTCACAACCTCTTTAGTGAAGCAAAGACATCTCAAGCATTGGTCCTCACTGAAGTTGAGCTAAGAGAATTGCTCCCTAAAGACCCTCGGCAGATATGGCCTCCTGCGAGAGCCCTTCTCCCGCTCCTCCTCCTCCTCCCTCTTCTAGCAGCTTGTCCTGCTCTGCACGGCCTCTCTTCATTCTCCCCGTCTTCAATTCCCAGCGGAAGCCCTACCAGGCCACCCATGTCTGGAAGCAACTTGTTTCAGCACAAGCTTTTAAACAAACAAAAAAGTACTTCAGCAGCAGACAGACTACTCCCTGTAGACTATTCAAACTTTAGCCAAGAATATCAAAGCTCCAAAAACAGGTACAATTGCACCAGCAGCCAGGAGAAATAATCCAGCAACGAACCTGCAAGCAGTTCATCATCCCTTTGAATAGCGCTGGTGGGGGTCCTTCATTCCGTTTAACATCATATTCAGCTGTGCGAGGTTAAGGTAGGGTGATGGCTGGAGTGGGTCACTGGAAAATGGCAGTGCTGGCGTCAAATCAGTGTTGCACACTGATTTGTGTCATGATCTGCCTGCTCTGCATGTTGCTGGTGGTCGTTAGGTACACACGCGCAGACCACTTTACTGAGATGATGTCCTGTGGACCTCCCGTTGAAAGTGTGCCTGCGCATCTCGGACCTCATTCTTGAGCGTAAGGTGGCTGCGTAGCGCCTAAAAAATGGGCACTACACAGACCAATTCAGCCCCCACAGTGTCCTGATTATACTGATTTCTCTTTTATTTCCATTAGAATTTGTTTTAAAACGTAACAGTTGGTTCGGGGGCACCTGTGAAGAACGGTATAACACTAACTGTAGTGGTAATTAGATTATTTTTCACATAGGCTCTAGAACAAATACAAGTGCAAAAAAATGTTTTACTTATTGCATTTCAACTGCACTTAGTGATATAGTAGGCTTGCTCAAGTAAATGTTCACGGTCTGAAGCACTTATGGACCTAAACCTTTTCAAATCTAATTATACTACACAAAGCAAGGCTGGCAGTACGGTGACATTTTTACAACAGTGGAGTCCCTTGTTGCCTAGAAACATGTGAAGCATACCAAAATAGACCATCTAAAATAGACCATCAGACCAAGCATCTGATTACACCATTGCAATATCACTGCAACAACATGAACCTTGTGGGATAGTAATACAAGAGGTCCACATGGTCAGGTTTGCTTCAGAGTAGCATCAGTATTGAAGTCACCTTGACATGAATTTAGCAGTTTAAAATTAAGTTAAACAGCTTATGTTAACATTTTTTACTATTAAGATGTTCAATAAAGTTTAAGTTGGCAAAATTAATAAAAATGCATATTAGCGGCCAACTTAAACAATCAAGTTTAAGTCTCAACACAACCAACATTCAGCTAGACAGTAAGCTGATGGCCTTGCACCAAACAATGGCAAAGGGACAATCAAATGGCAGGAAGTTAAACCCACTGGGGGTCGTGGACATTCCAACTTCAGTATCTTTTAAGAGTTGTCCACGAAGATAGCCACAATTGACATTCCTTCAGAAAAAACCTGCACATATGAGTCAGGAGATTATAAAAGGAGAGAAATGAGGACGGGCATTCTCTATCGACCCAAATGGCTGCTTCACTCAACTAATTATCTTTGTCGTTTTAGACAAGGAAAATAATTTAATTCCCACTTCTTTGCATTTGCATATTAGAACATACTGCATCCATATTTAAAAACACACATTTGTTTAAAAAAATGATGGTCCAAGCAATTTCTTAAAAATAGTATCACAAACAAATTCAATTAAAAATTTCTGATATTTATCAGCATCTTCACCTACAGAATTAAATACCAAGGTGTCCGTCTTAGCTCAGTGGTAGCACTCTCAATTCTGAGTCAGACGATTGTGGGTTCAAGCCCCACTCCAGAAACTTGAACACATAATCTAAGCTGACACTTCAATGAAGTACTGTGGGAGTGCTACACTCTCGGAGGTGGCATCTTTCGAATGAGACATTAAACCAAAGCCTTTTCTGCCCCATCAAGTAGATGTAATAGATCCCATTGCAGTATTCGAAGAGGAGCAGGGATGCTGAAACCCATATACCTGCCTTTGTGTACGGAACCGTCCGCTGCGTGTGGAATGCATTATGCGGGCTATTATTAATCTTGACTGTATACAGGGGCAATAGATTTGCACGACATGACAGAAAGCAAAGTTTCTGGAGCAGCAATTGGCTACATTATGCAGTATCAGAGAGGATGAGAGGTTTCTGAAGTGTACTATCCAAGAAGCAGTCCTAGGCAGCTCAGGACACAAGGATAATGCAAAAAAAAGAGAAATGGGTGAACGCTTGTAGAAGCAGCAGAGGTAAACAGGGCTTACAGTTGCATGGAACCTCTGATTTACTGGAATTACGCAACAGATTGGACAAGTATAAGGCGGGCTGTGACAGTGACTATGAGGATGGTGCTCCTGAGCAACAATGGCATTGTGGAGCAAGGGACTGTTTTTTTAATTTTATTTACTCATTCACAGGATGTGGACATTTATTGCCCATCCCTAGTTGCCCTGGAGAAGGTGGTGGTGAGCCGCCTTCTTGAACCGCTGCAGTCCGTGTGGTGAAGTTACTCCCACAGTGCTGTTAAGTAGGGAGCTCCAGGATTTTGACCCAGCAGCGATGAGAAAATGGCAATATATGTCCAAATCAGGATGGTGTGCGACCTGGAGGAGAACTTCGAGGTGGTGATGATCCCATGCGCTTGCTTCCCTTGTCCTTCTAGGTGGTAGAGGTCCTGGGTTTGGTAGGTGCTGGACAGAACCATTGGTGAGTTGCAGCAGTGCACCTTGTAGATGGTACACACTGCAGCCACGGTGTGTTAGTGGTGGAGGGAGTAAATGTTTAAGGTGGTGGATGGGGTGTCGATCAAGTAGACTGCTTTGTCCTAAATGGCGTCGAACTTCTTGAATGTTGTTGGAGCTGTACTCATCCAGGCAAGTGGAGAGTATTTCATCACACTCCTGACTTGGAAAGGAGGAGGGAAAAGGAGAGGGTGGAGGAACGAGCAACTGAGGTATTGACTGGGTGTGTTCGCCCATTTCTTCATGGGGGACCATCTTGAGCTCAGTGGGGTCTGGGCATTTGTTCTTATTAGGCGAAAGGTGAAGGCCGAGTTTATGCTCAGTGAGGGGAAGTGGAAGGCCGTGTGTTTCCTTAGTGGACGGGGGAGGGAGTGGTAAAGTCGTCTTTGTCCTCAGTGGGATATGGTGGTAGGTCGGTTTTATCCTCACTAGAGATAGGGAAGGAGTTATCGGCAGGAACTCTTTGTCCTCAGCAGGGAGCTGTAAATCCCAAGTTTGCTCTCAAGTTAAGGGTTTGTTTGAATGTTGGACATCTTCGACGTGAAGGGTCGTTTTGTGTACTGATTTCTGCTTTGTGGTGGTGGTGCTCTGATATTAGTTCAATGGAGGTGTGACAGTGGCCTAATTGCTGGTGAGTGAGGAGTGGGGTGAGGGGTGCTGGGGGGCAGTGCACTTTCTTCTGCTTGATGAGTAGAGTTTGATCGCTATATTTCTGTTCAGTTAGGTGTGATCACTGAAAGGGTTTCTGTGTGGCGAGGAGTTGGTGGAGGATTTCTGATTGAGTGTGGATGCCCCACTTTCAGCTGAATAGGGGCAGGAGGATGGAGAGGTGCTGTAATTTGTGCTTAGTTGCGGGGGGGAGGATTCTGCCTTTTCTTTGCTCAGTGGGGGTCAAGAAGTTGTGATGTCTGCTCAGTAAAGGGGGGGGGGGCGCAGTACAGAAGGTTTCCTGTTAATTTCAACTGCCTGAGGTCTTACAATTTCTTACTTTGATTTGTGCAGCATGGCAAACTGGTACTGCTGCAGTTTGTGCACTTGGAATCCTTTGTTTTCAACAATTTGTCACTTCAGTGTGCTGTTGGGCATCATATTGTTCATGTCTGACTGCTGAGGGACTGGGGAGGCTGTGATCTTTGATCATTTGGATGGGGCATTTGTGGCTGACCACAATGTCTGATAAGTGGGGGGGGGAAGGGGGGGGACATGTCAATCTATTTTCAGTGGGGTGGGAGGGGTGGAGGTGGCATTTGGTCATTGTTGGAGAGATGCTTTTCCAAAGTTTGTTGTGTGATTGGGTGCTAATAATCTACGCTTTTCTCATTCTCTGCGATCTTCTGTTAATTGTTGTGGGTGAGCAGTACTGCTGGTTACAGATACAAGGGAGCTGATTGCAGAATAGGTATCCCATTTGGCTTCTTCAGTCCACTATTTAATTTTTTTTTTATTCTTTGCACACTGGGCAACCAAGAGAATGATCCATTTAATTTGTGATTTCAAGCTTCCATTAGTTGTTTTGTCACAATGTGGGTGTGTTTATCTGCATTATGAACTTAGAGTTGACCAGATGACTGAGTTTTTACCGTTGATATTCGCTTTCCTTATCTCGGTTTCGATATCACGCAACAGCAAAAATTAGCAGAACTCAAAAGTGGATGAGTCACGTGGCTCCGATGGCAAGACATAGACAGGTCAGTGGAATGGGCAAACTGGTGGGAGATGCAATTTAATACAGCTAAGTTTGGGAGAAAAAACAAGAAATTGGAGTATACACATAATGGAAAGACACTTAAGAGTATAGATGAACAGAGAGTCCTAGGGGTTCAAATACATAATTGCTTGAAAATGCGAATACAGGCAGATGAAGCCATAAAAAAGGCCAATAGAATTTTAGATTTTATAAATAGGAGCATAGAGTACAAGAGTAAATAAATAATAATGAATTTATACAAAACATTGATTTGATCACAGTTAGAGCACGGCGTGCAGTTTTCAGTGCTCCATTATTGAAAGTACTTTAAAGCCACTGAAACCATACAGCATAGACTCACTAGGATAATGCTAGCGATGGGAGACTAGTTTTAAGGAGCTACTGGGATTTTTTTTTTTTTTTTTTTTTAAACTGGAATAGAGAAGGGTAAGAGAAGTTTTAAGTAAGAGGTTTTTAAAATGATAAAGGATTTGGATAGAGTGAATAAGGAAACACTTTCTTCCTGTTAGAAAGTCAGTGATAAGAGGTTATCAATTCAAAATATCACTAAGAGAGTGAGGAGAGAGATTCGGAGAAATTTATTTACACAGATGGTTATTAGAGCATAGAATGCCTTGCCATAAGGAATGGTTAAGGCAGAGGCCATTGCATTTTATCAGTAAAATTTGGACAGATGATGATACAGGGCTATAGGGAGAGTGGAATTAGTTTTGGATTGCTTTAGCAAAGAACTGGCACACATGCGATCGGCCAAATGGCCTCCTTCTATGCTGTAAACATCTATGGTTCTGTTGGCAGCATCACAGTGAAGCACACAAAACTATCAGTGCAGAGTTTATACCAATGTTCTGCTGCTAGAAATGTACTCTGTCCAAAACAAGATCATCATCCTTTAGGTGTAAAACTCCCATCTAATATAGGAGAATTGGTAGGTATTCTGTGCACAGATGCTTCTAAAATTTACAGCATTGTCACATCAATTTAGAGAAATGCACCACCTGTACACTTCTGCTTGCAGTTCATGGACTACCAAGCTTTGCACAGACATAAACTTGTAATAACATATATAATTCATATAAATGTCTTGGTATTAAAACCCAGACATCCACAAGGATTGCACTTACCTATAAGCAAGTGATACAGCCCAAGCACTGGCAGCACAATAAAGGCAATCTCGAACTTTAGCCTTATTACAATTACCAACTGTTTTGGTGGGGAAAAGACCTGTTGCAGGGCTCTGGTAGTTCAGCACAGTTGATTTTACTGAAAAGAAACAAAAAGCTATTCAGAGATAGTTCAACAAATGTGAGTCCATATTGTGTAAATGATGAAAGACCCATTATTATGCAAGTATAATGCAAGACTACTGATAAAATCTTCAAATCTACTTTGTCTATTGACAGCTGAGGGAATTATTAGCATCCCAGCACAAGATCATATTTAAGAATCAAGGTGGAGAACAGGGTATTCAGCCCATCCTTCTCTCCTGTTTTAGCAGCCAGCTGTATACTGAATAACAGAAAACATTAGAAACAGTCATCAAGTTAATCAGCAGCTGTGGAGAGAACCGACAAGTTGACATTTCAGGTATGGACCTTATATCACAATTGGAATATACCTTAGGGTGAAAATGGTCTTCAACGATAGCGTAAAATGGGTGATAACGAATCGACAGCCCATTTTACACGCCGCCCAATTTTCTTCCCTTTATTTTGTATTTTTTTTAAATGCTGTTCATTTGTACTATCTTCCAGTTCTGATGAAGGATCCACACCTAAAACGTTAACTTGTCTGTTCCCTTCATATATGCTGACTGTTTAGAATTTGGTTTTGTTTCACATTTCCAGCATCTGCATTTTTTTGCTTTTTGATTGTATTTTGAATAATCCCATGTTTTTGAACAATCCCATATTTTGAATACCTGGCAGATTATTCCAAAAATGTACATATCCATTTTAAATTTACTTTTCACTCATTTTCATTTTTTGTTATCTGGCATACTTATGGGTTTACTTTGAAGTAATTTTCTGGCCTTGCCACAAGATGTGGTGCAAGAGAAACAGGCTCCAATTTATAAAATTTTGGCTATACTTTTAATTCAAATTTTAGCTGGCGAAAATTGTCAAATTTAAGTGATTTCTGTTAACTGCTTCCTGAAAGGGGCTGAGATTGATTGCTTGTTTTTGAGCAAATACACAAAATTCAATCTGCAGCATTATACATTAATGGCAACAGACATCTTCATCTGGCTGTGACAAATTCTGAATGAGCAATGCCTTTGAACCACAGTATACTCCTCTTTGAAGTTGCTTAATTTGAATTAAAATCATGGGGAAAAAACCCACCCACTGAAAGCTCATTGCTGAATTTAAAGCTCTTCATTTGAATTATTAATATGAATTCGAGTTCCCGCACTAATTGGTTAATGCCCAATGAAATCTGCTGATTAATGAGAGTTCATGCTGTTCAAGCAGGCCAGAGTAACTCACCTTCCTGGGTTATCTGACCATGTCACACTAGAAAAGGCGAATGAATTAGCTAAATCATTTCTAGCTGACTCAGTTCCTGCATTGTGGATCAACCGCTTCAAAAACTGTCATGCGATCCAAGTCTAAGTCCACACGTGGGGAGGCCAGTAACAGTTCCACAGAAGATGTCGGCAACAATGTGTAATAAAATTCCTGAAAGTTTATCTTGTTTCCAGCCCAAAGACTTCTTTAATCCGAATGAAACTGGTATCTTTTTTGCAAGCTGCCTTCAAGCAGAATGCTAACTTTCAATGAAAAATGCTCAAGTAGGAAGAAAGCAAAGCAATGAAATACTGTTATGAATCGCCCTCGCATGACTCTGTGGAGGGGGTGCGGGGGCAGAAATCTACTGGTGATTAGGAACTAAATAAAATGACAGTTTCATAGTAGTGTTACTCTACTTGTAATCTAAAGAAACAATAAAAATATATTGATGACATGTGCTCTTTCTGAAAAGCAGCTGATCATTTTGACTGAAGCCTGGCATCACAAGGCCAAAATCACTTGACAATTAACAACTGTAGGGTGCACATGAAGTGCCTGCACCTAAATACAAAATCCATTGCAATTGTTTTCAGCATTGTAACTTAATTTCTCTGGTGGCGAAAGCAACTGCATCTGATCCAGTCAAAGATTCCACGCAGGCACCGGCAGCCAACTCTGAAACAGTCAACTTTGTCAAGCACACGAGTTGTCTGTTGCAACTCTCAGCAGACATGAGGTGTGAATCCATTGTGCGTGCTAGTAAAGAAGTCCTGAGCATTGCATTGCTGACCGGCACGTAAACTGTTGATGCTGAGTGCTGCTAGTGAGAGAGTGAGGAAGAGGCCCAAGCAAGTGGATGCAGTGAAAACAGATGGAGGTCACTCAGCGGGTAGCACATTCACTTGAGTCAGAAGGTCATGTGTTCAAGTCCCACTCAAGACTTCAGCACATAATCCAGGCTGACACTCCAGTGCTGCATTGTCGAAGGTATCATCTTTCGAATGAGATGTTAAACCGAGGCCCCGTCTGCCCTCTCATAAAAACATAAGAAATAGAAGCAGGAGTAGGCCATTAGGCCCTTCGAGCCTGCTCCGCCATTCAATAAGATCATGGCTTATCTTCTACCTCAACTCCACCTTCCCGCACTATTCCCGTATCCCTTAATTCACTTAATATCTAAAAAACTATCGATCTCGGTCTTGAAATACTCAACAACTGAGAATCCACAGCCCTCTGGAATAGCAAATTCCAAAGATTCACAACCCTTCGTTGAAGAAATTACTCCTCATCTCAGTCCTAAATGGCTGACCCCTTATTCCGAGAGTGTGACCCCCTAGTTCTAGACTCCCCAGCCAGGGGAAACATCCTCCCACCTCCTACTCTGTCGTGCCCTGTAAGAATTTTATGTTTCAATGAGATCACCTCTCATTTTTCTAAACTCTAGAGAATATAAGTCTAGTCTCCTCAATTTCTCCTCATAGGACAATTCCCCCATACCAGGAATCAGTCTGGTGAACCTTTGTTGCACACCCTCTAAGGCAAGTGTATCCATCCTTAGGTAAGGAGATCAAAACTGTACACAGTACTTGAGGTGTGGTCTCACTAAAGCCCGATATAATTGCAGTAAGACTTCAATCCTTTTGTAATAAAGACTAACATATCATTTGCTTTCCTAATGGCTTGCTGTACCTGCATGTTAACTTTCAGTGATTCGTGTACAAGGACACCCAGGTCCCTCTGAATACCAACATTTCCCAATCCCTCACCATTTAAAAAGTATTCTGCTTTTCTATTTTTCCCTACCAAAGTGGATAACTTCACATTTCTCCACATTATATTCCATCTGCCATGTTCTTGCCCACTCACTTAACTTGTCTATATCCCTTTGCAGTCTCTTTGCATCCTCCTCATGTGGACATGAAAGATCACACAAGACTATTTCGAACAAGAACAGGGAAGTTCTCCCCTGGCTAATATTTATCACTCAACCAACATCACTAAAACAGATTAACTGGTCATTATCACATTGCTGTTTGTGGAAGCTTACTGTGTGCAAATTGGCTACCACGTTTCCCTACATTACAACAGTGACTGCACTTTAAAAATACCTCATTGGCTGTAAAGCACTTTGGGACGTCCTGAGGTTGTGAAAGGCGCTATATAAATGCAAGTTCTTTCTTTCTTTCGAAGAAGCAACCCCCACTACATATATGGAATCCAGTTATGTGCAATTGCTGATTAAGTAGCTGACAAACAATCCAGATGTTCCAATGGAACTTTGTACTAAAATCTGTGCAGAAAAATGTGTTGTTGGCAGGAAGCAAGCCACAATCATAACTTGTTTGATCATTTTTAGGGGTTGGAGTGAAACTTTCTAGAGTGTTTTTTCCCCTAAAATGCCAGAAGCTTTTTTGTCTTTTTGTTCCCTCTCCCAGGAGCTTGTGCAGCTGGTTGGAGGTGAGGGAGTGAATGGGGGGGTCAAGGGGTGCATAAATTGCACCATGACGATAAGGGACAGACTCAATGGATCAGTTGGTCTTTTCCTGTCGTTCATCTTTCTATGATCGTATGTGCTTTTCAATAGTTGCTTTGATTTTTTATGGCATTTTTGTAGTGCTTCTATAGTGTTTGCTGTTCTGTTTCATTAGAATTGGTTAATTTTTTGTGTTGATACTCAAGAATGTTATTTTCAAAAAAAAGCTGCAATTTGGTTCAAGTATTGCTGCCTGCAGCGACTGCTTCATTTTACTTACGCTTTCTACACTCATCTCCATTTCATATTTTGCAGATTTCCTCAGGTTATGTTAGATTTGTCTGCAATCTTCCTTCAATCTGCAGCTGCTACTAACTTCGTATTAACTACTAAAGCTGAATATATAAGAGTGAAAAAAAAGCACAAATGGTTTGGTAAATAAATTGCAGATGTCTTTCCAGTAGCACAAAAAAAATCTTTCTGGCTGAGCAACATCAAGCATTGAAGTGGTTATTATAGGAGTATTCCATCATGTGTTTGTAAAAAGCAAACAGAATGATAATTATAAAGTATTGCTGCATGATTCAGATTTCTAGAAAACTTGTTATTAGTCTTGAACTCTTCAGGGTTGCAGTAAAATGTCAATATTTGTAAATGATTTTAATTAATATTTAGTACATCGCACTCTACTTGCCACCTACACACAAGCATGAGGCTGTGTATGTCTTTCAATCCGGTTACAATAATTTACACCATACGCATCATTATTCAGCCCAAGTGGTTTTCGCAAGACAATTTTTTCCAAACTTTACCAGCAGATCTTTTGTAGCATTACTCAGTGAACTGGATGCTGAACTGTTTTATTCTGTGTAACATGCAATATATTATGAGGATGACTAATTTATCATGATTGAGTTTGAGTTAGTAGTATTTTCAGCCTCAAATTCTGTGTGTACATATTTGTGCATAATGGGCCATTTGGTAAGGAGAAGAATATATTGAGTAATGGAGAAGCTATCAGTGTGCTGATATATTTTGGGAATAAAAGCAATATTGGTTAAAAATAAATGAGTGTAAAATAGAGTAAATGGTAAAGAAGTTATCTAGAAATTCCAATAAAATAAAATGAATTAATTGAAAAACAGGATGAAAATGCACATTGGAAGCCTTTATATAAGTGCAGGAAACTTTCGATTTACCGGCACCTAAATAACCGGAAATCTCGGTTAACCGGCAAAATTCAGGAGTAGGTTTTTCTTCATATTGTATTTGCCTTCTTCCATCTGTTGCTGTGCAAGGGTGTGGCTGCAGCTGTTGCTAAGCTACAGAGACGTTTGGAACTTGTGGCCATTGTTCTACAGTTGTTGCTAAGCAACAGGGTTTGTTGCTTTATACGGAGCTGTCAGCTCTCCCTATCTTTTACTATAGCGTTCAGTTATCCGGAATTTTTGATGAACCGGCACCACGTCGGTCCCGTCCGTGCTGGATAAAAAAAAGTTTCCTGTGGATGGGAGTGGTGCTGGGGTTCCAGAGTACTGGGGAGCTGTGAACCCATTTCACCATTGTATCAATAACTCCTTACAGCTTCCTTTGATCCTCAACATTATTTACTATGCCTCCTGTTTTAGTCTCATCTGCAAATCTGGACACCATTCCCTCTAGTACTATATCCAAATTGTTAATGTACACAGTGAACAGAAGCAATCCCATAGAAGAATCCTGTGGGACAATGCTACCCAGTTCCAACCATTGAGACACTGTTCTTAACTCTTATTCAGTTTCCTTCCTTTTAACCAGCTTTTAATCCAATTTGCTACCCTTCCCCTAATTCCATACCCCTTAATCTTGTCAAAAGTCCATTAATAAAAAAAGTAAACAGAAAAGGTTTTGGGCAAAATTCATAAATTAAATAAGAGCAGGAAATAGAATGGAGTTCACTAAACTTTGATAAATAAAAGTAGCAATCCAATTGGGTTCTTCCAACATTTATTAGGTAACATAATGATATGGAACAGAACTGGGCCAAAATATATTAATTAAATAACTGTAGCAAATCAAAAAGGATTACCTCAAAATGTATTAATGATCATTTATCACAGACTATTTAATAAAACAAATGAAAGTCTAAAGTGTTGTCAGGAGTGGGGCCATGACTGCCAAACATAAATTAAATATATCACACAGGCAGTGGGCAAGGGAAAAAAAAAGATTAAATTGAAGCAGCAGCCATAACGAAGGTTAATTCCTGAAATGAAAGTAAAATGAAAACAGCAGCTATAAACTATGGCAATTATTAATCCCTGAAATGAAAGCAGCAGCCAAAAATTAATTTAAAAAAATCAAAATTGACATCGCGAACAGGGCCATGATTCTCGCAAGTTACTAAGGGGGAAAAATTGGGTTGGTTTAGTGCCTCCCGTGAAATTCAGCGGGAGATTAGTGGTGGCGGTAGCCGGTAGCGCCCCTTGCCGCCGGCGATTATGTCATCGCTGTGTGCAGCGCCCTGGCCATAAACTTCCCTTGCGCCCCCTGACCTATCACCGGACGATATGTCCAACAGGGTTAGGGGGCGTCTTTGCAGCGGCGGCGACACTACTTAAAGGGCAGGTGTCGGGTGGCCATTTTTATTTTGGCCAACTGCCAGCACCTGCCCCCTTTCACTTTTTTTATGCGGAATGCCGGCCGCAATCGCTCAGCCCAGCACCCCGCTCCCTGGTGCGCACAGCGCTAGGCCCCTCCCCTTTAATCAGGGGAGGAGGCCTGCAATGACGCGGCGCTACATGCCGCCGCGTGTGGTGCTGCTGCACATAGCGCCGTGAAATTCAGTAGTAGCGCCCCAAGCAGGAGGTGGGGCGCTTTCCAGTAGCTTCAGAATGTATTTGGTGGTGGCATCATGCTGGAGGTGGCGGAAATGGCAGAGGATGATCCGTTGAATGTGGAGGCTGGTGGGTTGGAAGGTGATGACAAGGGGAACCCTATCGTTGTTCTGGGAGGGAGGGGAAGGGGTGAGAGCAGAAGTGCGGGAAATGGGACGGACACGGTCGCGAGCCCCGTCAACCATGGTAATGGGGAGTCCTCGGTTGAGGAAAAAGGAAGACACATTCGAAGTACAGGTATGGAAGGTGGCATCATCACAACATGCGACAGAAACAGAGAAACTAAGAGATGGAATAGGGTCCTTACAGGATGCGGGGTGGGAGGAAGTGTAGTCAAAGTAGCTGTGGGAGTCAGTGGGCTTATAGTAGATATTAGTTGACAGCCTATTCCTGGTCTGCAGTTACATTTCATCCTACGCCTCATCCGAAACTTTAACAAAAATCTTTTTTTCTTCCTTTCAGGTGTCAAAGATCGCAAGCTTCAACAACTCTTGCATACCATGGCCCTTCGGATCCTTCTTCCCCTTCACTTTCCTCTGACCCCATCCCACCTTCCAATCTCACCCTTTGCCGTGTTTTCACTATCCCCTCTAAGCTTCCCCTCTCTGCCCCTGAACGATCAGTCCTCAGCAAAGGCCTCAGCTTCATCTCCTAATGCCCACACATCAATTACTTTCGTGCTCGGCACAACACTGAGCTCTTCCTCCATCACCTTCACCTCCGTGCTGACTTCTCTGGCCAGGAGTCTTGCCCCCGCACAGCGGACCCTTACTCCCGTTTTGAGAATTTTCTTTCCACCTGGACCCCTCCCTCTGGCCTCTTACCCTCTCTAGATCTTTTCATTGGGAACTGCCAGCATGACATGGGCCGTCTCAATTTTTCTCGCTCTAACCTACCTCCCCCTGAACTTGTAGCATTTTGTTCTCTCAGGTCCAACCCTAACATTGTCATTAAACCTGCTGACAAGGGTGGCGTTATATTGGTTTGGTGAACCGACCTCTACCTTGTGGAGGCAGAACGGCAGCTCTCTGACAACTCCTCCTACCTCGCCCTGGACCATGACTACAGCACTGAACATCAAGCCATCGTTTCCCATACTGTCACTGACCTCATTTCCTCTGGAGATCTTCCCTCCATGGCCACCAACCTCACTGTCCCCCAACCACACACAGCCCGCTTCTACCTCCTTCCCAAGATCCCCAAAAAGGACTGCCCTGGCAGACCCATCGTTTCAGCCAGTTCTTACCCCACTAAACTGACTTCTTCCTGTATCAACTCTATTTTTTTCTCCCCTTGTCCAGTCTCTTCCCAGTTATATCCGCGACTCTTCCGGTGCCCTCCACCATTTCAACAGTTTCCTGGCCCTAACCGTTTCCTTTTCACCACTGATGTCCATTCCCTCTGCACCTCCATCCCCCACCAGAATGGCCTGAGAGCCCTCAGCTTCTTCCTTGAATGGAGGCCCTACCCACCACCACCACCCTCCTCTGCCTGGCTGAATTTGTTCTTACATGGAACAACTTCTCCTTTGACTCCACTCACTTCCTCCAAATAAAAGGTGTTGCTATAGGAACCCGCATTGGTCCTAGCTATGCCTGCCTTTTCGTGGGCTATGTGGAACATTGCTGCCTGACCTGCTGAGTATTTCCAGCATTTACTTTTTTTATTGTGAAAAGACAGCAGAACTGGAACTTGGCATCTCAAGCCAATCCTGAAGGAAAGGACTGATTTCAAATTGTCTTTCTACATCAGGATTAGACTGAAATATTTTTCTCTGTCTCTGTCCATCTTCATGCCACCATACCTTTATCAATGAATGTGTAAGGAACTTTAAATCAACAAAATTGCACAAGATAAAATAGAGGAAGAATTTGGTGGATTTTGGAGCAAGATGCTGCTAGTATCAGATATTTCTCCTGACAATAGATAAGAAATAAATTACTTTGAATATATCAAAATCATATGCCTTGCATTTGTGGATTTACAAAACGCATATGCCTTGCATTTGTGGATTTACAAAACGCATTGAAAAGTATCTAGAGATAAAACAAAATTGTAGGCAAATTATTTACGGATAAATAGCCTCATGCAACCTGAACGTAGCAGTAGTGTATATATAAATAGTAAATTATGTGAGTGGTGCACATTACGGCACAGACAGGATACGCCGACTGAACAAGTTAGCTGAGAAAAATGCAAATAAGAAATATTGCAGTCCAGAATCTACCAGAATCAATTAAGATAATTTTCCAGATTAATATTTTTCATGTGCTGTCAGTCTGGTACAATGCTTTGTGGGAGAAAGAACTTAAACCATACGCTGATAGTTCAACGGAATAGTTATGAAACCCGATTTAACACATGCTTGCTATCACACCATTACTCTGCTCTACTATTTGCCAAGATTATTTGAGAAGCATTAGTAGCAACTAGAAATAGAAATCAAGTAGAATGATGAATAGATCTGTCAAGTAATAGTAGCTGATCTCTGTAGAGTAATTTAAATGGACTGACTTCATTCGAAATCTTATTTGTATGTTGTTCTCATGTATTCTCTGTCCTCTTCTAACAAACATTTACAAATCAAAAAATGCTACCTGCTAGTAAGAACCAGCAGGGAACCAATGCCTATGTACTAAGTGCATGAAAATAAGAGAACGTGCAACACATTCAATTTGTTTTTGAATAAACAGACAACAGTAATAAAATGTAAAGAAGAAAAAGGTCCAGACTGACAGCCAGGTGGCTTCAATATTATAAATATCAATGCCTATTAATAAAAAGGCAGCAGTTCCAACATTTAAGATATCAGGTAATTCAAATTAAAATGTTATTTTTTTTAAATAAATTAAAATTCTCCCAATTTTTTTATTGTTGCAAATTTTAAAGATGTGTTTCAGATGGGCAACAGGATTATTTGTTTTATCTCGAATAAATAACTTATCACTGCACACATTTCTTGTCAGAAATTCTTACTTCCTCTGTCACAATTCTTGTCACACACTGGGCCCAATTGCCTCGCCACGAGGCCCAAACCCTTTTCAGTTTCTTGCCTCATTTAACTTTGATGGGCGAGCTGTCAGCACGAAACATGCTGGTAACAGAACATCTTGCCCATCTTGGAGGGTGGGGTATGGGGGGGGGGGGGGGGCGGTGGATTTTGGGCAGGCCCGATATCAGTTCCTGGTGCCTGCCCTTAAAGGGGAGCCATTTGTCAGTGATCATTCTCCTGCTAATGCTTCCTTCTTCCTGCCTCATATGAAGAGCTAATGGGGGGAATTTTTCAGGGGGTCAGCGGGCGCGTTTGGTGGCGGGTCGGGTGGGAAAATGTTTTTTTTGACAGCAGGTCAGGAACCTGCTGTCAAGCCACCACCACGTGACTTTCCCAAATGTCGGGTCTGTCAATGCTTAACAAACCCGACACGCAGCGGTGGGGGGACGCAATTCAACCAATTATTGGCTTGTTTAGAAGCCCTTAACAGTGATATTTACTAACCTTTTAACTTTACCAGGTCGCCCACAGATTTCACACTGCTCCTGGACCCCATCTGTTCATCTGACATGGAGGTTGAATGGCCATTGAAGCAGATGATTGGTGACAGCGTTAAAGCTTGTATAAAACCTCATAATTTACACCTGCACACTTTCCAAACCCAGAGACTCTTTGGTTTCTCCCCTTGGAAGACAAACTGTGCTTTATGCAGGCTGCACATCTTTGTAGCAAACGCTCCAGCCAGGCACACCTCATTGCAGCAATCTCTCTCACCTTTGACAGAGTGCTTCTGTCATCTCCCCTTCAACTGGTATCTACTCCATCAGAATGGGAACCACTTACACTCTCTCACCTTGGCCCTCAGAATCTGACCACAATGAACCAGCATCACCAAGCACAACAGCCGCACCAAGCTTCTCCGCAAACAACTGATGCTGCACAGTTTACCAGCACCCGACCGCATTGCTGCCCAGGACACCAAGGATGGCCTCACCATGGACAGATTTACTTCACCTGACACTGTATACCCTGGCTGCAACATGATGCGTCAGGTTGGCACCACCCCACACTAACACCATAAAGCATCCCTACAATGCCCAAGCCATTCCTTTCACACTCATCACCATTGCGGGGTATCATTATGTCTCACCAATCACTGCAGCTCACTAAGCCACTTCTAAAGGTGCACACAAATCTGTCCAAGAACGCAAAGTGTTGAAAATAAAGATTTCAATATTTGACATCACATTAACAGAAACTTCACATGAACATTGGCTAAAACACCCAAGTGCCGACCCTTGTGTGTTGTTAGTTGGTATGATTGGACTAGGATGAGGGTGAGTGTGAGGGGTGGCTAGTGAGATGGGGAAGTGATAATGTAGATAGAGAGGGATGGGTGGAGGTGCAAGGTAAGTTGGTGTGAGTAAGGATGTGCAGGAGTAGGGTAGGGAAGGCAGAGCGATGGGGATGTGAGATGAGTGGCACAGCAGGATGAGGTTGAGTGTGGGTTTGCAGTAATGTTTTGTAATCTACTGAGATCATTGAAAGGTTTGCGCCACTGCAGCCTGGTCCTCCTGACGACATCCCTGCTTGTGTCCTCCTGTGCAATGTGCAACCAGGCTGTGTTGATCTTCTGGGGAGGTCTCCTCCACCCATTGGAAGGGAAGAGAACCTCCCTGCGAGCTGTGACTCCCTCCATAAGCATGTGGAGGGAGTCATGGGAAAGCCTAGGTGCAGCCGTGCACCTTTGTGCAGTGCTTGTCGGTGTTTGCAGCACCTCAATGCTGTAGAACACTGACAGCACAATTGTCAAAATCAATTTGCGCATGGTCCCTTTAAGGAAAACGGCTGATCACACGTCATCAAATGATGTCACCAGACCCGCTTCCTTCAACTGGCCGGCAAACGCGCTGGGCAGGCTTAACAATCCCAATCATTGTAAAATAATTCTACAGAGCAGGCTGGAGCCAGCAGCAGAGTCGAGACCCGCCACCGACACCGCCCGCCCCGGACCCGCCGAGGTAGGGGAAATCACGGCCAATGTCTCTGGATAGCTCTTCCTCAGAACATTCAAACTAAGATACAGGAAGGTCTTGGACACTACATCTAACTGTAAAACTGAAATGCAAATGGTGAAAGGACCATGGAGTATGTAGTGGCGGTTATGACTATTCATAGAATTTGATCTTGTAGTTTGCAAGGAAATGACCATAATACAGCTGACCCACAATACATGCTTGTAATTAATTCAGCCTCAGGTTCTGGGACGGAGACTAGGGTGATTCAATGTTGAAGGTATTGACGACTTATACCAGATGGAAATAATGGAACAACCCTAAATCCTGCTCTCACCATGCAGCATGGGACCTAGGCCGTTTGTTTTATTTTTAATTAATGCTATCGGACTCCTGATCTGCTTATGGGAAAACACCTGGGCCCTGTTTGGAGCATCTGCAGGATGGTATGGATATGATAGGAAAATCACCATGTGGTGGACTGCAGACATGAACTTTTAAAAATCCATTCAAACTTTGACACATTGTGCCAGCACAGCACAAATGTAACTGCTGTGACAATAGTTTGGAATATTCATTTTTAATGTGAACATTTAAGCATGTTTTCAGATACTTGAAACTTGCTGATCTTGAATCAATTTCCAGCACAGTTACTGTATCAAATGTCCAGTGGGCATACTGCAAAACCACATACTACTGTAATCACCAATACACAAGACTAGCTCAAAATACATTCAGAGATTAACAAAAAGCTCCACGGGAATACTTGATTCTCACTCTTTCACTCAGCTTGAATTCAATCACTCCAGTATCCATGAATTTATTACACACCATAAAAATTTCCAAGATGTGTCATGCACTAATTTAGGTTTAAAATAAATGGAGCTGTGTTATTTGAAAAATACCTTGCTGATGGAAGAAGCTGTAAAAGCAATATAAAAATGCACAGTTCAATATTAGATTTCTAAAAGATTTTCAAATACTGGTTAAGATGAGGATTAGTGAGTGGTGAAAAATTCCAAATGTAACATAGAGCCACTTTCTGAGGCTGTTTCAGCAAATTGAACTGTCACATCTTCACAGAGCAATAGGAAATCAATCAACCTGCAAAGCTTTAGCTCAAAAACAACATGCTGGACAATATTTCCATGCAAAACGTGCAACACAAGAACAAGAAGCTTGCGCAATTTTTTCTAAATACTTATACTTGAAGTCACTGTTCCCCCTAAGGTGCACGGTTGCACGTCAATCGCGATGTCCCGCGCAGGCCACTCACCAGCTGCTGCCGCTGGAAGAGGCACCGTGCATGCGGTACAGCAAATTTAAAGGGCCCACGCAGGAAAAATAAATCAGAGGGAATATTGCTTGAAGTTATCGACTACTTATACCAGATGGCAATAATGGAACAACACTGAATACTGCTCTCACCATGCAGCAGGAAACCTAGACCATTTAAAAAAAAATTAAGGTTATTCTCACAAGATAACAGTATAACATAGTTTTATAAATAAGCTTTAATAGGTAAAAGTGAGTGGAATATAAACCAGCCACCTGCATTATAAATTCATCTCCAGTCTCTGCACTCATGCATGGTCATTTAATGTCTTCTTTGCCCACAAAGTCAACCAATCCCTTTACATTCACATAGTCGCCCACTAATTTAAGAGTTAAAATAAATCATCCTTCTTTAAACCTAGTTTTAAATTTGCTGCTGGCTTGGTGAGGAAGTGAAGTGTATGGAGTGAACCAGCAAGTCAGTGGGATTTTCAAGGATTACGTCGAAAGCTGGTGTGGTGACAGAAATATAACTCGGGGTTTAGTGCACATTAAACAGTAAAATCTCTGTATCCAAAGAGTGAAAGGAAATAGGAAGAAGAGAAGAATGCACAAAATCTAGTTCAAACTGATTTTTCTATGTTGTAATTTTTTTCTGGTAATGTTTACATTTTCTTCTCTGCCAGTGACTTTTACTCCAAGATTGCTCTTGTACTCCTTTCTATTCCATTTAATTGTACATTTGACCCTATTGTTCAGTTATTTCCTCACAGCACACAAGATTTGATAAACAATAGGCTGAGCAGACAACTTGGATCCAGATCCCCACCAACACCGATTCATAATTGCTGGCAGAGAGTACGTGAAAAGAACCCTTAAGTGACTTACCTGCAAATTTTATCTCCTTCCTTGTGGAGAATGACCTGAATTCTGTGCAACAAATGCAATGTGCCCAAGATCAGGAACTTTCTGCATGGGAAACTGAAAGCAGAACCTATGTGGTGGTGCACTAATATATCACCCACTCAGCCAGTTGGGGTGAGTGGCAGGGAATCTAGTATAATTACAGTAAGATTTGGAATTACCCAGGAAAAAGTAGTGAGTTTCAAGATTATTGAATATATGGCAACGCAAAGGTTGATTTTATGTAGGTAAGGTTTAATATTATGCAAGATTTTAATTAATCATATGATTCAATGCAGTACAAAGGAAGTGCTGCATTGTCAGAACTGTTTGCATAAGATATTAATCTGAGGCCCCATTTAACTGCTCAGCTGGAGGTAAAAGGTCCCATGGCACTATTCAAAGATGAGCACAAGATCTTCATCGTTCTGGCCAATATTCCTCCCACAAGCACCACCAAAAACAGGTTAACTGGTCATTTTGTTTAATTTTCTCTTTGTGGAATCTTGCTGTATGCAAACTGGCTGCCGTGTTTGCCTAAGTAAGGACAGTGACTACCCTTTAAATGCAATTTATTGGCTGTGAAGCATGGTGGAAAGTTCTGAGGATGTAGTAAGGCAATATATAAATGCTAGTTCTTTTTGTTGAACTGTCATTGTGCTTGTGGCAATTGCTTAGCAAGAAATACAAACATATAGGACAATGTTATGCTTTTTTTTTAAACAGAAGAAATCTGTAATCCTAATATAAGGGAGCATAATGTGATAACTATTAGCAATGTCATGATTATGGATCACACGATTAGTCCTTTCTCCCCGAGCAGCACACATTTTTCTTATATCCAAAAACTGATTGCTTAATCGCCCGACTACTATGTAGAAAAATGCAACATTTTACAGATAAAAAGTTATAAATGTAAAATTTGTGTTTAAAACATCTTACCATTTCTGTAATATTTGTCAAGTTTGTCCAACAGGTTTTCATCCTCTGACGCTAGTGATACAGTTTTGGCAGGTTCATATACCGAGTCTAAGGAAAAATAAAACTGCATTTTTCAATCACATAATTAGACAGAGAGCAAGTGATGTAAAAAAAAGTATCAATTAGAAACCATAAGTACAATATACATTGGTGTCACAATGCAGGGTTAATTCAATGCACATCAAAACAAAATTACATATACATTAGTAAGTATTATCGTCAAATGTCCTTAACTAATCTGGCTGAAGTAAAAAATTTGGAGAGGACTCGATCTCTGCTGAAAATGATTTCAACTAGTTTTCTGAGTGTAAAATTCCAGTGTAAATATCCTCCAGTTAACCAACAAGTTGTTTTTACATTGCACACACTCAATACTGGAGGCTTGAAAAAAATGAGAACTTACTATAAAGTGAAGATACCAATTCTACTACCAGCCCTTGAACGCTTTAAATGTCATTAAATTCTACGTCTGAAGCAGTCTTATCATTAATCTGTAATAGATGGGAGGAGTGGTGCGCCGATAACAACCTGGCCCTTAACATCAAGAAAACCAAAGAAATCATTGTGGACTTCAGGAAGTCTAAAGGCGGAAGTCACACCCCCATCCACATCAATGGGGGTGTGGTGGAAAGGGTGGACAGCTTTAAGTTCCTCGGAGTCCACATCACAGAAGACCTCTCCTGGTCCCTCAATACCTCCTCTCTGGTGAGGAAGGCCCAGCAGCGCCTATATTTCCTAAGGAGGCTGAAGGGATGTAACCTGTCACCCCTGATCCTCTCTAACTTTTACCGCTGCACAATAGAGAGCATCCTGACGAACTGTATCACAGTATGGTATGGCAGCTGTAGCTACTATGACCGGAAAGCCCTGCAGCGGGTAGTCAAAACTTCCCAACGCATTACCGGCACCCGGCTACCGACCATAGAGCACATATACCAGAAATGCTGTTTACGGAGGTCACGGTCCATCATCAAAGACCCTACCCACCCCAGCCACAGTCTGTTCGCCCTCCTGCCATCTGGGAGACGCTACAGATGCATTCGCACCCGTACGACCAGATTTAGGAACAGCTGCTTTCCCAGGGCTGTCATCCTACTGAACTCCACAAATAAACTCTAAAGCCTGCACATCTGCCAATGCACTTTATTATGGTTATGTTTATGTTAATGTATTACAAGCCAAATGTATGTGCACTAACAATGACAATAAAAGTTGATTTGATTTTTGATTTAAAGGTGGCCCCTATATATCAGAGCATTCCCTCACCACCCGTATTTGTGTAGATTGCACAAAGTAAGATTGACTAGCAAAGTCTTATTCCAGGACATAATTATATATAATGATACATGTTTATCCATTTGACCACTTCTAACTCTAAACTGTGCTTGCGTACAGAATTATCTCGGAGGTAGCACAATATTAAGATGCTAAAAAATAGCAGTCTTGTAAATGTAAGTATTTAAAGTAATACCAGTACAAATAATGAACAACCTAACAATGTAATCCATAACACAACATTATTAAATCATGACAGGAGATTTATTCAGGATTCTGTATTAGCAATACTACCCTCCTAATTATCAAAGCTAAACACTATACAGTCAAAATTGAGAATTATTCTTTTTTGAGGTTTCATTTAACAACCATGATTTTTCACTCCCCACATGCCTGCTGATCTTACTCCTCTATTGATCTTTCCCTCTTGCCAAATTCACTGAAAGGGTCATATCTTGAGAGCACTGTTTCAGACCATCTGCCAATTCAACTTACTTTGACTAGGTTCATCTTCTTCTCGTTAACTATTCTAGGGGTTGAATATTGAATTATTAGTCAATCCAATTTTTCTCCTCCCCTTCAATCCAAATGGGACTTTTTTCTAGATAAATGCCTCATCAGAATCATCACTCCTCCTCATTGCAGGAAACAGATAAGAGGTTCAGAGCTATCTATTGAGGGAGCTGGGGTGACACTCAACAACACAACACACCTGGTCAGACAAAAGGAATTGATGATCCAAATCAACTCATAGAAGGACAAACATCAGAGAATAGGATTGGATAAAATGTTGCACAAGTTTATTTTCACAAAGCAACACAGGAGAAATGCATCATTTAAGTTTCTATGAGGAATTGTACTCTGTCCAGAGCTGATACTGTACTGCCGAGTTAGATGCTCATTTCTAATAGCTGAGATTTTTCCAAATACAAAACAGGGCTACTGTATAAAGAAAGGCTGGGTGCTACAATCACTTTCAGAAGTAATTGCATCAATCTTTACATGCGCAGTGGTAAAACTACTGTCCCAGATGATTACATTGTGCAGTTTTACTTGAGTGACAGGTGGCTCTGGACCCCAGCCTAGTATAGTCAACCACACTCCAACCACCAACTTTTGTTACGGAATTGTGATTTCAAGATTTTGACCATGGAGATCAACCGCAGGAGGCAATTTTAACCACCTGCCCATCGGTTAGCCGTTAAAATATCCTGAATTATTTACCCATCCTGAAGCCACCAGCCCACCATCCATGACTTTAACCTGCTCTCCTGAACAAACGGCAACATGACATGGAGCTGTTTTTTCATGCTCACATTACTCTGAAAATTGTATTAGCCAGGAAAGGAACAACAAACTGCATCATCTGATCTAGAATCAGGCCATGGTACTCTGCAGAAACTGGGGAGCACAGTGGGTTAGCATGCTGTAGAATAGTTTGAACTGCTCATTTGATTGACATAAAGATCAGATTGTATTTTAGATCAAAATGGTTATTTTTTGGGGGATTTAATTTGTTGCATTATTTCTTTGATCATAAAGAATTGGTCTGTGCCATTGTGGAGATTTAACAAAATCATGTAAAGTATTTGTATCTTCCGAGGTATTCACCACTACATTGTGACAATGGTGTGATACGATATGGATATTTTAACTTTTACCAATTTGCATCAATTTCATGGGTGATTAAACCATCTAAAAGAGTTGAGGGCCTCTGGTGGGCATCCCACGTGATCTCCCTTAGTCAATACTGCAATTAAGGGGACAATCTCACGACTGTTATCTCACTCATACGTGTATATGGCCGCAGATTTCAGTTCATTGGAGAACTGCTGTTTATGGAAACCATCATCTGTTGTTAGCACAAAACAAATGTTTTGGGAGAACGCTCAAACTGTGAAAATCTGTTTTCTGCTGATAATTAGATACATGTATGAAGCACTGTTGAGTTTGTCTGTGAACCTCCACAACTAGAGGTTGATAGAAGTATTGCTTCTCACACCTAGTTGCTAAATGGTTAAAAGCAGAGCTTAAACAGCAAAGGGTTATTTTAAAAGCTGGTGGTTGATCAACAGTACAATCTTTCTTGAAGAACGTTCGATGTATAGGAAGGATTGAAGTTTGCCACAGTATGAATCAGGAATTTAGAGATGAACTCAAACAGAAGCTATTTGTACAAAAGCTAAATGGCTCGTCCTAAACTTTCTCATTATATCTGTTTGTTTGTTGTATTTTCGGTACTTGATGTTTATTTTGTTTCAGATTAGTGTTTATTTGTGAATAAATATCTAGTCAGTAAATCTCAGGCTTTTGCAGTAATATTCTCCATTTCAATGCAAAATGGGTAGCATTGCACATAACTATGTTATACCTAGGAAGCAGATTACTGCAAGTGGAATAATGCTTAGAGTTTCATGTATGCAGCTCTACAAGAGTACAGAAAAGGTACAGCCTTTGGATCCTAAGGAACAAACTTCACTTATAAGAACCACAGTTTGACATTTGATAGAACTAGATGGTCGTAAAATGTGCAAAGTCATGTTTTCTTTTTAGATCTGGGTTGATAGATTCCTCTATTATTAGCAAACATTGCCCCTGGAGAATGAGTCTGTGCAGTCTTAACCAACAACTTAGTGTATGTGGATCAACAGGATGTTATTCAGTACAATCTTGCAAACTCAAAAGAGAATAGTTGGTATGGAAAATGGAAAATTTATGATGGTGTAATAAGAGGTGTTCGGAGTTTAGGCATAAGGAACATTGTAAGGCTGAGTAGAGGGAACTTTGATCAGTATCTGGCCTTGCTATACCTGAATTGGGAGTGCTTGATGCTGATAATGGGTGACAACTGTGCAAAACCATTCCATTCCAGCACTGACTCTTGCCTTGATCAGCACAAAAACTCATTTCAATCAAAATGTTCTGTTTATTGCTGAATTCGCATTCGGAGACTCTTTAAAAACAATTAAATTAAATTCCAGCAATACTCTTGTGCACACTTGGGAGTTCCGAAGCTTTGGCTCTGTCAATCTGCACCTAGGCTCTGGGAAGTGAAGAGTGTCCCTCTGGGAAAATAGTAACAACACCATCTTGGATAAACAAATTGTACAATTGTAGATTTCTCAGTAGCTTGGTTTAGACACTGAAACAAAGTGATGAGTTTACAGACATTGAGTTGATCCTACTGTTCCCTCATATCTGCCAATACAAATTACCATCTGATGCAGCACAGAGTGGGGTGTTATTCAATATGAATTTTAGTTTAGCATGAAGAAAGACTATTTCAATCTTATGGAAAATCCACTCCATATAAAATTTAAGATTAAATTTTGCTTGCCAGCGTATGATATAACATTGCACCAAGGAATTACATTTGGCTAGAAATGCATATTTTGGATATTTGCTGGGACCCATTAGAAAAGACATTCCAGAAGTAATATTTCAAGCTGACGGGTCTGAAGTATTTTTTCAGAATTTCTCAGATCTGTAAATAACACAATGTTTCCTAATCTTGCTTATAGATGGGTAAATAGGGCCAACTCAGACTATTGAAACTCATTTGTTAGTTGTTAAGTCTCTTTATTACTAAGTGGCAAGTAACACTCGGGCCACACAAGTGCCAGGCAATGACTATCTCCAACAAGCGAGAGTCTAACCACCACCCTTTGGCATTCAACGGCATTACCATCGCCAAATCCCCCACCATCAACATCCTGGGGGTAACCATTGACCAGAACTTAACTGGACCAGCCACATAAATACTGTTGCCACAAGAGCAGGTCAGAGGCTGGGTATTCTGCGGCGTGTGTCTCACCTCCTTACTCCCCAAAGCCTTTCCAACATCTACAAGGCACAAGTCAGGAGTGTGATGGAATACTCTCCGCTTGCCTGGATGAGTGCAGCTCCAATAACACGCAAAAAGCTGAACACCATCCAGGACAAAGCAGCCCGCTTGACTGGCCACTCATCCTCCACCTTAAACATTCACTCCCTCCACCACCGGTGCACTGTGGCTGCAGTGTGTATCATCTACAAGGTGCACTGCAGCAACTTGCCAAGGCTTCTTCAGCAGCATCTCCCAAACCCACGACCTCTACCACCTCGAAGGATAAGGGCAGCAGGCACATGGGAACACCATCACCTGCAAGTTCCCCTCCAAGTTACACACCATCCTGACTTGGAAATATATTGTTGTTCTTTCCTCGTCGCTGGGTCAAAATCCTGGAACTCCCTCCCTAACAGAACTGTGGGAGTACCTTCACCAAACGGACTGCAGCGGTTCAAGAAGGCGGCTCACCACCACCTTCTCAAGGGCAATTAGGGATAGGCAATAAATGCTGGCCTAGCCAGCGACGCCCACATCCCATGAGTGAATAAAAAAAGAACCTTCCACTACAGTGCAGCATCATTTAATTGAATTACTAAACCAGTAATCTCATTAGATCCAAACCTACAATAAAAGCAAAATTTTCCTCTATGAGGCAAGGATGAAGGTCCCATCAGTTGGTGAATTAGATGAACATTATATACTGCAGTCTACAGAGGTTGCAGAGTTCTTGCAAAAGAAGCTAACTAAGATATTTAAGAAAAACCTTCAAGATTGTGATGTGTTAAGTTGAAAAGAAAAACACTCATAAACCAGTTAGCTATAAAAAAAATTCTCTATTACATATCTTCTCTCTATTCATCTAACTTTCTTTCTCTCATATCTATCTATATTTCTGCTTATCTATTTTAAGTTAACATTGTAATTTCTAACTCCTAATCTAGTATGTGGACTATTTTTTATTAAATAAGCAGAAAAACATTCTAGAATTCCTGTGCTGATTAAGGAACATAGATTGAGTCTGCGTCTGCAACATAACTCACCATCTTTTTCAAGTAGCTCTCATAAGTAGTATTATTACAGCTGACAAATTAAACAGGAACTTTCCTAAATAATTTACCATTTTTAAATATTGTTGCAAGTTGTTTTTATTGCTTTTTCCCCCTATGTGCTTGATTGCTTCCACTTTTATCCCCCATTCGGCCTTGATTCCTTCTGCTGTGAGTAGCTGTCCTATGTAACTGACGTTTTGTACTTTGAGCTTTCCTTTATTCATATTCAGCTTCACACTGAGTTCTCTTACTCATTGTAGGATCAATTTGTCTAACCGTTGTTCTGTTTGTTCTCTCCCCAAATCACCCATATTGGCCCGGATTTTGCAGTTAGTGACAAAGGAACGGTGCTCACCGTTCACCTCGCTGACAGCTGCCCACTTTGCGGGCTTTTGAGCGAAGACTTGCTTTAAAGCGGTGTCTGATCCAGCGCGGTATCTGTCGCTTCTGTGAATGTCAACGTATGACGTTTCATCTGTCAAATTTTTGACAGATAAATTGTCATCGTTTGACAGCTCTGTGAAGCTGGCGTCATTTTCTGGCGTCTTTAGTGGGCAAGTACCCCAACTTCATGCCACTGCATTGATTTCAATGGCGAGTCTATCGACAGCACACCGTGGAGGAGCAGGGCACCTCAGACAGCAACTTCCGGATTTCCACGTTTAACTGCGCATGTGCGGACACCAGAAGTTGCTGTCCGATTTGTTCCGTTATAACATGAGCGCCATTAGCTTCGCTGCTATTATCTACACAAAATCCGAGACAATAACTTTCACTCCTTCTGGCAATGTCACCATATGACATTTTGTGCTGAAAATTTCTGGTGCCGAGTTGATCACAATGGACATCCTGGGATATGCTTATCTGCCGAAAGAACTATGAAAAATACAACTTTGACAAGTCGTCATCCAACTGCATTGCGTCATAAACATTTTGGCATTTGATAATTGATACCATGGCCTCCCTGAAAAATGTTCTCTTTCTGTGATTTTATTTCAATCTTTAGGGTCAAGGTATATTTTAACTCATTAATTGATTGGTTTAACTGCTATCACCATGCCACTAACCCACTGGCTTGGTTCCTTATTGCACCAAGTTTCTCCATTCTTTCTAATTCATCATAAAGTATGTCTGACACTTTCCTTGGTGGGTGTATGACTGGATGAGTGTCTGGCTTTAATTATATGATCTCCATTCCTGCTGCCCAACCCAATTTAATTACATCAGCATACTTCTCTGTCAGTTACTACATTCATTCTTTTGATCAATTTGAACTGTTGGTATGTTCGAAGGCCAAGGAGTAGATTTAGTCACTTCCAGAAATTTGAACTGTAGACTTTGGTATTTGCGTTATATTCACACACCACATTAATTCTCCTATCAACTTGATGTTTTGGCCAGAGTAAATCAATAACTTTGCATTGGACTTGTTTGATTTTGTGCTTAGCTTGCTGTAAATTGCCTGGAAATAATGCAGAAACAAGGCTCTAGCAAGAATGAGGAACTGAAAGAAATCAGTATCAGTAAAGAAATCGTACTGGAGAAATTAATGGCACTGAAAGCCGATAAATCTCCTGGACCTGATGGCCTACATCCTAGGGTTCTGAAAGAGGTGGCTATACAGATCGTGGATGCATTGGTTATCATTTTCCCAAATTCCATAGATTCTAGAATGTTTCCTGCGGATTGGAAGGTAGCAAATGTAACCCCTACTTTGGTAGGAAAAATAGAAAAGCAGAGTATTTTTTAAAATGGTGAGAGATTGTGAAATGTTGGTGTTCAGAGACCTGGATGTCCTTGTACACGAATCGCTGAAAGTTAACATGCAGGTACAGCAAGCAATTAGGAAAGCAAATGGTATGTTGGCCTTTATTACAAGAGGATTTGAGTATAAGAGTAAAGAAGTCTTACTGCAATTATATAGGGCCCTGGTAAGACCACACCTGGAGTGTTGTGTACAGTTTTAGTCTCCTTACCTAAGGAAGGATATACTTGCCATAGAGGGAGTGTAACGAAGGTTCACCAGACCAGTTCCTGGGATGGGGGGATTGTCCTATGAGGAGAGATTGAGTAGACTAGGCCTATATTCTCCAGAGTTTAAAAGAATGAGAGGTGATCTCATTGAAACATACAAAATTCTTACAGGGCTTGACAGGGTAGATTCAGGGAGGATGTTTCCCCTAGCTGGGGAGTCTAGAACCAGGGGTCACAGTCTCAGAATAAGGGGTCGGCCATTTAGGACTGAGATGAGGAGAAATTTCTTCACTCAGAGGGTGGTGAATCTTTAGAATTCTCTACCCCAGAGGGCTGTAGAGGCTCAGTTGTTGAGTATATTCAAGGCAGAGATCGATAGATTTTTGAATATTAAGGAAATCAAGGGATATGGGGATAGTGCAGGAAAATGGAGATGAGGAAGAAGACCAGCCATGATCTTACTGAATGGCAGAGCAGGCTCGAAGGGCCGAATAGCCTACTCCTGCTCCTATTTTTTATGTTATGTTAACTCTTGCATAAAAAACGTCTCACACGACTCTTCGAGTCGAGGACTTTATTTTTTATCCTCTGCTTGCCTGACTGAGTTTTGCTTTGGCTTTGCACACATTAAAAAAAAAAATCATAATATATACACCACATACATGTTTGGTCATGTGAACACTTTTTTCTCTAACAGGATTTAACACAGTACTTACAATCCGTGCTCTGATAATGACCAGCTTGATCTTTATTTTTGAATGGAGTAATATCTGTTTTATTGGATCCTGCTTCTCCGCAAATATCAACTGTTTTCTACATATCTAGACTATATGATGCCAGCTTTTCTGGCTTCCATCCTCTTTTCCTCCATGTCCTGATCGTCCTTTTCCTCAAAGCACAAAAACAATGGCATTCGAAGAAGGAAATGCATTACTTCACTAAAACTAACTTACATTTTGTAATCTATGCAGAATGTAGCAATTACTTTTAATTCCTTACTTCTCAAGAGGTTCAGATACTGGCAGTGCCTTCCAGGCTTTAGCGTCCCTGCTTTGCTTTCCCACTGTTGGGACACTATCCTGGTCCCAACACCACCTCCTTTAAAGTTGAGGGTGTTTCCCCAGAGACGAGAACTTGGTGTAAACTTTGGGAAATCCTGGCAAGAAAGCAGCCACAGCCTAGCCTTTATTTACATACGGTTTGTAGTCCTCAACAAGTGGCAGCTGCCACAGTCGGGGTGATCGGAGGAAAATTATGATAGCATTTCATGGGCAGGGTTTTGGGAGAATGCCACCCCACCCCATTCTCTTTTTCATACCACCTCCAGTGCAAGGAATTACGACATTCAGAGATTATACATTATATTTTTGATGCTCTGATTAATGTTTTAAGGAAAAAACAAACAGATCAATTTACATTACTTACACGGAGGCAAAAGCAAAAACTGGAAAAATAACACTCAATGAAATTACAAAAAACCAACTTCCATTTTTAATGTAGAATAATGTCCCAAGGCACTTCACAGAAGTGTAATCTGAGCCAAAGAAGGATATTAGGAGGGGTGAATAAATTCTTGATGAAGGAGATGGGTTTTAGGGAGTGTCTTACAGGAGGTGAGGGGCGTTTAGAGAGGGTATTCCATAGCATAGAGGTTAGATGACTGAGACACAGCTGCCAGTCGTAGGGCAAATAAAGTGGGAGATGCACAATAGGCTGGGGTTAGAGGGTTGTAGGGCTGGATAAGATAACGGAGATAGGAAGGGCAAAGCCATGAAGGGATTTAAACACAAGGATGAGAATTTTAAATTGGAAGGCTGGGAGCCAATGTAGGTCAGTGAACATAGAGGTGAGCAGGACTTTATGCAGGATAGGGTATGAACAGCAGAGTTTTGGATGAGCTGAACTTTATGGAGGGTGGTAGATGGGGGGGCCATCCAGAGGAGCACTGAAATAGTTGAGCGTGGAGGTGACAAAGGCAAGGATGAGGCTTTTGGCAGCAGATGAACTGAGGCAGGGGCAGAGGCAGGTAATGCTACAAAGATGAAAGTAGACAGTCTTTATGATGGAAAGTCTATGAGGTCGGGTATATCTATCTTTTCATAAGCTGCTGGATCTATGTATTTCCAGCATTGCTTTAAAAAACAAATCGAACGTTTTCTGATTTTCTTTGCATTACTATTTCCCCACCTAATAAAAATATAAACCATTGCTGTACTTATCTTGTTCCTTCTTTTTCTTTTCCTAAAAAAGATAATCTGGATTTGCTCTTCTCTTTACCAAGTCTAGCAGAGACAGAGTTTCTGAAAGGTTATTCATTTCTAAAATGTCTGATATGCCAAGCTGATCCCTCCTATGATTCACCAGAGAGCTACTTTTGACTTCCTTGGGTGTATTTCACTGTTGGAAAGTCTTTGCTCAGCTCAGATGTGTAAATGATCAGAGGTATAAATGTCAGCAGCAGTTTGGCAGTTGATGGAACGCCTGTTGAGAAATATTTAAAAACTAGTGTCACTGTGTCAATACCTCCCACATACATCTGTCATACTAAAGGAAACATTAAAAAGTTGTTCCATGCTGCTCTATTGGCTGTGTATGCAAATTAAGTCTTGAAAATGCATTTCAAAATGCTTCAGCAGAGTGAAGATTAACATTTATTGCCACTGTGTGATTGAGTCTAAGAGAAGCCAGTTGTACATGTGTGACCCAGAAATGGCTAGCCTGAATGCCCAATATTCGCAGTCAGTTGAGGCAAACTGAAAGCAGTGGCAGCTGCAATCATCACTCATCAGCAATGATATTGGGCAAATCAAGAGAAGACTAAACAGAAATGCAAGAAATCTTTATTTTTAAATTGCTGAATGTCCAACCTTCCTTTTTAGTTCATTAAAGGTGTGAGAATTACCTTCACTTTCAAAAATAGGCAAGACAATATCTTCAAAAGCTATAAAAAGGAAAATTCACTAAAAGCTAATGGACAGGTACAAAAAATAACAAACTGGTAATGGATTGTTGGCCTTTGTCTCAAGGGGGCTGGAATACAAAGGGGTGGAAGTTATGTTACAGTTATACTGTATAAAGCTCTGGTTAGTCCATATTTAGTGTACTGCATTCATGTTTTGGGCACTTTACCTCAAGAAGGATATACTGTACTGGCCTTGGAGCGGGTGCAGCGCAGATTCACCAGAATGATACCAGGACTAAAAGGGTTAAATTATGAGGACAGGTTGCATAGACTAGGACGATAGCAAAATACTGCGGATGCTGGAAATCCAAAATAACAGAAAATGCTGGAAAAACTCAGCAGGCCAGGCAACATCCGTGGAGAGAGAAACTCTTGCATTCCCTTGAGTGTAGAAGATTAAGGGGCGATCTAATTAAGGTGTTTAAGATGATTAAAGGTTTTGATAGGATAGATAGAGAGAAACTATTTCCTCTGGCGGGGGAGTCCAGAACAAGGAGGCATAACCTTAAAATTAGGCAGTTCAGTGGTGAGGTCAGGAAGCACTTCTTCACACAAAGGGTCGTGGAAATCTAGAACTCTCTCCCACAAAGAGCTGTTGAAGCTTAAATCAATTGAAAATTTAAAAACTGAGGTTAAAAGATTTTTATTAGACAAGAGCATTAAGGGATACAGAACCAAGGAGTGAAGATGGTGTTAAGATACAGATAACAACAACAACTTTTATTTATATAGCGCCTTTAATGTAATAAAACGTTCCAAGGCGCTGCACGGGAGCATTATAAGACAAAACATTTGACACCAAGCCACATAAGGAGAAATTAGGGCAGATGATCAAAAGCTTGGTCAAAGAGGTAGGTTTTAAGGAGCGTCTTAAAGGAGGAAAGAGAGGTAGAGAGGCTGAGAGGTTTAGGCAGGGAATTCCAGAGCTTACGGCCTAGGCAGCAGAAGGCACGGCCACCAATGGTTGAGCGATTAAAATCAGGGATGCTCAAGAGGGCAGAATTGGAGAACAGCAGATATCTCTTGGGGGGGGGGGGGGGGCGGTGCTAGAAGAGATTACTGAGATAGGGCCATGGAGGAATTTGAAAACAAGGATGAAAATTTTAAAATCAAAGCATTGCTTAACCGGGAGCCAATGTAGCTCAGTGAGCACAGGGGTGATGGGTGAACAGGACTTGGTGCAAGTTAGGACCGGGGTAGCCTAGTTTTGGATGATTAGGTTAGAACGTGGGAGGCCAGCCAAGAGTGCGTTGGAATAGTCGAGTCTATTGGTAACAAAGGCATGGATGAGGGTTTCAGCAGCAGATGAGCTGAGGCAGGGGCAGAGACAGGCAATGTTATGGAGGTGGAACTAGGCGGTATTAGTTATGGCACGGATATGCAGTCGGAAGCTCATTTCAGGGTCAAATATGACACCAAGCTTGCGAACAGTCTGGTTCAGCCTCAGACAGATGCTAGAGAGACGGATGGCATCGGTGGCTTGGGAACGGAGTTTGTGGCGGGGACCAAAGACAATGGCTTCGGTTTTCCCAATATTTAATTGGAGAAAATCCAGTACTGAATGTTGAGATCAGCCATGATCTAATTGAATGGCGTAACAGGCATGAAGGGCTAAATGACCTACTCCTGTTCCTACCATAGAATCTTACAGCACAGAAGACCATGTGGCCAGTCGTGCCTGTGCTGGCTTTTTTGAAAGAGCCGTCCCACACACCAGCTTTTTCCCCATAACTCTTCAAGTACATGTCCAATTGCCTTTCAAAAGTTCCTATGGAATCTGATTCCACCATTCTTTCAGGTCGTGCATTCCAGATCTTAACAACCCTTTGTGTGAAGAAATTTCTCCTCCTTTCCCCTCTAGTTCTTTTGGCAATTATTTTAAATCTATGACCACTGGTTACCAATCCATTTGCCAGAGGAAACAGTTCTCCCTACTTGCTCTATCAAAACCCCACATAATTTTGAATACCTCTATTAAATCTCCCCTTAATCTTCTCTGCTCTAAAGAGAACAATCTTCTCCAATCTCCCCACATAACTGAAGTCCCTAATCCTTGCTTTTATCCTGGTAAACCTCCTCTGTACCCTCTCCAGGGCCATAGCATCCTTCCTAAAGTGTGGTGCCCAAAATTGTACACAGTACCCCAGCTGAGGCCTAACCAGAGATTTGTAAAGGTTTAGCATGACTTCCTTGTTTTTGTATTCAATGCCCCTATAAAGCCAAGTACCCCATAAGCTTTCTTAACCGCCTTATCAACTTGCCCTGCCACCTTCAAACATTTGTGAATATGCACCCCCAGATCTCTCCAACCCCTCAAAGTACCATTTAGATTATGCTGCCTCTCCATGTTGTTTCTCCCAAATGCATCACTTCACACTTATCCGTATTAAATTGCATCTGCCCATTTCACCAGTCTGTCTATGTCCTCCTGAAGTCTGCTACTGTCCTGCTCACTATTTACTAAAGTTGCCAAGTTTTGTACCATCCGCAAACTTCAAAATTGTACTCCCTACACCCAAGTTCAGGTTATATATAACAGGAAAAGCAATGGTCTTAACACCGACCCCAGGGGGACCCCACTGCATATTTCTCCCCAGTCAGAAATAAATCTATTCACCACTACTCTCTGTCTCCAATCCCTCAGCTAATTATGTACCCAAGTTACCATCATCCCTTTAATACCACGTGCTTCTATTTTCCAAATAAGTCTGTCATGTGGAACTTTATCAAATTTTGAAAGTCTATATATATAATATATACACACGCATCTACACTACCTTCATCAACCCTCTTTGTTATTTCATCAAAGAACTCAATCAGGTTAGTCAGACACGATTTGCTTAACAAATCCATGCTGGCTGTCCCTTATTAACCCATGCTTCTCCAAGTGAGAATTAATTTTGTCCTTGACAATGGTCTCCAGTAATTTACCCACCACTGTCATTAGACTGATTGGCTTGTAATCAATGTTCCCTTTTACCTGCGCAGCCACGCGGCTCTCTGGACCTTCCATGCAGCCGGCTCGCCGGCTTTTCAATGCACGGTATTTTGAATGGGAACATTGCCTGTAATTACCAGGTTTATCCCTCTACCTGTTTTTGAACAGGGGTGTAACATTTGCAATCCTCCAGTCCTCTGGCACCACTCCACTTGATCGATAGATTTTTGAATACAGGAAACTTTGGTTTATCCAGAGGTTGTATGTCCGGAAACCTCGATCTAACAGCAGAAATCAGCAGCCGTTTTGGTTAGTTTTTTTTCTTCTCCTAGCATTTTTTTTTTTTTTTTTTTAAAAACAGTCAGGCTCTGGAAAGCGTCTCTGTAGCTTAGCAACAGCTTCGGAGACGCTTCGAAGGTACGGGCCGAGTGTTTACAAGCTGTTGCTAAGCAACAGTGTTTGTTGTCAGATACGAAGATGAAAACCTCCGTATCCTTCAACATTAGCGCTGGTCTATCCGGAAGTTTTGATAGATCGGCAGCAGCTCGGTCCCGTCGGTGCCGGATATCGCGAAGTTTCCTGTATTAAAGGAATCAAGGGATATGGGGATAGTGCAGGAAAGTGGAGATGAGGTAGAAGATCAGCCATGATCTTATTGAAGGTGGAGCAGGCTCAAAGGGCCAAATGGCCTACGCCTGCTCCTATTTCTTATATTCTTATTTACTCCCATATCCAAGAAGAATTGAAAGATTTTGGTCAGAGCTTCTGCTATCTCCACCCTAGTTTCCCTCAACAACCTAGGATGCATCTCAACTGTACGGGTAATTTGTTAACTTTGAGTGATGCCAACCTATTAGGGCATCCTTTCTATCTATTTTTATTCTATCCAATATCTCAACTTCCCCCTCCTCCACTGTGACATTAACTTCATCCTCTTCTTTTGCGAAGACAGACACAAAGTACTCAAAGTTCCTGTGTTCCTAAATCAGTGCATAGAACAAAAGTTTTTGGTGAGTACATGCTTTGGTGAACTTAAACAAAGGTAATTACAAAGGTATGAAGGCAGACTTGGTTAAAGTGGACTGGGAAAATATATTACAGCGTAAGACTGTAGAAAAACAGTGGCAAACATTTAAGGAGATATTTCATAACTCTCAGCAAAGATATATTCCAGTAAGAAAGACTCTAAGGGAAGGATGAACCATCCGTGGCTAACTAAGGAAGTAAAGGATGGTATCAAATTGAAAACAAAAGCATACAATGTTGCGAAGAATAGTGAAAGGCCAGAGGATTGGGAAAAATTTTTAAACCAGCAAAGGACGACTAAAAAAATGATAAAGAGAGGGAAGATAGCTTATGAGAGTAAGCTAGCAAGAAATATAAAAACAGACAGCAAGAGCTTCTACAGGTATAGAAAAAGGAAGAGAGTAGCTAAAGTAAACGTTGGACCTCTAGAGGATGAGTCTGGGAATTAATAATGGGAAAGAGGGAAATGGCGGAGACTTTGAACAAATATTTTGTATCAGTCTTCACGGTAGAAGACACTAAAAGCATCTCAATAATGGATAATGAAGGGGCTATTGGGGTGGGGGGGGGGAACTTAAAACAATCACTATCACTAAAGAGAAAGTACTAGGCAAACTAATGGGACTAAAGGTGGACAAGTCCCTTGGACCTGATGGCCTGCATCCTTGAGTCTTAAAAGAGGTGGCTACAGAGATAGTGGATGCATTGGTTGTAATCTACCAGAATTCCCTGGATTCTGGAGAGGTTCCAGCGGACTGGAAAACCACAAATGTAACGCCCCTATTTAAGAAAGGAGGGAGACAGAAAGCAGGCAACTATCGACCAGTTAGCCTAACATCTGTCATTGGGAAAATGCTGGAGTACATCATTAAGGAAGTGATAGCAGGACATTTAGAAAATTAGAAAATCATAATATAGTCAAGCAGCGTCAGCATGGTTTTATGAAAGAGAAATCGTGTTTGACAAATTTGCTGGAGTTCTTTGAGGATGGAACGAGTAGGGTGGATAAAGGGGAACCAGAAGGCATTCGATAAGGTGCCACATAAAAGGTTACTACACAAGATAAGAGCTCACAGGGTTGGGGGTAATATATTAGCATGGATAGAGGATTGGCTAACTGACAGAAAACAAAGAGTCGGGATAAATGTGTCATTTTCAGGTTGGAAAATTGTAACTAATGGGGTGCCACAGGTATCAGTGCTGGGGTCTCAACTATTTACAATCTATATTAATAACTTGGATGAAGGGACTGAGTGTAATGTAGCCAAATTTGCTGATGATACAAAGATAGGTGGGAAAGCAAATTGTGTGGAGGACGCAAAGAATCTCCAAAGGGATATAGATAGGCTAAGTGAGTGCACAAAAATCTGGCAGATGGAGTTTATTGTGGGAAAATGCAAGGTTATCCACATTGGTAGGAAAATAAAAAAGCAAATTATTATTTAAATGGTGAGAGATTACAAAATGCTGAGGTACAGAGGGATTTGGGGGTCTTTGTACATGAATCACAAAAAGTTAGCATGCAGGTACAGCAAGTAATTAGGAAGGCAAATGGAGTGTTGGCCTTTATTGCAAAGGGAATGGAGTATAAAAGTAGGGAAGTCCTGTTACAACTGTACAGGGCATTGGTGAGACCAGACCTGGAGCACTGTGTACAGTTTTGGTCTCCTTATTTAAGGAAGGATATGCTTTCATTGGAGGCAGTGCAGAGAAGGTTCACAAGGTTGATTCCAGAGATGAAGGGGTTGTCTTATGAAGAAAGTTTGAGCAGGTTGGGCCTATACTCATTGGAGTTTAGAAGAATGAGAGGAGATCTTATTGAAACATATAAGATTCTGAAGGGGCTTGACAAGGTAGATGCAGAGAGGATGTTTCCCCTTGTGGGGGAATCTAGAACTAGGGGGCATACTTTCAGAATAAGGGGGCACCCTTTTAAAACAGAAATGAGGAAGAATTTCTTCTGTCAGAGGGTCGTGAATCTTTGGAATTCTCTACCCCAGAGAGCTGTGGGGACTGGGTCATTGAATATATTTAAGGTGGAGATAGACAGATTTTTGAACGATAAGGGAGTCAAGGGTTATGGGGAGTGGGCAGGGAAGTGGAGTGGAGGCCAAGACCAGATCAGCCATGATCTTATTGGATAGCGGAGCAGGCTCCAGGGGCCAAATGACCTACTCCTGCTCCTATGTCTTATGTTTTTATGTTTCCTGTACATATTTGTCGGATCAATCGATCAAGGAAGTTCTGCACTTTTGTTTTCAGTGTGAGCTGCTTCTTTTACAAACACATTGATAAAATTCCCCCCTTCGAGTGGTGCCAATGAGGGCAAGACTGCTGGTTGTTGGGTTTCAGTCCCACCCTCGACGACGTCCGGCCAACCCACGCTATTTTCCCTTGATTGACATTGTTAAGCCCGTCCTGCGGGCTTAGCAGGCCAATTAAGGGAAAGCCGGTGACAGAGAACGTCAGCATATGACGTTTCATCATGAATTGTCATCGTTTGACAACTTTGAGAAGCTGTCAAACACTGACAACCTCTGTTCTTTGGGGAGTCCTTGTACTCAAGACTCACCAAACCTCTTTCCGGAGCAGAAATCAGATGGCTGTTGCATCAGAGAATGCAGCAGCCATTCTGTCATCTCTGCCGTGGAGATGAGGAGCCTCCGGGTCCCCAAGGGTTGAAGCCTGCAGGAAGAAGCAAAGGTAAGGAAACTTTTTGTAACACTTTTCACTCACCTCCCATACTTACTGCTCCACACTTGCACACATCACTCACCTCCACAGCGCACTTTTCTATCCCTCTTACCCCCGCAGACCCACTGCTCGCCTCGCTGACCCTGGCGGGGTTTCCAGACGTCGGGAAGCCCGCACTTGTGTTGGTAAAATGGGGATAAGCCTCTTAACTGCCTGTTAACAGGCAGTTAAGTGGCTGTAATCCCCTTCCCGCCTCGAGGAGATGGGTCCCTGCGCGAGTCGGGGACCCGCCTCCCAGGAAGATGGCACGGAGACGGGTTGAGAGTGGGTTCGGTACCCGCTCCCAATTTCTGCCATTTTCCTGGCAGTCCCGCCGAAGTAATAATACAGACTAACAAAAAAAAATCACAATTCTGGTCAGGTTTTCTTACAACATGGATGACACCAGCTCCAGTATGTAGTAACTATAAATAGTGCTGGTACCAAAATGACAGAATGAGTATGCAGCGGGCAAGATAAAACATGTACGTGTGGTGGGTAACAAGGTGAGCGGGAATATGGCAGGGAAAGAAGAGCATCAAGAGAGGCAAGAGAGTGCCATAGTAAAAAAGTGTGCGCGTAGAGAGCAGAGAGTTTGAGTTGGAGCAACAGAGAAGAGATATATGCATACGCATGGGAAGAACTTACTATGTAGAATGAGAATTCCTCCACGTGATCAACTGTGCTTTCTTCTTCACTTTTGTTTCTCATTCATCTACCATGACTTCCTATATCAAAGCAACTCAGCAGTACTGCATGACGTGGTATTACTGCTACACAAACATTCTCCAACTTCCAAAAATCAAAGTATAAACCGTACCCTAAGTGACAATATAAATGAAAAGCATCCGCACCCAAAACGACCTGCTGAGTGTTTCCATCATTTCATGTTATAACTCTTTTGAAGCTAACTCATGAACTGAAATAATCATTGTTCTGGTAATAACATTTAACAACCCCATGACAGCTATGCTCACTAACTGGGAATCTCTGTTTGGAAATTGGACATTCTAAGGCACAACCTTGAAAGAAAAGTTATTTAGACTTTGAAGAACAGAATGCTCAGTGTGTGCATTTTATTTGCGAAGGGCAGGAAAGAAGGATAGATTAATGATCTCCGGAATCACAATAGACTGGAGACCGGTGGTAATTTAGAATGAGGCTGAATTACTACCTTAAAATTCTCCAAGTAAGGTTGGCTTTCTATTAGGATCTGTAACTTACTAGCCCTTTAGCCTGAAATAAAGGCCGCCAGATTGGCTGTCTTCAAAGGCTGACACTTTAACTTACAAATAACTATGGGTTAGGAACAGGAGTAAGCCATTCAGCCTCTCAAGCCTATTCCATTCAACGCTGATCTGTATCCTAACTCCATTCACCCGCCTTGGCTCCATATCTCTTAATACCCTTGGCTAGCAAAAATCTATCGGTCTCAGATTTAAAATTATTCATTGAGCTAGCATCTACTGCTTATTCAGTTCCATACTTCAACCTCCCTTTGCGTGAAGAAGTGTTTCCTAACTTCTCTCCTGAATGGTTGGCTCTGATTTTACGGTTATGTTCCCTTGTCCGAGATTCCCACACCAGCGGAAAATGTTTCTCTCTTTCTACCCTATCAATTCCTCTCAAAATACTAAAAACCTCAATCAAATCACCGATTAACCATCTATATTCCAGGGAATACAAGCCTAGTTTATGTAATCTCTCCTCATAATTTAACCCTTGGAGCCCTGGCAGCATTCTGTTGCATCTCCGCTGCACTCCTTCTAAGGCCAATATATCCTTTCTAAGGTGCAGTGCCCAGAACTGTACATAGTATTCCAGATGTAGTTTAACAAGGGCTTTATATAGCTGTAGCAAAACCTCCTCACTCTATATTGTAGCTCTCTAGGCTAGCATTCCACTAAACTTTTTGATTATTTTTTGTACCTGACGACTACATTTTAGGGATTTGTACACATGGACCCCTAAATCTTTTCAGACCTCCATTGTTCCTAGCTTTTCACTATTTAAATAATACTTGGACTATCCTTTTTTGGTCCAAAATGGATGACACTGGCATCTATCCGACAATGTGGAAAACTGCCCAGGTATGTCCTGTCCACAAAAAGCAAGACAAATCCAACCCGGCCAATTAATGCCTCATCAGTCTACTCTCAATCATCAGCAAAGTGATGGAAGGCGTCATCGACAATGCGATCAAGCGGCACTTACTCACCAATAACCTGCTCACTGATGCCCAGTTTGGGTTTCGCCAAGACCACTCGGCTCCCGACCTCATTACAGCCTTGGTCCAAACATGGACAAAGGAGCTGAATTCCAGAGGTGAAGTGAGAGTGACTGCCCTTGACATCAAGGCAGCATTTGACCGAGTCTGGCATCAAGGAGCCCAAGTAAAACTGAAGTCAATGGGAATCGGGGGGAAAACGCTCCACTGGCTAGTCATACCTAGCACAAAGGAAGATGGTTGTGGTGGTTGAACATCAATCATCACAGCACCAGGACATCGCTGCAAGAGTTCCTCAGGGCAGTGTCCTAGGCCCAACCATCTTCAGCTGCTTCATCAATGACCTTCCCTCCAACATAAGGTCAGAAATGGGGATGTTCGCTGATGACTGCACAGTGTTCAGCGCCATTCACAACTCCACAGATAATGAAGCAGTCCATGCCCGCATCCAACAAGACCTGGACGACGTTCAGGATTGGGCTGATAAGTGGCAGGTAACATTTGCGCCACAGAAGTGCCAGGCAATGACTATCTCCAACAAGCGAGAGTCTAACCACCTCCCTTTGACATTCAATGGCATTACCATCGCTGAATCTCCCACTATCAACATCCTGGGGGTCACCATTAATCAGAAACTTAACTGGACCAGCCACATAAATACTGTGGCAATAAGAGCGAGTCAGAGGCTAGGTATTCTGTGGCGAGTGTCTCACCTCCTGACTCCCCAAAGCCTTTCCACCATCTACAAGGCACAAGTAAGGAGTGTGATGGAATAATCTCCACTTTTCTGGATGAGTGCAGCTCCAACAACACTCAAGAAGCTCGACACCATCCAGGACAAAGCAGCCTGCTCGACTGGCACTACATCCACCACCTTAAACATTCACTCCCTCCACCACTGGCATACCGTGGCTGCAGTGCATACCATCTACAAGATGCACTGCAAAAACTTGCCAAGGCTTCTTCGGCAGCACCTCCCAAACCCGCGATCTCTTCCACCTAGAAGGACAAGGGCAGCAGGCGCATGGGAACACCACCACCTCCAAGTTCCCCTCCAAGTCACACACCATCCTGACTTAGAAATATATCGCCGATCCTTCATCGTCGCTGGGTCAAAATCCTGGAACTCCCTACCTAACAGCATTGTGGGAGTACCATCATCACCACACGGACTGCAGCGGTTCAAGAAGGTGGCTCACCACCACCTTCTCATGGGCAACTAGGGATGGGCAATAAATGCTGACATTGCCAGCGATGCCCTGATCCCATAAGCAAATTTAAAAAAAACTCACTTACCTGCATTGAAATCCATCTGCCACATTTTTGCCCACTCACTTAATCTGCCACTCAATTAATCAAAAAATATGGAACGTTTCACAAATTTACATGTCATCCTTGAGCAGGGCCATGCCACTCTTGTCTGTATTGTTCAAAAGAGAGTAGGAGAATACATCTATCTACTTTTATAAATGCTTTAACAGTATCAATTATACTTTGTATATACACTAATAAATCACAACTGAGCAATCTTAGAAAAATGTACACAAAAAGAGAGAGATAGACAAAGTCAATTCCTGTTCCAACTTTAACATAACCTGAAGTGGTTGTTTAGATTGGCAGCAACAATAATTAGCCTCTAGTTGAATGAAAAGTTCCTGAGCAGTGGCTTGGTGGTGGTGGGACAAATAAGGTTGGTAGCTAAACATTACAATGTACTTCAGACATCAGACTACCTGTGAACAACACCATGACGGATCAGCTGGTAAGCACAAAAGAATGTGCCGAAGATCAGACTTCTTCTCCATGCTATTCTAAACAAATAGTGGTGACATTTCTCTTAAATTCATCATGCTGGTTATTGTTGCTTTGTTCCTTTGACTTTTAATGTGTCCTGCTTAACAGACAAACAATTGCTTAAGACCCAGGGGCTCTGAGGGGTAATCTTTCTCAACAGTACAAAAGATTTCCTCCTCTTGGAAAGATTGCTGATCTCTGAATAGAGAGCATATAAACACCATAGCTGATGTCTCAACCTGAGCCCGAGGACAACAACTATTCCTTCCTTGTTCCTTTATTATTTTCCAGTAAAGAAGTAGAATGGTGGAAATACATACTTCATAGCTTTTTGCCAATTGAGCATTAGTTGTCCGAAACCAGAGCTCAGAGCCAGTCAAACACTTTGCAGGTCGAAGCTATTTAATGCCCCAGCTTTCCTGGTGTGAGGGCCATGTTTTTGTACACATCAATTTTCCTGATCAGCTCCCCAGCTTCAAAATGACTCTTCTAAATTATAAAAGAGAACTACGAGAGAACTGGTAGAATTGGAGCTGCTTCACAAAATTGTTCCTTTGGGGTTACAAATGGAAAACTAAAGGAAAAATTATTCACTTCAAGTGTGAACTAGAGTTTAGAAAATCATTGTACCAGGAGGTTCAGTAATACTGAGTGTTTGATAAGCTTATAGTAAGGGATTACAAATGCAATGCTGCTAACAGATATGGAGCTCTGCGGCACAAGACTGCACTTGGAGAAGAAATGGGAATGAGCTGCTCAGAAACTAACTCTCACAGGATCATAATCCAAATTTAGCTTTCGAATTTGACCCCTATGAAATAGTCATCTTCTGATTTTTCTAGCAGAAGTACAACCCTGGTACCAATCAATGGGATACTGGTCCAATAACTGAGTTTTTAAAAAATGGTTCTACCTCATTTACTAAAGCAATGCTTTGGGGACAAATGCCAAATTTTGAATAAGTTGGGGTAATTCCGGGCACAGGCTTTGCAGATTACGCCCAGAACCCTTAAATAATTTTTAACCAGGAGTGGAAGAAATGGGCAAGAATCAACATTGACAAATAGAAGAAACAACCTGCTGCTGGTTTCAATACCTAAATGCCTACTGTAGATGAGTAGAGACTGTGGATAACATGACCCAGTAGGGTATATTTTTTGATGCAAGGCCTTTTGTGCAATCTGGGAGAGTTCCCTCATTTAATTTCAGACCCATATTCTTGGGAGTTTAAGAGAAGCTACTGGGCTTCTCATGTTGAAAACTAGCACCACATTCATCGGTGCTTTATAACAGTAAGTGCATTACTATACCAAACAAACGTACATATTCATTTGAAGAGGAGAATATATTTGGTATACTCATGCTGAAATAAATGTTATTTTCAGTACTTAAGCAGTAGTAACTTACCCAGTGGACAGTAACTATGAATGTAGGTGGGGTTGTCATCATCATCGAAGTTGGTTACTTCCATTTTCAAAAACACGCTTCTCTTGCTACAGTACATTACAGCAATTCACACAGGTTAAATAATTAACTCATACATGCAAGGTTAGTAAACAATGACACTTTGAAATCTGTAAGTGAGCATGCATTTTACGATTACATTTTTCAAAATTACAACAGATCTCAATGTACACATTTTATTTGTAAACAAATCAATACTTTAGTTGTGAAATTAACATCAACATGTTCTTTAAACATGGAATTTATCTCAATGTGTACTCTATTTGGACAACACTGTATGCAGTAAGTGCAGGGACAATGCAGTAACTAAGAAAAATGTAACAAAAGCCAGCCTACAAACTGAAATGGAGAGATGACACTTTGTTAAATAAAAGGGTAGAAGCCATTTATCTTAAGATTTCTTTACTATAACTTTACAAAATAATTCCAATGTTTATGAATTTCTGTGTAACTTGTTTCCAAAAAGGGTAGATGCCTTCAAGATGCATGACCCTAAAAGGTGTATTCTTTTTGGAAATATGCATTAAAATAATGAAAAATTTGATAAAATAAAATGTACAAGTATAGTTAATTTGTCTTACTGATGCTACCTCAACATTGCTGCATGAATAATACCATGAAATGGACCCTTCCTTTGTGATCCTAAATTACAAATGCAGTCTGCTGTACATTCGAGCAAAGGAAAATTTAATGGAGTTAAATGGTTTAACAGCATGGGCTAGACATTTCAGAAGGAGTTATGTGACCTTCTCGGAGAAGGTTACAGTTCAGGCGGTAGTGGTAGAAGTAACTTGCAAGTCTCAAAATAAGTTAATAACGTTTGTACTTCGACACACTGTTAAAGAAGATTAGTGAGCATTATTTTATCAAAAATGTCTTTGATTATGCTTCCACGGATACCTTTCCATTTTTAGTTTGTTAGGTCATTTGTGTCTTATAGAGCATATATACTGCGCATTTGGAAATAGCATGCAGAAAACTGAAAATAGTAAAGGCACCAACAACAGCTAATGCAACCTAAATAAAAAGTGTACTACATGAGTAGTTAATTACAATCCACCAAAGATCCAATGTGTTTTATTCAACATCACAAACGTGCATTGGCGCATATATACACATAAAAAATAATAAAATGCTTGTATGTGCAATCAGGACATGCTGTGTCACACAGGGGAACAAACACAGGCAAGGACAGCACCAAATGAAAAACTTAAGTCAAACACGCTCAGTAACAAAGCCTTAGAAGAAAAACATAACACCACCGTGAATGTTTTGTTATGCATGCCACTTATTTATTGCAAACCTGCACGTTTCGATCGGGATCTGAAATCTTTCAACATCCAACTCACGTCGTCCATACTGGTTCAGAGTTTGTACTGCGCGACACTGTCGCCAAGTCTACACCTGACACCTAAAGTTTTCCAGATGATTCATGTCAACTTTTAAAAATATATATATATATATATATTATTAATTCGGGTTTTGCGACGGGTGTTTTTGCATCCGTTTGCCTGGGCAAGCTGCGGCCGTTGTTAGTTTGGGCGTGTTGCTGGTTTCCGGCCGTAAAGCGGTTGGTGCGTTGCCCGGTGTCTGTGATGGAGCGACTCTGCCTCTGTCCGACCATGGGCCCCACTCCCACCTTCCTCCTCCTTCTCCTCCTGTCCGCTTTCTCCCCTCTCTCCTGTCACCCCGGCCTCTCCGCTCTGCAGGATGTCACTGCCGAGCTCTTTGGGTCGGAGGCCCGGGGAACCGTGGCCGCTTTCGGAGACTTCAACTCGGATAAACAAACCGACATCTTTCTCATCAGATCAAGTGAGTAGCCTGGGTAGGACTGATTCTTCTGTTTATTGTGCTAATCGTGACAGGTGAGGAGGGTGTTTGTTTGTTGTTCACGTTTTTGCTTATATACGGAACCTGGTACTGTCAAAATATCTTCCAAGATGAGTTCTTCAAAGATTTCAAAGCATGGTGTGTTTCTGAGTGTTTCATTTATTCAGTAACAAGGTGTGGTTTAACTCTTAATGTTATCATATTCAGGGCTCAGTTAATTTGGAAGTTACTTTAAAATGTAGTTACTTTTAATTAAATGTTGCTCTGTCAAATATTTCAACACTAAAACACCTCGGGACATTTTTATATGTTATCTTAACTGTATCAGGTCAATAGTTATGCCATTGTTTAACTTGTGTGTATCCTTATTGCTGCTGTCCTTGCCCACCTACATTGGCTCCCTGTCCCCCAATGCACTTGCAAAATCCATATACTAACCTATGGATTCTGCCCTACCTCTGCAACCTCCTCCAGCCCTACATGCCAATATATTCGTCTCACTCTGGCCTCTTCTTAATATCTCAAAATTACTTATTTCAAAGATCAAAGAGATTATTTTGAACATGCAACCACAGCTCCCACAAAATATGCATGTTCTTGTCGTTGCCATCCTAAAGCCAGGAAAACCAGCCAACGATCCCAAAAGCTACCACCCCATCGCCCTTCTGTCTATGACATACACGGTGGTCGAACGGCTTGTCCTTAACCGGATATAGCAGGCTTTAGAAGCTGCCATCCCAAACGAGCAGCCGGGCTTCAGAGGGGGTAAAAGTTGCTCTGACCAGGTCCTTGCACTCACTACCAACATTGAGGCAGGGTTCCAGAAGCAGCTGAAGACTGGAGTTGCCTTCATAGACTTGTCATCGGCATACGGCACTGTCTGACGCGATGGCCTCATACGGCACTGTCTGACGCGATGGCCTCATACGACACTGTCTGACAAGATGGCCTCATACGACTATGTATATATTAATGATCTAGACGAGGGAACTAGATGTAATATCTCCAAGTTTGCAGACGACACAAAGCTTGGTGGGCATGTGTGCTGTGAGGAGGATGCCGAGAAACTCCAGTATGATTTGGACAGGTTGGGTGATTGGGCAGAAGCATGGCAGATGCAGTATAATGTGGATAAATGCGAGGTTATCCACTTTGGTGGCAAAAACAGGAACGCAGATTATTATCTGAATGGCAATAGATTGGGAGAAGGGGAAGTGCAACGAGACCTGGGTGTCCTTGTGCACTAGTCGCTGAAGGTAAGTATGCAGGTGCAGCAGGCGGTTAAGAAGGCAAATGGTATGTTGGCCTTCGTAGCGAGAGGGTTCGAGTACAGGAACAAGGATGTCTTGCTGCAGTTGTACAGGGCCTTGGTGAGACCACACCTTGAGTATTGTGTGCAGTTTGGGTCGCCCTATTTGAGGAAGGATGTTCTTGCCATGGAGGGAGTGTAGCGAAGATTCACCAGACTGATACCTGGGATGGCAGGAATGACGTATGAGGAGAGATTGGGTCGATTGGGCTTATACTCGCTGGAGTTTAGAAGAATGAGAGGGGATCTCATTGAAACTTATAAAATTCTAACAGGACTAGACAGACTAGATGCAGGAAGGATGTTCCCGATGGCGGGGGAGTCCAGAATCAGGGGTCACAGTCTAAGGATAAGGGGTAAGCTATTTAGGACTGAGATAAGGAGGAATTTCTTCACCCAGAGAGTGGTGAATCTGTGGAATTCTCTACCACAGAAGGCAGTTGAGGCCAATTCATGAAATATATTCAAGAAGGAGTTAGATATATTTCTTAAGGCTGAAGGGATCAAGGGATATGGGGAGAAGGCAGGGACAGGGTACTGAGTTTGGATGATCAGCCATGATCTCATTGAATGGCGGAGCAGGCTCGAGGGGCCGAATGGCCTACTCCTATCTTCTATGTTTCTGACGCGCTGGCCTCATACGACACTGTCTGACGCACTGGCCTCATACGACACTGACGCGCTGGCCTCATACGACACTGTCTGACGCACTGGCCTCATACGACACTGTCTGGTGCAAAGGCCTGCTACTGAAGTTTTCAATCATCTTTCAATGCCACAAGACTCTCAGGCTCATCAACACCCTAACGAGCAACTGTAAGTTCCGTGTCTATCTTGGTGACGAGACGAGACTAGCCGAACACAGAGGTTCAACGATGGACTGCCACAGAGGTCAGTGCTCGCACTGGCCATTTTCAACATCTACACGGCGGACATGCTCTGCACCAAATCCCGGAAGTTCACCTATGCTGATGACCGAGCACTGCTGCTGCAGGCATCGATGCTAGAGGAAGCAAGTAGGAAGCTCACAAGCAACCTGGCCCTACTGGAATCTTACTGCCGGACCTGGAGCCTCCACCCCAATCCAGAGAAGACAGTTGTGTTGGCATTTCATCTGAACAACAACGCCGCCAGGAAAGAACTCAACGTTTCCTTCTGCGGAAGGCGACTTACCCATGAACCCCACCCAAAATACCTGGGTATTGCCCTGGACAGGTCTCTCACCTATCGGCCTCAACCTACCAATACCGGCCAAAAAGTTAAAAACCAGGGTGAACCTGGTCCAGAAACTCACTGGAATGTCATGAAAAAGCAGAGCCAAAACACCTCACTGCAACAGTGGCCCTAGTCTACTCTGCTGCAGAATACTGTTCTGCCTCATGGTCCTGCAGCCACCACACCAAGGCCGTGGTCATGCAGCTAAATGCCGCCATGAGGATGGTGTCAGGGATGCTTAGGTCCACTCCAGCTGAGTGGCTCCCGGTGCTGCCCCAGATTGCCCGCCTGCGATACGCTGCGACGCCACCGTGCTCCGTGAGATGGGGGAAAAAATCATGAGCAAAATCGACTTGAAGACTAAGACTTGAAAACCCCACCACGAACGTGCTTAAAATCGCTCCGACCATTCTGGGAAACAACAGCCAATATTCATGCAGCTGGTATCAACCCACTGTACAGATAAAAGAAAGACTTGCATTTATATAGCACCTTTCACGACCACCGGACGTCTCAAAGCGCTTTACAGCCAATTAAGTACTTTTGAAGTGGAGTCACTGTTGTAATGTGGGAATCGCGGCAGCCAATTTGTGCACATCAAGGTCCCACAAACAGCAATGTGATAATGACCAGATAATCTGTTTTTGTTATGTTGGTTGAGGGATAAATATTGGCCAGGACACTGGGGATAACTCCCCTACTCTTCTTGGAAATAGTGCCATAGGATCTTTTACGTCCACCTGAGTGCAGACGGGACCCCAGTTTAACGTCTCATCCGAAAGACGGCACCTCCAACAGTGCAGCACTCCCTCAGTACTACACTGGAGTGTCAGACTAGCTTGATGTGCTCAAGTCCCTGGAGTGGGACTTGAACCTACAACTTTCTGACTCGGAGGCAAGTGTGCTACCAACTGAGCCACATGGGATCATGCAACATAAAGATACCTCATCACTGACCCAACAGCAGAGGTCCCTGGCTTTGATCTCCCTCAAAGGCACCTTCCTTTGTGCTCGGTATGACTCTAGCCAGTGGAGAGATTCCCCCTGATTCATCCTGACTTCAGGTTTACTAGGGCTCCTTGATGCCACAACTTGGTCTGCTTTGATGTCAAGAGCAGTCACTCTCACCTCACCTCTGCAATTCAGCTCTTTTGTTCATGTTTCGACTGTTTCGACTGAGGCTGTAATAAGATCTGGAGCCGAGTGGTCCTGACGGAACCCAATTGAGCATCGGTGAACAGGTTATTGGTAGTGCCATTTGATTGCACTGTCGACGACACCTTCCATCACTTTGCTGATGATTGAGAGTAGACTGATGGGGCGGTAATTGGCCAGATTGGGTTTGTCCTGTGTTTTGTGGACAGAACATACCTGGGCAATTTGGACAAGATCATGACTGCAGGAACTTCACAAAAGTGGTTATTGCCAAACTATCACCTCCACATTTAAATCGTGACCAGAAAGGCTCAACGGATTCAATCCATGAAGGCAATTGCAATTGGAGAGCTCTGATTTGATGGGCCCCAGCATAAGTTGTCTGTTTTTCTGGCCTTCAAGTACCCACCAAGGTGAAATTTGACATAATGCTGCCCTTGTTGTATTTGTTTACGTCTGCATTCTGTTATAGCAACTAATATAGAAAAAAGTTTCAATTATATATTCTAATAAAATTTTTAAAGTTTTGCATCAGTTTTGTGTCTGTAGGAAATGAAGCAGTTGATTAGCTCAAACGTCCACTAAGAACCAAGTAATCAAAAAACACTGAACAACCGGCAACCATTACAAAAGCAACCAATCAAATCCGCATATATTTTCATCCGCTTCACTGGCTCCCCACATGCCTTATTTAATAATCCCTAAAATAAAATGTTTAACTTAATGAACATTTAAAAAATTTAGCAGTTCAGAAAACATTCTAAAATCACCCATCAACTTACAATTTCACATTGTAATCATTCCACCCCACTTCCCCGTGCTCATGGCTGGACATGCACTACTGAGGCTTACAAATACAATCTATTCAGGATTCAAAGCTGCTTCATTTAAATTACCTGATAATTGAAACATTTCTTTTAGCACTAACTTCCCCACTTTGCTGAGTTCATTGCTTAATTCAAATTAATGGGTAATTCACTTTTTTAGCAAATAACTACAGTATTTCAAATCATCAAGAGTTGATTGTACCTCTGATCTTCGATTCTGCCCCAACTGTACACTGTCCTATTTCTACGCATTAAAAGTCAACTCCAAGCCTTGCGAATTCTGCAAAGCAGCTGGATTCCAGTTCCCAGGAGCCACCTTGCAGCCAGGCCTCAAATACAGCGCATGTACATATTTTATCTTTGTAAAAAAAATGCACCAGTTCCTCCACTCGATTCCCTACATAGTCCTTCACTATGGAAGTTTACATCAGCACTTGGACTCTCAACGCAAAGAAACCCAGCACAGAGAGAACCACTTGAAAGTTGATTTTTTTTTTTTTAAGTAAACTGGTTGGGGTCTTTGACCCCCCCCCCCCCCTCCTCAAAGACCCCAACCAGTTTGCTTTTTTGGTGGTGGCGGTAGCGAGTGGTAGCACAGTCAAAGCCCAGGAAAAAGTTCACGAACTACTCCAACTCTGCTCCCGAACTAAATTTTCCGCTGAATAGCTGTCACCCTTTTTCTATTCTGAAAGTCACTGAGTGCTCCCAGATGCCCCCCATGGTTTTGCAAGTCCATAAACCTTCCTCAAAGTTCTGGCAGCCGCTTCCCATTTCTCCCAGACTCCTTCCCTGAATTCTCTCAAACCCCCAAACAGTAAAATTACTTTGTTACAATAAAGAATGCAGCCCATACAACTGACCAATTTGACTAAACATTTTAACAAATTATTTCTCATAAGTGCGTACAATTGGCTTTCAGTAGTGTGTAGTAATCTCCATGACTTTGCATGGCAAATAATGGCCCGGATTTTGCGGTGGTAATGACTGCGAAACTGTCAAGGTTCACCGTCATTACCCTTCTGAAACTGACGGCAACTTCAGAATTTAGTGCATGCGAAGATAACGCGGAAATCCAAGAGTTGCAGTTAGTCATTCGCTGATCCTCCACAGGTTGCGTAGTGGAACTCCCCAGAGCCGGCAAGCAATTCGAATCACACTGAAGGATGAAAATGTCCCCCCCCCCCCCCACCCCCCCCCAACCCAACCTGGAAAAAGTTGAGCTTTGTTGGAAGAGATATAACTGGGTTTTTAACAGCGTATTCACTGCTGATCAACCGTTCTGGCCATGAAAAACTACTTTTATATTTGTGGAATATCACATGGTTACATTAATATGATTAAGAATTACATCATTTAAAAAAAAAATTAATTTCTGATATTTCAGCTTCTACCTTATAATCCTATGTTTATGTCCCAATCTGTAGATCGCTCTCTAAAATTTATAATAAGTAAATTAGAATCTGTGCATTTTACTTCCTGGTTTGCTGTCTTGAGAATTCTTCAATGTGATTGGTTCCTTAGCCAGCTTGATAACATCACTTTTGCTGGACGCTCGAGATTCGCTTGATTTAGCGCCAGGTTCAAACAAATGTAGTGAGAGCTTAAATCAAAGCCACAGAGATTGCTAGATCTTTGTGGGCAACTTTCTTCGAGGTCCGTGGCAAGCGCCGTTGCTTCGCCGCTGACCACAAATTACGAGCCAATATTGCATTGATTATGGATTCTGCAACTTCCAAAGTGGATAACCCTATGGTTCTATTCCATTTTTGAAGGATCGAGGAAATTGGATTATTGAATTTTTCCTGTTTTAATGTTTTTATTTTGCATAGTTTATTATTGTACAAGGGTGCAATATGTTTGTGATATCCTTTGGAGTGTGCAGTGCAAAACCGCTCATTGCAACTTAGTTTTAAACTTTGTAAAAAGTATGATTCAAATTTTCTATTTTCAAGCCTTAACATTGTTAAATTACTGTACAAGTATGTACTGTCACTGCTGCATAGTTTGAATGCTCATAGTTTTTTTTGTAATTCTCAGTGTAATTTCCACACCTGCTGTTCCAGTTAATGTAAAATAACCCTTAAAAAAGCTGATCTTGAAGCATTAATGTCCACAGTACTGTATAATCAAAGAAGGAATTCAACCATGAAATGGCAAACGGGTCCTTGTTTTGTAATTAGAGACATGGGCCGTGATTTTACTAACCTTGGCGGGCAGTGACGGGTCCCAACCCCGCTGCTGTCTTCATCCCGGCCTCTGAAATGAATTTCCCCTGATTGGGCTTGTTAAGCCTGCCCAGCGCGTTTCCCGGCCATTTAGAGGAAGCGGGTCTGGTGATGTCATTTGATGACTCATCATCAGCCGGTTTCCTTAAAGGGGACCATGGCCAACTTTATTTTGACAGTTGTGCTGTCAGTGTTCTACAGTATTGAGGTGCTGCAAACACTGACGAGCACTACACAGAAGTGCAGGGCTGCACCCAGGTTCTCCCATGACTCGCTCCATATGCTTATGGAGGGAGTCATAGCATACAGGGAGGTCCTCGTCCCTTGCCATGGGCGGAAGAGACCTCCCCAGGAGATCAACACAGCCTGGTTGCACATTGCAGAGGAGGGTACAAGCAGGGATGTGGTCAGGAGGACCTGGGTGCAGTGCCGCAAATGTTTCAAGGATCTCAGTAGATCACGAAACGTTAGTACAAAGCCACACTCAACCTCATCCTGCTGTGCCTCTCATCACATCCCCATCACCTACCCTACTCCTGCACATCCTTACTCACACCAACTCACCTTGCACCTCCACCCATCCCTCCCTATCTACATTATCGCATCCCCATCTCACTAGCCACCACTCACATTCTCCCTCATCCTAGTGCAATTTTACCAATTAACAACACACAAGGATAGGCACTTGGGTGTTTTATGCAATGTTCATGTGAAGTTCTGTAAATGTGCTGTCAAACATTGAAACCTTTTATTTTCAACACTTTGCATTCTTGGACAGATTTGTGTGCACCTTTTGAAAGTGGCTTAGTGAGTTGCAGTGAATGGTGAGACATAACGGTACCCCCCACAATGGTGGTGAGTGTGAAAGGAATGCCTTGGGCATGGTAGGGATGCTTTATGGTGTTGGTGTGGGGTGATGCCAACCTGGCATCTCATGTGGCAGCCAGGGTATACAGCGTCAAGTGAAGTAAAATCTGGCCATGGTGAGGCCATCCCTTGCCTCCTGGGCAGCAGTGTTTGCATTCTAACCAATGTTTTGTACAAATTTATCATTACTTTGTTACTCTTATACTCTATTCCCTTATTTATATTAAAAAATTATATTGGCTTTTTTTGAATGCCTTTATCTATTTGCACTCACATTTTCAGAGAATTATGTATTGGAACCCCCTAGGTCTGTTTGTTCATCCACACCCTTCACCATCTTTCTATTCAGTGTATACTCATTCCTTATTTTTCCTCCCAAAATGTATTGTCTCCTACTTAACCACACTAAATTGCATCTTCCACCTTTCTACCCATTCTGCTAACTTAGCTGTCTTCCTGAAGACCTTTTACAGTCTTTCTTACTAGTTGCCAACCTGCCTACTTTTGTGTTGTCAGCAACTTTTGAGATTGTGCTCACTGTGCCCAAATCTAAATCATCTATATATACAGAGACCAAAAGTGGAGCTTGCCATAGCTGTATTGGTAACAACCCAGTTAACATACATGGCACCTTTTCCGTTGCTTTTATAGTCTTGGTATAACGGGATAGCCAAAACTTTACCCAATACTCCAGTTGCAGCCTGATGAAGGTTTCGTGCAAGTTCAACATTACATCCAGATTGTTCCCTGTACCGCTTGCTGGACAGGTTAAGGAGAGGAATATGAGGAAGGTCCATGTGTGGCTATAGGGCTGATGCAGGAGGGAATGGTTCACAATCTTGGGGTATTGGAATAAGTTCTGGAATAAAGGGTGGCTTTCAACCAAGTCAAATTAGCGTCAACATGATTGTGGAGAATGCAAACAGAGCTGCAAGGGTGGATTCAAATTAATAATAGGAGGAGTATGGGGAAAGTCTAGGTTTGAGACTCGAGAAGGGAACATGATTAATAAAGCAACATGTTGGAATAGAAGCAGAAGATTTTGCTGAAATAAATAGTGAGAAAATATTATCAGAGAAGGAAGAGGCTTTGAGCAGGGGAAAGATAAAAGGGATAAAGAATATCAAAAAATTATTGCGAAAACCAGGTGGAAGAAGAAGAAAGGTTAATGTTCCAAGAAAATGGAGAGGATTATGAATGTACAAAGCATTGAAAACAAAATTGGAGAGTTAGCAACATTAATTGTGAAAGGATAAGATATAGAGTTTGACAAATCTATTTGAGGATGTAACTAGCAGGGTAGATAAAGGGGAACTAGTGGATGTAGTATATTTGGCTTTACAAAAGACATTTGATAAAGTGCCACACAAAAGGTTGTTGCACAAGATGAGGACTTATGAGGTTAGTGGTAATATATTAGCATGGATAGAGAATTGGTTAAAGGGCAGAAAACAGAGAGTAGGAATAAACGGGTCATTTTCAGGTTGGCAGGCTGTTACAAGTGGGGTGCTGCGAGGATCAGTGCTGGGGTCTCCGCTATTTACAATCTATGTTCATGATTAGATGAAGGGACCGAGTGCAATGTATCCAAGTTATCCAAGTTTGCTGGCGACACAAAACTAGGTGGGAAGGTAAGCTGTGAGGAGGATACGAAGAGTCTGCAAAGGGATATAGACAGGTTAAGTGAGCGGGCAAGAAGGTGGCAGATCCAGTAGAATGTGGGGAAACGTAAGGTTATTCACTTTGGTAGGAAGAATAGAAAAACAGAATATTTTTTAAATGGTGAGATTCTGTTAAATGTTGGTGTTCATAGGGATTTGGGTGTCCTTGTACAGGAAACACAAAGTTAACATGCAGGTACAGCAAGCAGATAGGAAGGAAAATGGTATGTTGGCCTTTATTGCCAGGGTGTTGGAGTACAAGAGTAAGGAAGTCTTGCTGCAATTATATAGGGCTTTGGAACAATGTTCCCTGTAAAAAAAATTTGGCTCTGCACGGCCCCTTTAAGGGGCTGCACAGGCCATTCAAAATATTGCGCATGCGCAGTTTTTACATTGAAAAACCGGCTGCGCGGAGCTTAAAGGGTATATGGATCTGGAGTACTGTGTACAGTTTTGGTCTCCGTACCTAAGGAAGGATATCGGGTCCCAATCCAGAGGTTGAGCACAAAATCCAGGATGACATTCCATTGCAGAACTCGGGGAGTGCTGCACTGACGGAGGTGCCGCGTTTCAGATGAGACGTTAAACCGAGGCCCTGTCTGCCCTTTCAGGTGGTCGTGAAAGACCCCATGTTACTATTTCGAAGTACAGCAGGAGAGTTCTCCCCAGTCTCCTGGCCAATAGTCCTCTCTCAACCAACATCAGTAAAACAGATTATCTGGTCATTATCACATTGCTGTTTGTTAGACCTTGCTGTGCATAAATTGGCTGCCCCGTTTCCTACATTACAACAGTGACAACACTTCAAAAATACTTCATTGACTGTAAAGCGCTATGGGACGTCCTGAGGTTAAGAAAGGCGCTAAGTAAATGTAAGTTTTTTTCTTAGTAGGAGGGTCTTAATGGAGGAGAGGGAGATGGATGTGTTTCAAAAGAAGAATGTACTTGCATTGCTATAGTGCCTTTCATGTCCTCTGGGCAGCCCAAAGCGCTTTACAGCCAATAAGCAAAAACAACAACAACTTGCATTTATATATCGCCTTTAATGTAGTGAAACATCCAGTTTCACAGGAGCAATATCAAACAAAATTTGACACCTAGCCACATAAGGAGATATTAGGACAGATGACCAAAAGCTTGGTCAAAGAGCGTCTTAAAGGAGGAGGGAGAGGTGAAGAGGTTTAAGGAGGTAATTCCAGATTTTAGGGCCTAGGAGGCTGAAAGCACGGCTGCCAAAGGTGGAGCGATTCAAATAGGGGTTGCACAAGAAGGCAACATTGGAGGAGTGCAGAAGTCTCGGAGGGTTGTAGGGCTGGAGAAAGTTACAGAGATAGGGAGGGGCAAGGCAATGGAGAGATTTGAAAACAAGGATGAGAATTTTAAATTTGAGGTGTTGCCAGACTGGGAGCCAATGTAGGTCAGCGAGAACAGGGGTGATGGGTGAACGGGACTTGGTGCCAGTTAGGATACAGGCGACAGAGTTTTGGATGAGCTCAAGTTTATGGAAGATGGGAGACCGGCCAGAAAAGTGTTAGAATAATCAAGTCCAGAAGTAACAAAGGCATGGATGAGGGGTTCAGCAGCAGATAAGCTGAGGCAGGGGCAGAGTCAGGCGATGTTACGGAGGTGCAAGTAGGTGGTTTTGGTGATGGTGTGGATATGTGATCGGAGCTCCTCTCGGTCAAATACGACACCAAGGTTGCGAACAGTATGGTTCACCCTTAGACAGTTGCCAGGGTGAGGGATGGAGTCGGTGGCTAGGGACTGAACACAATAGCTTTGGTCTTCCCAATATTTAGTTGGAGGACATTTCTGCTCATTCAGTACTGGATGCCGAACAAGCAGTCTGACAGTTTAGAGACAGTGGAGGGGTCGAGAGAGGTGGTGGTGAGGCCGAGCTGGGTGTCGTCAGCGTACTTGTGGAACCTGACGTGTTTTCGGATGGTGTCACTGAGGGGGAGCATGTAGATGAGAAATAGGGGGCCAAGGATAGATTCTTGGGGGACTCGAGGTAACGGAGCGGGAAGAGAAGCTATTGCTAGTGACTCTGTGGCTACGACTGATTAGATAAGAATGGACCCAGGTGAGTGCAGTCGCATCTGACTGGATGATGGAGGAGAGGCATTGGAGGAGGATGGTGTCGTCACCTGTGTCAAAGGCTGCAGACAGGTCGGGAAGAACAAGGAGGGATAGTTTACCACAGTCACACTCACACAGGATGTCATTTGTAACATAGACCTGTCAAATCTATGAATACAATTCAGCCCCAAAACATAACTGAAACTTCAAATAATTTTTTTTTTTAAATCACATTTTTAAAATAACTATAAATCACAAAATAACTATTTTAAACAATCATTTAAATTTTTGAAAAAATTAATTACAGTTTCTAACGGGGCTAAAAATAAACTTACCTTTAAAGTATTTAAAAATAATAAACCTGTGGAAAAAATGTTTTAATTTGACTTAATTCACCACTTACCTTGTTAAAAGCAGGCCTTGCGACTGCTTTTTATAAGCGTAGCTGCTGGAGACTTACACTCCCGGAAAAAAACGGAAGTTCCAGGCATACGCGCTGCCTCTCTGGTGCACGCGTTCGACCTCTGAACCCCTTCCTTCAAGGGAACGGAAGTTCTGGTTTCCCGCGCATGCACAGTGCATGCACAAAACCGGCACTTTAGTTGGGCCTACGCGTGAGTACCCAGCGCGTACTCACCCGTGGGGACCCGAAGTTCTGGCCCTATATAATCTGTTTTGGTGCTGTCCATTGAGGGGTAAATGTTGTCTCGAGCTCCCCTCCTCTTCCTTGAATAGTGCCATGAGACCTTTTACATTCACTTGTGAAAGCAGATGGGGCTTCAGTTTAATGTCTGATCTGAAAGACGGGAATGCTATTATATATGGTCCAAGTGGTTAAAAGTACGGCAGGCAGTTGTGGGGTGAAAGGGGGTTGGGTGCGGGGGGGAGGGTGGCGGGTAATGCACAAGATGCTGGAGTCAGAAGAATATAGAAAGTGTAGTTAGGAGTTGAAAAAGATTAGAAGGCCTAACATCAAAAAAGTCTGGGGTATTGAATAAATTTTTAGATTAATTAAAGGAGTAAGTCATGGCAGGAGAGCTCAGACCCGTGTTCTGCTCCTCCTGCTCTATGTGGGAAATCAGGGACGCTGCCAGTGTCCCTGGCGACCATGTGTGCGGGAAATGCATCCAGCTGCAGCTACTTGTAGACCGCATTGTGGCGCTCGAGCTGCGGGTGGATGAATTTTGGAGCATACGCGATGCTGAGAGGCTCGTGGATAGCACGTTTAGCGAGTTGTTCACGCCTCAGGGTAGGGCAGCACAGGGGGTGACCATCAGGCGGAGCAACAAAGGCAGGCAGGTAGTGCAGGGAACCCCTGCGGACATCCCCCTTTCAAACAAGTATACCGCTTTGGATACTGTTGAGGGGGATGACTCACCAGGGGAAGGCAGCAGCAGCCAACTTCCTGGCACTGGCGGTGCTCCTGCTGCCCAGGAAGGGGGGAAAAAGAGTGGGAGAGCAATAGTGGTAGGGGATTCTATAGTAAGGGGAACAAATAGGCGTTTCTGTGGCCGTAGACGTGAATCCAGGATGGTTTGTTGCCTCCCTGGTGCCAGGGTCAAGGATGTCACTGAGCGGCTGCAGGGCATTCTGGAGGGGGAGGGTGAACAGCCAGTGGTCGTGGTCCACATTGGTACCAACGACATAGGTAAAAAGAGGGATGAGGTCCTGCAGCAAGAATTTAGGGAGCTAGGTGAAGGATTAAAGAGCAGGACCTCAAGGGTTGTAATCTCTGGATTACTCCCAGTGCCACGTGCTAGTAAGTATAGAAATAGGAAGATAGAACAGATGAATGCGTGGCTAAAGGGATGGTGCAGGGGGGAGGGCTTTAGTTTCCTGGATCACTGGGTCTGCTTCTGGGAAAGGTGGGACTTGTACAAGTCGGACGGTTTACACCTGAATCAGAGGGGAACCAATATCCTTGCGGGGAGGTTTGCTAGCACTGCTGGGGGGGGTTTAAACTAACTTGGCAGGGGGATGGGGTACAGAGTGGAGCTATAGTAGGGGGTGATTTACAGCCAAATACAGAGGGGAAAACAAGTCAGCTGGGAAGGCAAAGCAAATATGTGAAGGCAAAAGAGAATATGGCAGGGCTGGAAGGCATTTATTTTAATGCAAGGAGTCTTGCAAATAAGGTGGATGAACTGAAGTTGTTGTTGAACACATGGGAGTACGATATTGTTGCTATCACGGAGACATGGTTGAGGGAGGGTCAGGACTGGCAGCTCAATATTCCGGGGTATAGAATCTTCAGGCGAGACAGAGGGGGGTGTAAAAGGGGAGGGGGTGTTGCAATATTAATTAAGGAGTCAATTACTGCTGTAAGGAGGGATGATATATTAGCGGGTTCCTCAAATGAGGCCATATGGGTAGAACTTAAAAACAAAAAGGGGGCAAGCACTTTGCTGGGAGTGTACTATAGGCCCCCAAACAGTCAGGGGGAGATAGAGGAACAGATATGTAGGCAAATCTCAGAAAAGTGCGAAAATAATAGGGTAATAATAGTGGGGGATTTCAACTTCCCCAATATAAATTGGGATAGTCAGAGTGTGAAAGGCTTAGAGGGTGCAGAATTCTTAAAGTGCATCCAGGAGAGCTTTTTGAGCCAACATGTAGAAAGTCCTACAAGAGAGGGGGCGGTACTGGACCTAATTCTGGGGAATGTAGCCGGGCAAGTGGTGGAAGTGTCAGTAGGAGAGCATTTTGGCGACAGTGACCACAATTCGGTGAGATTTAAGGTGGTCATGGAAAAAGACAAAGACGGCCCGGAAATAAGGGTTCTAAATTGGGGGAAGGCCGATTTTAATATGATAAGGCAGGATCTGGCCAAATTGGACTGGGAGCAGCTACTTATAGGAAAATCCGCATCAAAACAGTGGGAGACTTTCAGAAGGGAAATAGAGAGAGTACAACGCCAACATGTTCCTGTAAAGGTCAAGGGTGGGACCAACAAGCAAAGGGAACCTTGGATGACAAGGGATATACAAAAATGCATTAGAAATAAAAGGGGGGCTTTTGGCAGTTACAAAAGACTAAAGACGGAAGAAGCCCTAGAGGAGTATAAAAAATGCAGGGGCATACTTAAAAAAGAAATTAGGAGGGCGAGGAGGGGCCATGAAATAACACTGGCGAGCAAAATAAAGGAAAATCCTAAGATGTTTTATAAGTATATTAAGGGCAAGAGGATAACCAGGGAAAGGGTAGGGCCCATTAGGGACCAAAGTGGCAATCTGTGTGTAGAGCCAGATGATGTAGGCGGGGTTTTAAATGAATTTTTTGCATCTGTGTTCACTATGGAGAAAGACGATGCAGACATAGAAATCGGGCAAGGGGGCTGTGACATACTTGAACATATTAGCATCGAGAGGGAGGAGGTGCTAGTGGTTTTAGCAGGCCAAAAAGTGGATAAATCCCCAGGCCCAGACGAGATGTATCCCAGGCTGCTGTGGGAGGCAAAGGAGGAGATTGCAGGGGCTCTGACACAAATTTTCAGAACCTCTCTGGCCACAGGGGATGTACCAGAGGACTGGAGAACAGCTAACGTAGTACCATTATTCAAGAAGGGTAGCAGGGATAAACCAGGGAATTACAGGCCAGTGAGCCTAACATCTGTGGTAGGGAAATTATTGGAAAAAATTCTGAGGGACAAAATTAGTCTCCACTTGGAGAGGCAAGGATTAATCGGGGATAGTCAGCATGGCTTTGTCAAGGGTAAATCATGTCTGACAAATCTGATTGAATTTTTCGAGGGGGTGACTAGGGGGGTGGATGAGGGAAATGCTGTGGATGTGGTTTACATGGACTTCAGTAAAGCTTTTGACAAAGTCCCGCATAGGAGACTGGTCAAGAAGGTAAGAGCCCATGGGATCCAGGGTGCCTTGGCGCGTTGGATCCTAAACTGGCTGAGTGGCAGGAGGCAGAGGGTGATGGTCGAAGGTTGCTTTTGTGACTGGAAGCCTGTGTCCAGTGGGGTACCTCAGGGATCGGTGCTGGGTCCCTTATTGTTTGTGATCTACATAAATGATTTGGATGAGAATGTAAAAGGTATGATCAGTAAGTTCGCAGATGACACGAAAATTGGTGGGGTGGTAAATTGTGAGGAGGAAAGCCTCAGGCTACAGGACGATATAAACGGGTTGGTCAGATGGGCGGAAAAGTGGCAAATGGAATTTAACCCTGAAAAGTGCGAGGTGATGCATTTTGGACGGACAAATAAGGCAAGGGAATACACAATGAGTGGTAGGACCCTAGGAAGTACAGAGGGTCAGAGGGACCTTGGTGTACATGTACATAGATCCCTGAAGGCAGCGGAACAGGTAGATAAGGTGGTTAAAAAGGCATATGGGATACTTGCCTTCATTAGCCGAGGCATAGAATATAAGAGCAGGGAGGTTATGATGGAACTGTACAAAACGCTGGTGAGGCCACAGCTGGAGTACTGTGTGCAGTTCTGGTCGCCTCACTATAGGAAGGATGTGATTGCTTTGGAGAGGGTGCAGAGAAGATTCACCAGGATGTTACCTGGGATGGAGCGCCTCAGCTATGAAGAGAGGCTGGACAGGCTGGGGTTGTTTTCCTTGGAGCAAAGAAGGCTGAGGGGGGACCTGATTGAGGTGTACAAAATGATGAGGGGCATAGATCGGGTAGACAAAGAGGAACTTTTCCCCTTAGTAGGGGGGTCAATAACAAGGGGGCATAGATTCAGGGTAAGGGGCAGGAGATTTAGAGGGGATTTGAGGAGGAACTTTTTCACCCAGAGGGTGGTTGGAATGTGGAACTCAATGCCTGAAAGGGTGGTAGAGGCAGGAACCCTCACAACATTCAAGAAGCATTTGGATGAGCACTTGAAATGCCATTGCATACAAGGCTATGGACCAAATGCTGGAAAATGGGATTAGACTGGACAGGGATGGATGGGCGGCGCAGACACGATGGGCCGAAGGGCCTCTTTCTGTGCTGTAAAACTCTATGACTCTAATAATATAAAAGGAAATAGTAAGGACTTTATAACCATATGAAAAGTAAAAAAAAGTAGTTAGAGAAGCTAGGACTGCTCGGGGATGAAGAGGGGAACTGAATTTTAGAGTATTAAAGTATGGCAGAGATATTAAGTAAATACTAGTTGATTTCCCATGGCATTGTACATGGGAAGTCAAGACCAACTCTAATCTTTAGGAGAAGTGATGTTAGAGGGTGAGGGATATTTGTAAAAATTCTCATCTTTCCGTTATAAATTTCTATAGCTTTCGATATAGTGGAAACTGCATACGTAAACTTGTCACACTGTAATTATACCCTCCCACTGGTGTGGTGATACAGTCCCTTCACCCAAAGGAGGGTGTTATTATAGGGACAAGCTTTAATGGGCAGTTTCCATTACAAAAGTGAAAATAGGACTTAATAATGGAAAAATATTGACAGGAATTGAACTTGGGTGCAAGATTTTTGATGCAATGATTTTGCATTGGTTTTTACAAGTAATGATGGAAGAAAGAATATACGTACACTAGAGAAGGATACGGAACAATTGTTAGACATAACTGTTGAACAAGAATTAGTTATCTAAAAAAAATAGATAAGTCACTGGGCCAGGTAACAGAAGTCCAGTTAGTTTAGTGTTGGTTTCAGCGTCAGGAATGGGTAAATGCTTAGAATACATAATTTGAGATAAAATGAGGGAGTATTTACAAATACACGAGTTAATGAAGGACAGGCAAGTCATGTTTGACAAATTTAAGATTTTTTTTCTCAAGAAGTGATCGATTTGGATAAAAGAAATATAACAGATGTAGTTTATATGGATTTTTAGAAGGTGTTTGCGAACTTGTCTCAGAAGATGCTAATTATAAAAATTCTGGCATTTGCTACAAGACTAAGTTTGCAACATGGATAGAAAGTTGGTTGCCAGACAGGAAACCGAGTTAGGGTGAGGTGGAGTCGCTCAGATTTGAGTTGTGTATCCCAGGGGGTCAGTGCTGGGTCCACTTTTGTATATATAACACATATATATGTCCCTCTTGGACATAGGGAACACAAATTCAAAATTTGCTGAAAACCCAAAAGAAGGGGGTTGGCAACCAGTGGGAAGGGTTGTAAAAGATTCCAGGAAGACATCGATTAATTAGCAGAATGGATAGATAGGTGACTGATGCAACTTAATGTGGATAAGTATGAGGTAATACATTTTGGGAGTTAAAACCAGGAATGAGAGTATACAATCAATGGAAAGATGCTAAAGGGTGCGGAGGAACAGCAAGACCTAGGAACTGAAATGCATCATTTGATGTACAAGTATATGCAGATAAAATCATAAAAAGCCATAGGGAGCACATAGCATAGATTATTCAGGATTTTGCTAGGGGTAGGGAAACTATTATGAGGAAATTTGAAATGCTGGGACTATTTCAACTGGAGCAGGGAAAGTCAAGAGGAGATTTAAAGAGGTTTTAACATTTGTGAAGGATTTTGATAGAGTGAATAGAGAAAGACGATTTTCTCTGGTTGAGGAGTCCGTGAGAAGGGGATCATCAATTTAAAATTGTCACCCAATAGAGTGAGGAGAGAGATTCAGAGAAATTTCTTTGCAGAGTTGTTGGAGCATGAAATGCTTTGGCAGTGGGAGGAGTTCATGCCGAGACTATTGCATCTTTCAAGGGAAAATAGGATAAATATTTGATTCAAAGGAAGATGCACGGCTGTGAGGAGAGAACAAGGCAGTGGAATTAGTTTTGGATTGCTCTAGCAAAAAGCCAACGCAGACACAATGGGCCAAATGACCTCATTCTGTGCTGTGAACTGAAATGGTTGCATGGTTAAAGATTTATCTTTGAAAAACATACCAAATGTTTACAAAATATTTAGTTGGCTAAGCATTTTTAATGGATTGCAGTTGTTGTCCAGTTACTATTCAATACACTTTGAAATTGTTTGGAAATGATTGGTATACATATTTCACATGTAAATGCATGTTCTGCAAAATAGAGCATGTTATTCTTTGGATCATCTATGTAAGGATATTGAAAACATTTTTGTTTTTCAATTGTCTCAATTGAATCTTTGGACTGCTGGCTGATCCCAGGAAATCTCCTCGGGCCAACCAGTTTCATAAGTTTCAATTCATGTATTCGCCACCATGAATCAGTACTGAACCCTCTGATGAGTATAAGAGGGATAGAAAACTATGATTTATCATAATCTCTCTGCTTGTGTCTTTTTAGCAATCCTGTAGGTCAGGCTGTTATATAGAGTTGAAAGGAGACAGTTTTTTAAAATTCCTATTCTGTTGTGATGTATTAAATATTGCATATAACGCATATCTAATTGTTAGACTTTCTTAAATTTTCTTTTTACTTTTTTAGAAAATCAGTTGGTAATCTTGTTGGCTGATGTAAAGGCACCCTATTATAAGCCAAAACCAAAAGTGGTGTTACAGTGGAGGTGAGTAGCCATTTTGTAGTGCCTCTCTTGCTTTTATAGTTTTAAAGTACAGTGGTTGATCAAATAATTTTTTGTCCTTTTATTCCTTTCAGTGATCAAGTGATTACCAGTGTGGTACCAGGGGACTATGATGGAGACTCGCAAATGGACGTCCTCCTCACTCTTCATTCTAAGAAGGTTGATGACAACACAACCGCTGTTATCTTCTGGGGAAATAATCAAACATTAGGTAAACTTGTGCTCGTTACTAAATGTGCTTTGATTATTTTTTGTCAAAGAAATCATACTGTTCTACCAATATAAATCTTTTTCTATCTGATTACTGAAAGAAAAAGACTGATATGAGTAAGGTCTACCCCTTGTGAAATTGCCTCTTAAAGAATGCTTTTACAGTGTATTTCTGATAATATTTACACAAAATATTTAATTATATAATGCTTCAAATTAAGCAATGTAAATAACACCAAAGTGAGAATTTAGTGCCAAAATTTGAATTATCAGATACTTTGAATTTAGAGTAGACTGTTATTTGTTTCAAAAATAATGTTATTGTAGTCTTCATGTACAAACTCTGAACATCTAATTCTGCACTGGAACAATGATAATTCCAACAGAATCGTCTCAAATCGTGCCACCATTGAATGTTTCAATTTGGCAGGGGGTGGGGAGAAATAAATCTCACTATTTCTTAATATGAGTTAGAAAGACAAAGAACTGTCTTTCAGGATTTCAGGACGTCCCAAAGCACTTTACAGCCAATAAATTATTTTTTGAAGTGAGGCTATTCTAATTTAGGAAACACGGCAGCCAATTTGTGCACAGCAAGGTCCCACAAACAGCAATGAGATAATGGCCAGATAATCTGTTTTATTAATGCTGGCTGAGGGATAAATATTGGTTATGACACCAGGAAGAACTTCTTTGCTCTTCAAAATTGGGCCATGGAATCTTTTCCATCCACCTGAGAGGGCAGACTGTGCCTTGGTTTAATGTCTCATTCAAAAGGCAGCAGCTCCGACAGTGCAGCACTCCCTCAGTACTGCACTGGAGTGTCCGCCTAGATTTTGTGCTCAAGCCTCTAAAGTGGGACTTAAACCCACAAACTTCTGACTCAGAAGCGAGTGCGCTACCACTGAGCTACAGCTGACGTTATTAGGGGCCCATAGATTGTCACTATAGCTAGGCTCCTGTGACTGGACCGTTATAATTTTTTACCTTTCTGGATTTTATATCTTTTTAAAGCGTGTATAATTGTTCATTTCTAGCAAATCATGGTAAAACTCTATTATTGTACTGCATAAGAATTTTCATTCGCTAGTTGTATGTAAATTAATTGATCTTTTTATTCTTAGATCCAAAACTTTTTACCACTTTAAAACAGAGCTTTTTGGACGAACCACTAGTACTGGAGTAAGTACTCTGTCTGTTTTAACCTGTATTAGAATATGAGCAACTGTATAATGAGCAGTGCCATTTGATCTCTTCTGTTAACTTGTTTGCTTCTATTGGATGAGTTCCATCAACTCACAATCTAGTCACAGAGCAAAGTGATAGACAGAGATGATTGGTTAGAAAGATTTATTGGAGAGAAAATCAGGATATGAAAAAAAGATAATGCCAGATCATCATAAATATAGTGTGATGACATTAAATGCTAAAAATATTGAATAAATCTAATTTCTAAACAAAATGTGTGTTAAATGACTTGCATCTACATTGCATCTTTTACATGGAAATACATCCAAAGGCACTTCATGGAGGAATGAGTTGTAAAAAAATTGTAAATTTGAATGCAAAAGTAAAGAAAGACTTAAAGGAAAACTTACATTTATATAACGCCTTTCACGACCACCGGATGTCTCAAAGTGTTTTACAGCCAATTAAGTACTTTTGGAGTGTAGTCACTGTTGTAATGTGGGAAAAGTACACTATGATGTATTTGGAAGCCATAGATTAAAGCATATTTTATAACAAATTGCATTTGTATAGTGCTCCCTTCATACAGAAAGGCAGCAGAGTGCTAGTGAGGTGTTTCTTACTTATACCTTCTGCATTGATGAAAACCAAAAACCGTGTTTATGGGTGATGGGCCTGATGGCCTTTTCTTATGCTGAGTACTAACTTAACACGTATGTGACTATACATTTAAACTGGCTCAAGTGAACAGCTATTGTAATATTGATATTAAAAATTAACATCTGAAACAAGTAAATCATGAAGAAAAGAAATATAGTGTCTTTCACAACCTCAGGACATCCTAAAGCACTTTGCAGCCAAAGAAGTTCTTTGAAGTGTAGTCGCCATTGTAATGTAGGAAATGCGGCAGCCAGTTTGCACATAACAAGGTCGCACCATCAGCAATGTAATAATGACCAGGTAATCTGTTTGTATTGCTGCTTGAGGGATAAATATTTGTCAGGACACCAAGGAGAATGACCCTGCTCCTCTTCGAATAGTGCCATAGGATCTTTTACATCCACGTGTGAGGGCAGACAGGGCTTTGCTTTAGCATCTCATCTGAAAGACCTCCAACAATGCAGCACTGGAGTGTCGGCCTAGATTGTGTGCTCAAGTCTCTGGAGTGGAACTTGAGTCCATGACCTTCTGACTCAGAAATGAGAGTGCTACCAACTGAGCCTCGGCTGACGCATGATATTTATATACAGCGATTTACTTGTACTTCTTGCAATTTAGTATACTGTATGTCGCTGCTCATGATGCGGTCTCCTCTACATTGGGGAGACCAAACGCAGATTGGGCGACCGCTTTGCGGAACACCTCCATTCAGCCCATAAGGGTGACCCTGAGCTTCCGGTGACCTGTCACTTTAATTCTCTGCTTCACTCCCTCTCTGATCTCTCTGTCCTCGGCCTAATACATTGTTCCAATGAAGCTCAACGTAAGCTCGAGGAACAGCACCTCATCTTTCGATTAGGCACTTTACAGCCTGCTGGACTCAACATCGAGTTCAACAATTTCAGATAATAATCCCTGCCCCCATTTTTCATGCTGTATGATTTTTGCCACTCCCATTTGCAACATTTTATCTTTCCTGCCTCTTACAAAAGTACAGGATGTTCTTTCAATTCCTTCCTCCCAAGAGGACCTGCGGGAAGGAGGGAGGAGGACAGTAGGAATATGTTTGTGTGTGTGTGTGCTAGGCCGATGTAGCAGAGCCTGGTCTCCAATCGTCTTGGATCCCCTTGCCATTGGACCAAGACCTTGCTCTGTCAAGCCCGTGTGGTAGCTGGTGTGCAACGGCCACCCCACGTTAAAAGAATTCACACACAGGCATCTTCCACCCTTTAAAATGAAGTTCGGGACCTGGAATGTCAGGACCCTCATGGAGCGCACGTCAACCCAAGCACCCCACCCACCCACCCCTTCAACCACCGTCTGCCCCACCTGTGACAGAGACTGTAGGCCCCGCATTGGACTCATCAGTCACCTGCAAACTCATTTTTAATGTGGAAGCAAGTCATCCTCGGTTCCGAGGGACTGCCTAAGCGAGAGAGAGAAGAGATATAGAGAGTAGTCACACGTATTAATCCTACTAGACACACCATTGATCATGCTAACCACATAAAATGTTCTCTCATTCAGCAGAAAAGGGGTTAACTATCAAATGTACCTATGCTTATTCTTTAATATATGTTCAGATTTAAAATTCAGAATTTGCTATAAGAATATGCTGCAAAAGTGCTATATTTGCACTGTTGCTTCTCATAGTAATTCAGATGCCAATAAGGTAACTCAAATGTCACAAACAATCTTTTTTGAATACTCACCTGTTCCTATATAGAAGAGTGTGCTGGGCACTTGAAATGAGGTCTATACCAACGCACTGCTGGCTAATCTGCCACCAGACATTTTTTTGATGTTCTGCAACATTTTGTACAAAGTACAGTATTCAACAAAAGGATATCCTCACCTGACCCCATCAGCCTCCACGTTCAACGGATCATCCTCCGCCATTTCTGCCACCTACAGGGCGATGCCACCACCAAACACACATTCCACTTCTCTTTCAGCATTCCGAAGGGACCGTTTTTCCCACGACACCCTGGTCTATTCTTCAATTACCACCAACATCTGCTTCCCTTCCCATGCTAGCACAGGAGATGCAACACCTGCACTTTCATCTCCTCCCTTCCCACCAGTCTGGGGCCCTAAACAGTCCTTCCAGGTGAAACAGTGATTTATTTTGTACTTCGTTTAATTTAGTATAGTGTATTTGTTGCTCACGACACAGTCTCCTCTACATTGCGGGGACCAAATGCAAATTGGGTAATCACTTTGCTGAACACCTCCCCTCAATCCGCAATCCTGACCCTGAGCTTCCGGCCACTTGCCATTTTAATTCTCCGTCACACTCTGATCTCTGTCCTCAGTCTCCTACACTGTCCTAAAATAATTTACTTCCTCAGATAAAAATTGATGGAGGAGGTACTAAAAAAGCTGGCTGTACTTAGTCGATAAGTCACCAGGACTGGATGGGATGCATCCTTGGATGCTGAAGGAAGTAAGGGTGGAAATTGCAGAGATATTGGGCATAATCTTTCAATCCTCCTTAGATACAGGGTTGGTGCCAGAGGACTGGAGAATTGCAGATGTTACACCCTTGTTCAAAAAAGGGTGTAAGGATAAACCCAGCAACAACAGACCAGTCAGTTTAACCTCGGTAGTGGGGAAACTTTTAGAAACGATAATCCTGGACAAAATTATCAGCCACTTGGACAAGTGTGGACTATTTAAGGAAAGCCAACACTGATTTGTCAAAGACAAATAGTGTTTAACTAACTTGATTGACTTTTTTGATGAGGTAACAGAGAGGGTTGATGTGGTGTACATGGACTTCCAAAAGGCGTTTGATAAAGTGCAACATAATAGGCTTGCCAGCAAAATTGAAGTCCATGGAATAAAAGGGACAATGGCAGCATGGATACGAAACAGAGAGCAGCGGTGAACGGTTGTTTTTCAGACTGGAGGAAGGTACATGGTGGTGTTCCCCAGGGGTCGGTGCTAGGACCACTGCTTTTCTTGATATATATTAATGACATGGACTTGGGTGTACAGGCCACAATTTCAAAATTTGATGAGACAAAACTTGGAAGTATAGTAAACAGTGAGGAGGATAGTGACAGACTTCAAGAGGACACAGACAGGCTGGTGGAATGGGCGAACACGTGGCAGATCAAATTTAACACAGACAAGTGAGAAGTGATACATTTTGGTAGGAAGAACGAGGAGAGGCAATATAAACTAAAGGGTACAATTCTAAATGGGGTGCATGAACAGAGAGACCTGGGGGTGTATGTGCATAAATTGTTGAAGGTGGTCGGGTAGGTTGAGAAAGTGGTTAAAAAACCATACGGGATCCTGGGCTTCATAAATAGAGGCATAGAGTACAAAACCAAAGAAGTTATAATGAACCTTTATAAAACACTGGTTCGGCCTCAACTGAAGTATTGTGTCCAATTCTGGGCACCGCACTTTAAAAAGGATGTGAAATCCTTTGAGAGGGTACATAAAAGATTTACAAGAATGGTTCCATGGATGAGGGACTTCAGTTACGTGGATAGACTGGAGAAGCTGGGGTTGTTCTCCTTCGAGCAGAGAAAGTTGAGAAGCGATTTGATAGAGGTGTTCAAAATCGTGAGGGGTATAGACAGAGTAGATAGAGAGAAACTGTTCCCAGCGGACACAGATTTAAGGTGATTGGCAGAAGAACCAAAGGCGACATGAGGAAAAACTTTTTTACAATCATTCAATTGTGGCTCTCAAAAGAGAATTGGATACGTACCTGAAGGAAAGAAAATTTGCAAGGCTATGGGGAAAGGGCAGGGGAGTGGGACTAGCTGAAGTGCTCTTAGAGAGCTGGCACGGGCTAGATGGGCCGAATGACCTCCTTCTGTGTTGTAACCATTCTATGATTCGATAATTATTAAATTTACCAATAAAATGAATTATTTTGTGTTCGATATCCCTGCAAGACCCCTTTTCCGCAAATGCCTGCTCCCTTTTGTCTGGGGCCTGGGACTTGTTCTGCTTTAGTCCGGGTAGGAAATTTCATCTTGAAATCACCAGCGTGGGGCAACTTAGGATTTCCAGCCTCCGGGGAAATGATGGGAGTTGTGTTTTTCACCCGACTGCTGTGGACCTACATACCTAGAGTGCATCACATGATAATCAGATAGAAAAAGATCCTTCAACTGTGCCATAACCTTCCAGCTTCTGTTGATAATTTATTTGTGAGAAAGACGGATGCATTGTGGGAGTTGAATGCCAATGCCCAGAGTGCACCACCATAACTTGTCACCTGGCTTTCAGGAAGAAAGTTTACAAAATAATGTTGAGGTGCAAGCAGTGGAAATCACTTTTTTACAGCATTTTACTAAGCCCTTATAACTGGGGGAAAAAAATTAAAATTTGGCTTAAGGTAATTTCAGAAGTTGCAGGTCACTTGCCTCTCAGCTTTTTATAGTGCCATGTGGTTGATCTGTGGGATAAGCCATTGACCGTGCTGTTCGAGGCCCCTGGTTCATCATTGACCTTGGTACGCCATTAACAGATCGACAGGGCAAATATAGTGCAACATGAACGGGGAACTAAAATGTCCAATTAACGGCATTCATTGCCAAACACATTTTCTGACATTCAGGCCTAAACTTGTTATTAAAGAAACATCTGAGAGTTAATTGATAGGTAAGTTCCACATATACAAAGGAAATGCCAATCTTGTTACCTGCTAAAAATGAATTTGAACTTTAAGGAGAAAGTTACTCAGCTTTGAAATACTAGAATCTTAATCAGCTAGTGATCCTTGTGGACTGGGAGCAACTTGAAACAGAGTGAATACTGGTTAAATTATCTTACCAAAGAAGCCATTTTAATTCCAATATTTATACACTTGAATTAATACATTGTTGCATTTGTGAAGCTGAATAAATTGGATTATTTGATGAAATGGAACCCTATATGAATCTGCAATAAAGAGGGAAGATGTTGCTATTATCAAATGTAAATGGCTTATTGTTTCTTGATTGATTGCTATGATGGGGATGTAATTTTACAGGATTTTTATAGTTTATATTTTTATTATAATGTAACAGTGCATTACAAAGTCAAATTATGTATTTAAATCTGTCGAAAATAAAGATGGTTTATGTAGTGTATGTATCCGTCTACCTTTTAAGAAAACCATTGTATGTAACCGTTCACCTTTAAGAGAACTATTTTAGGTGTGGCACTACTTTGTTGGCTTCTGTATACTGTAATACCGACGGTGACCACACCGGTATATAAGTGCTGCGTCAGGATTTATTTGGCAGATTCGCCCTGACCTTCGAATAGTAAAGTCCTGTTTTAAGTTACTCTGGTAGTCTGTGTATTAATTAACTAAACAACTCACAGACTTACAGTGGCGACGAGTCCGATCGTACCCTGCGGCAACAATACTTCCGAAGCAGTTAACGAGCGTCGAGAAGAGGCAACCGCCCTCGTCGTTCTGCTGGGAGAAAACTCGAGGCTGCAGAACTAGAAAGGAAGAAGAAGTTAGAGACAAAGACTTCCATCAGCAACAGGCACTGACTGTCCCTTCTGCCACGGTGAGGAGTGAGCCGATCAGCACGAGAAGCAAGGCGGCCACGGTGACTGTGAGTCAGGGAAAGTAAAAAGAATAACCGGAGGATAAGGGCGGTGCACTCGACCACGGTCGAGGGGGAAAGGAGCCGGACAGAAGTCGCGTCCAGAGGCGCTGAGACAGGGGCAGCGTGGAGCAAGGAAGCCGCGGTACAGACAGGCTGGGGGACGCAACGGCGTCGTGAGACAGCTAGACCGCGACCGGCGAAAAAGGCCGGGCAGCGACCGACGCCACGAAGCGCTGCGACCAGGAGTGTAGGCGCGGGAAGAGATAAACTCAGCCGCAGCCGGGGAGGGAAGCACCGGACTGCGAGAGGGCTGGGAGGCGCGATTGGGAGCCGAGTGAGCGGGAGAGGCAGAGCCGACCAAGGGGAACCGAGCGAGAGCCAGCCCAGCGGCTGAAACTGTTCGCCGTCAACGGGGTGTACCCAGTGCCGGTTGCCCTGCCGAGAAAAGGGAAAGCCCTGAAGCCGACGCGCAGGCTGTGAACCTGAAAGCCAGCGGCCGTCGCCCGTGGGGAAAGTGTACCCCTCCCGCTAGGGAAGAAACGCGGGAAGCCGCCATTAGGCGGGGAAGAAGACAGAAGCGGGAAACCGCCATTGAAGTGGGCGGGGAGAGAAGATAAGCGCGGGAAACCGCCATTTTCGCGGGAACCGCCATCTTGGAAAAAAAAAATAAAAGAAAATTTAAAGAAATAATTCGTGGTGTTATCAGGAAGAGAGGAAGATGCCTAAGCATGGTAACATCAACGATTTTAATTCCGAGGTAGAAGACTGGGCCACGTATGTGGAACGCATTGAGATCTATTGTGAGGCCAATAAAATAGAAGAAGATGACAAAGCTATAACCTTGCTAAACTCGATGGGCGCGAAGACATACGGGCTCTTGAAGCATCTACTAGCACCAGCTAAACCGGCGGATCAGACTTTCGATGATATTGTGACTGTTCTGAAGGATCACTTGAACCCCACACCATTGATGTTGGCGGAACGATTCAAATTCTATGCGAGAACGCAAAGGAAAGACGAAAGCAACGCAGAATACTTGGTCGAACTGCGTAGACTAGCGAAACACTGCCAGTTTGGAGGGAATCTGACAGAGGCATTGCGAGACAAGTTCGTGTGCGGGTTGTCAAAGGAAGGAACGCAAAAGTGACTACTCGAAGAGAACGACCTTACACTTGACAGGGCTGTCCTTATTGCAGCATCGCACGAAGCCGCAGCGAAGGGAACTGCGGAAATGCAGCTAAAGGCAGCGGCACTCCGTGTGGATCAAATTACCTCGAGTACAACAAAATGCTATCGTTGTGGGAAGACAACACACGACCAGAACCAATGCTGGTTTAAGAACCAGGAATGTAGGAAATGTGGCAAACTGGGTCACATAGCTAAGGTATGCCGGTCAGGGAAGAAGACCAACAACCAAAGGAAGCCATCACAGGAAAAGTACAACAAGGTACACAAGGTGGCTGAGAAGAGTTCAGACGAACAGAATTCGGACTCAGACCCAAACAGCCAGGAGCTGGGCAGTCTGAGAATTCACAATGTGAGTAAGGAAGCTGACCTACAAACTATCTGGGTCATGCTAAAAATAGCTGGAGTCCAAGTGAAAATGGAGTTGGACACTGGATCAGCTCTATCAGTCATAAATCGAAGGGATTACCACCGGCTATTCTCACATATACCCTTAAGAGATACCAAGTTCGTATTGCAGACATACACGGGGCATAAAGTATACCCCATGGGGAAGGTAAGAGTCAAGGTGAGAGATGGGGGTAAAGAACACCCAAGAATGAACTTATACGTACTACCTGAGGGAGGACCACCACTTCTGGGACGGGAGTGGATCAAGAAAATAGACATGGAATGGCACTATCTGTCTGCACCGAGTCCTCACTCGTTATGGCTTTTAATCAGCTCAGATTCTGAAACGGATGACGATAAGACCAACCCAAATATGAAAGACAAGGCTAAAATGGACTTGCCGACTAAGGTTGGAAGAACGAAGGCATGCATAAAGGCTTATGCTCCAGAGAAGAGCAAAGTTTCAGAACAGAACTCCACCGAACAACGACAACATAGTTTGACAGAGAATTCTGAGTCTGTTCAGTTTACGGACATATCCATGACTGACGAACACCGAGCTCGGACTCAACTTTATTTCAAATTACGACAGCAAGTAGAACAAGTGAGTTACCGTCTCGAACAAGAGATGAAAACAATGAAAAAGTTCTATGACACCGAATGGGAGAATCTGGAAAGACAACAGAAGCAGCTAGCTCAAGCAGAGAGCGACCATAGAGCCATTGTGACCAATTACCGATCACACCTCCCTTATGCTGTTCAGGAGTTAGAATATTTGCAGGAAGGAGCAAATGAAGAGGAATCTTCAGGAAGCCAGGATTTTATTCCCGTTCTTCTCTACGACTCCTTACAAGCAGAGTTTGAGAAGTTGAAGGAACAGTATGAACAGGCCCAGGCTACAATCCTGGAGGGGATTAACTCGGCAACCTCCGAAAAGCTAGTTTCAGTAGAAGCATATGAGCAAGAAGTCCAAAGGCTGCAGGAAATTCTTGATGAGCTCAAGGCCAAGACAGACTCATCGGTAGAAGTTCCATCCATAGATGAGAAATTAGAGGTGAAAGACATGGCAGAACATGAAAGACAAGATGTCCAAGAACTCAAAAATATTGAAGGAAACCCAAGACAAATATGAGGCGGCAATGACCGAGGTTCAACAACTTGAACAGATTCAACTGGGAATCCTTTCAGTGGAAGAAAAGGAAACTGTAAGAAACAGAGACTGTAAGAATGGCCCCTGAACATGAGCTAGAGAGCATCAAGGCGCAACTTCTCCGAGCGCTGAAAGCCAAAGTACAAGAGGAAAAGAAGGTGAAAGCATTGGAGGAAAAGGTGGATGAAATGGAGAAGACTCTGATCCACAGTGTTCCCGTGGAAGAGTTAACGGTCAGCCAACTCCTTCATATGCTGAGGGACAAGACTCTGCAATGGGAACAATCTGAACACGAGCTTCAATCTTCAAAGGGAAGGAGTTCGGAGCTCTCAAAAGTTATGGAAATAGCTGAGGTTGCAACACAGATTTTACTGGGATGCCAAAAGTACGCTGAATCACGTCTATGTGAACAACAGAATGTTGAAACAGCTGCTCCAGTAGAAGGATTGAATAGCCCGATCAATCAATCCCCGATGGAAGGGGAAGTATTGAAATCACAAATGAGGTCATTAGTGAAGGATTTGCAGGAAACCCAGGAAGAGCGGGATGAATATGAACGCATGAAGAAGTCTCTTCAGGAAAGATGTCTAGGGAGGGAACAACAGTCGGCTAACGTCCAGTTGGGTAAGGAAGAAGTAGCAGGCCCTCTCGCTAGACTAGTTCAGGACGACACCGAATATTACCATGACCTGTTGAGTGACACGGAATATTACGAGGACTTGGTCTGCCCAGCTTGTGATGAAAACTCCCAAAGTGCAGAAATCAGGATGAAGCACTTAAAGTCTAAGGAACATAGGGAGATGGTGGCGCTACAGCTGGCAGCTGATAAGGGAGCCCCGAGAGTCTCCAAGAAGCAGAAAAGAAAAAGACGAAGCAGAAGGTGATAACCATCTAAATCATTATCACTTCTACCAGATCATGTACGTGGGCCCTACGAAGGGAGCCAAATCAGTTGGCAAGTAGGAAAAATTACCAAGGCAGTCCAGCTGTTTGTAAAAGTCAGCACTGCTGGTTCAGCAGGATGGAAGTTCAAGCTGTTAAGTCAAGGGAAAGACTATTGGATGAGTCACGCTAGCAATGTGAACCGGCTACACCACAGAGATGTTGTTTGGACTGAGTCAAGACCAGAGACTGAATCTGTGAACTGTTCCCGCAGAGACTGAATCTGTAAACTGTTTCCCGCATAGATTATACCTGTGAATTGTTTTACATGAAGTTGAATATATGTTATGTTTAATGGGGGACTAAGTATGTTGTAAGCTAAAAAGGGAGGATTGTAGTGTATGTATCCGTCTACCTTTAAGAAAACCATTGTATGTAACCGTTCACCTTTAAGAGAACTATTTTAGGTGTGGCACTACTTTGTTGGCTTCTGTATACTGTAATACCGACGGTGACCACACCTTCGATCTAGTTCCTTTTCTCTCCAGTTTTGAAGAAGGGTCAAACCCGAAACGTCAACTCAAATTTCTCTCCACGGATGTTGCCTGACTTGCTGAGTTTTTCCAGCATTTTCTGTTGTTATTCCGGTATATAAGTGCTGCGTCAGGATTTATTTGGCAGATTCGCCCTGACCTTCGAATAGTAAAGTCCTGTTTTAAGTTACTCTGGTAGTCTGTGTATTAATTAACTAAACAACTCACAGACTTTACAGTTTATCTCTATCAAAATATGTTAACAAGGCTTTGCTTTTGTTTTGTTCCCTTCAGAGGCATGTTTGTTAGGCAAAAAGCAAATATCATAAAATACTTTCCTAGACAAAAATGAGTTCAGTTAGTGGAAAGTTGTAGAATTACAGGTCTTGGCTGTTTTAGAAAACAGTTATCTGTTAAAGAGGAGCATCTCACCACTGCTTAAATCATTTGACATTGTCCAGAACAAAATCTGCTTATAACTATCAATTTGCATAAAATTAAGTAGAATGAAGAAAGTTGTATATTCTGATTATAAATACATTCCCCATTTGTGCAGTTTTCATTAGAGAATAATGTTCCGTAAATCATTTTTCCCCCACAAGTTGCAGTATCTGTTCACCAAATGCTCAAACGATGAAGGTATTTTAGTTCTGAGAGTTTCTTCATACTTGGCATAAGAATTTGGGGTGAGGGCTGGGGGAATCAATCTGTGGGCCATACCAATTGGAGCTGGCATTCTGTATTACATCAGGTACAAAACATGGTCGCAATAGTCAGAAGGTCATGGACTCAAGTTCCACTCCAGAGACTTGAGCACACAGTCTCCAAAAATCGGAACTCTCCACCCACAGAGGCCCTTCTCCCGGGCAGCCGTCCGATCTGTCAAGAGCTTTCTTGACAGATCGGAAATGCCGGTTTCCAGCGCTTGCGCAGTGCATGCCTGAAACCGGCATTTCCGATGTCCCTACGGGTGAGTACACAGCGCGTACTCACCCATAGGGATCGGAATTTCTGCCTCAATGTTTTCTTAGGTAAGGGATATGGAACCGGCAGCTAAATGGAATTAAGATACAGATCAGCCATGATTGAATTGAATGGTGGAACAAGCTCGAGGGGGTGAATGGCCTACTCCTGTTTATCTGTTTCTATGCTTCTACTTTACCTTCTTTAAGAAACAGTACATTTCCTTCTTTTTACGATGAGGAAATCAGTTTTACTGCCTAACGGCGTAAATGTGAAAGGAGCTGTGCTGATCAAAATTTCATTTAATGTCATTGAAAGTGTTGGTCATTTGATCTTTTAAATTAGGTTTGTCTAAACTTGCATTTATTCCCTTTCAGTTTTAATGGTGATATGATACCTGATATATTTGGAACCGTCAAAGGGAATCTAAAACCACAGATATGCTCATTGATTGGAAGGTAGGCACCAGTATTCACACTGCATTCTATAGAATTAGTTAAAATTTTAAAGAAATTTACCAGTTATTTCCCAACTCGTAAACCACCTGAAGGAAGTTTACTTTTTAGATGAAATTCTGTTTGTATATTTGTGGTTCTCTTAATTTGAATAAATATTTCATTACATTCCTGGGTATTTCATTAATCAAGCCATTAAATCTCACATTAAGGCATTAATTATTGAGGTGAAAAAGGAATTTAATTCTCTGGGTAGACTGACATTTAATACAGTACGTAAAATGATTTTTATTATACTGAATCCAAGTTTCAGCTACATAATACCCACGGATTATAAATTGAATATACTTTGGGTCTTTAAATCTGTCATCTTCTAAGATATTGGAGAAAATTGACATGACCTGTTTGTTAGGGAAATAAATGGTTTGTGACTGAGTACTTTAGAAGAAAACCTATTACAGTGTATTCTCATTTGTCAGAGTGTTGTGCTTTTGTTATTACAAAGAATTGAAAACTTATCTCCAGAGTGCATTTCACTGTCAGCACTGTTATATTTCTGGATGCTATGGCCATCGGGTTGCCAACTCTAGTTGGACCCATTTCTGGAGGTTCTGTCACATGACATTCATTCACATGACATTCGCTGCAGCCTGCAAATGTTATTGCATTTAATTAATTTGATAAATGTTCTCTTAAATTTACACTACAACACAGGGAGACCGGTAGCAAATTGTGTTTCAGGGTGCAAATGCACAAGTTGGTCTTGACAAATTGACCACTGCCCAGGCACAATGTGTTAGTGTCATTACATCATGGCATTATCACAGACCGACAGGCATGTACTAATGTGTTTAAAATGTGGGTGCGCGGGAGAGTTGGGAGGTGTGTTTCAAATCTATGAAGATCAAACTTCTGCTGGTACAGTGCTTTTACTGGCCACAGTTGGGCCAGTGATGGGCACTTTCTGGCAAACCTTCAAATTTCTGCTTGAAGAAATTGATTTTCTGGCATTTGCTCACTCGTTCTAATTCTGTAATCGCCTGAAGTCATAATGTATCAGTATTATTAACGATCAAGCCTGCATCATTACTTATCAAGCTACCCAGCAGTTATCTGCATCAGCCCCTCAACTGAACAGTGCTGAACATTGACTTTCTTTGTCTTGTACCATCAGCTGGTGGCTCAGCTGAAATTTACTGTTCAGGGCCATATTCTCCTTAGACAGTTTCTCCAGTTTTCTGGTTTGCTTCCTGCTGACTTTGATATCTAATTTACAAGCCAAAAGAAATCCTGCATTCAGTATATTGATCGTGCCAGTACAACAAATTATTAGCCTGTACAATATTGCTGTTTTGCTCTCAAGCCTCAGTTTAAGTCCATATAAACTACATCCATAGACCTTCTCCTGTCTACTACTTTAGTAACTTCCTCAAAAAATGGAATTAGGTTCGTTAGACATGACCTATCCTTTACATATCCATTATATGGTTAGAATGTGGGATTCACTACCACAAGGAGTAGTTGAAGCAACTAACACAGATGCATTTAAGGGGAAGCTAGATAAACAAGAGGGAGAAAGGAATAGAAGAATATGTTAATACGGTTGGATGATGAAGGGTGGGAGGAGGCTCGTGTGGAGCATAAACACCAGCATGGACCAGTCGGACCAAATGGCCTGCTGCTGTGCAGTAATTATTATGTAATACGATGTAAGAATGTAAAATCCATAATCTTAATTGAGCAGCAGTTACAAAAGCTGAGATTTTGCTTACCTCAGCGGGTCCAGTGCAGCTGGTGTTGGTGGGGGGTTGCGGCCCCACTGCTGGCTCCATCCTGCGGCCTAAAATTAACTTGCCTCAATGGGGATTGTTAAGCCCGTCCAGCGCATTTCCTGTCCCAATTAGATGGAGCGGATCTGATGACGTCATTCATGACGCGTCTTGAGTCAGTTTCCTTAAAGGGACCATGGCCACCTTACTTTTGATGTTTGTGCTGTCAGTGTTCTAAAGCACTGAAGTGCTACAAACACTGACAATCACTGCACAGAGGTGCAGGGCTGCACCCAGGTTCTCCCATGACTCCTCCATATACCTATGGCGGGAGTCAGCACACAGGGAGGTCCTCTTCCCTTTTGATGGGCGGAAGAGACCTCCCCAGGAGACCAAGACAGCCTGGTTGCACATTGCAGAGGAGGTCACAAGCAGGGATGTCATCAGGAGGAACTGGGTGCAGTTCCCGACCCGCTGTCAAAAATCAAATTTCCCAACCGACCCGCCACTGATGCTGCCTGCTGACCACCCCCGCCCCCCCTCTGGAAAATTCCAGCCAAAGTTTCTGTGCAGTGATGCTTTTCTTAATAATTATCACTGTTTGCAAAGTTAAGAATAATAAAAAGAAACCTTTCTCAGGATTAAAAAGCAATACCAAGTTTCCTAGTTTATATAATTATTAATTCTAACTTTGGTAAATCTATACGCTTTACTGTGCTCTTTACAGCTTGATAATATTTAGCAGCCTACTATTCGAGTTGACATCACTGACATTCAGCTCAGTTCTCCAAATTACTTGAAATAATCTCAATACCAAATTTCAAATTAACTATACTCGCATTCGATTAAAACAGCATCAGAGCTTTTATTTTCTTCACTGCTGATTTTATGTGTGTGTGTGTTCTTTGTAATTTGTAGAGGTTTATGTAAATGGGTTTATTTGTACGTATATTTTATATGTTTTGAACAAATACCTGCTTCAGTAGAAAGACAACATATTCTAGGAATCCTAGATATATATTTTAATCTTCATAAAAGCAGCCCAGAACTGAGTAAACATTTATGGAAGATATTACAAATGTTCAAATTGTTTTCTTTAGTGAGTTGGATGAAACCACTCTGAAATTTCTTGTTTCAATTCCAGCAAACTGATGGAACCTGGGCTATTTGTCCTCTTACTCATTTTTAAAAAAACATTGTGCCCATTCCTGACTGCACACCCAAGACTAGGAACTCGGCATACAGAAAATCATTGAAATATCTTGTAGCACCACTACTCTTAATCTAATACTTCTATGTATTTTTTATTAGTACAGTGCAGTACTGAGGGAAGGCTGCATTTTCTGAGATGCCATCTTTCAGATAAAACAATGAACTGAGTCTACCTGCTCAGGTGGAAATTAAAGATCCCATACCATGCTTAGAAAAAGAGCAGAGGATTTTTTTCAATGTCCAGGCCAGTATTTATCCCTCAACTGATCATTTAACTCCTGGCTGTTTGAGACATTGCTGTGTGCAAATTAGCTGTTGGGTTTCCATACATTACAACAGCGATTACGTTCAAAAGCAATTCATTTATTGTACATTCATTTGGTACATTCTGAGGACGCAAAAGGTGCTATATAAATGTAAATCCCTTTCTTTTCCTTGCTTTCTTTCTTTTGTTATACAGGCAGCCTTTTAAAGTAACATATAGTCCACCTTTAAGGGCATGAATGATTTTGCTTCCTTCATGTCCCCTCTCAATCTGTTAAACATCAGTGAAGGTTGGAAGAATTTTGTGGAGGCACCAGTTCTGGTGGTAATTCAATAATGGTGATACTTTTGCAGCAAAAAACATGGAAAATTATGACTCTTACAGTTTATCCAATGGATTTGATTCAGGCTAATATCAGGAACTCTAGTTTGTGTTGATACAGTGTGCCATTGGTCAATCAAAAACAGCAGTTGCAACTCTCCTTTGATATAGTGATGATCTTGGAAGCCAAGGAAAATTACCTTTGCATTAGGAGAAGCATTATATGTGAAGCCTGCTTTTAAAATATTAAGTGCGCTGCTGCGCATCAGAACTGAATTTTAATAATGAAGGCCAATACTGCTGAACAGAAGACATTCCATAGAATGGATTTATCAATGTGGAATTCAAAAGTGAAGAAGTACTGCTTAATTTCTACAGAACCTTGGTCAGACCCCATCTGGAGGACTGCTTTCAGTATTTTGTGCACCGAACCTCAGGAAGGATATATTGGCTTTGGAGGAGGTATAGTGCAGATTTGCCAGAATGATATCTGGACTTACACAGCTAAATAAACTGGGTTTCTATTCACTTGAGTTTAGAAGATTGAAGAGTGATCTAATTGAGATCTTTTGAAATTATAAGCGATTTGATAGGATGGATATGGAGAAACTATTTCTTCTGTGGGGCAATCCAGAACAAGAGGGCATTAGAGCTAGGCCATTTAGGAGTGAAATCAGGAATCACATTTTCCACACATACTATAGTGGAAAAGGAGCTCTCTCCCAAAAATTCTGTGGACGCTGGATAGATAGTATTTTGTTAGGTAAGGGTTTTGTTGGGTAAGGGTATCAAGGGAGATGGATCAAAGGCAGTCAGTAGAGTTCAGATACAGATCAGCCGTATACAGGGCTTAATGGCTTAATCCTGTTATGAAGTTCTTGTGTTCCTATGTACTCTATTTAATCTTATGCAGCTAGTTATCAATTGTAACATTTATTCACTTTATTTGATCAAGAGCTCATCAGTATAATTGATCAACGAAAGAACTTGCATTTATGTAGTGCCTTTCACGACCTCAGGACATCTCAGTGTTTCACAGCTAATTAAGTACTTTTGAAGTGTGGTCACTGTTGTAACGTGGCAGCCAATTTGTGCCCAACAAGGTCCGACAAACAGCAATGAGATAAATGACCATTAAACTGTCTATGGTGTTGGTTGACTGATGAATGTTGGCCAGGACACCAGGAGAATAGTGCCATGGGATATTTTATGTAAACGTGACAGGACCTTGGTTTACTGTCTCATCCGAAAGACGGCACCTCTGACACTGCAGCAGTCCCATAGTTCTGCCCTGGAGTTTCAGCCGAGATTATATGCCCAAGTCTTGGAGTGGGGCTTGAACTAACAACCTTCTGATTCAAAAGTGAGAGTGCAACCACTGAGCTAAGGATCACCCCTAATGATACTTGAATGCTCTGTTTTTTTATGTTTAACTCAACTGTTTTTTAATGTAAAGATGAAACTGGAAAATACACTAAATTTGGGAGCCAAGTGAAAATAGTGTTACATCTGAAACTGTGTTGCACCCAGTTGTGCAATGATCATGCCAGATATTTTGTTGGGTTCAAAGGCAACCTGAGTCATAATTTTTGCCTGCCTTCATCTGCATCATTCACTTGTCTGCAGTTTAGTCTTTTCTTGCATGGTCAAACTACCAGGATGTGCTAGGTCTTTCACACTGTATTTAGATGCAGTTTACTTGAATTTTTGACAGAATTATTCTGTCTGATTCTAATAGTTTCTTTCCTTATTCGACCTTTAAGATTCCTCAAGCAGCAAGGTTAACTACCATAATTTAGACATTTTGGCTTTGCTGATGTTATTCTTGGAGATCTCCCTTTCCTTTAAAAACTATCATTCCTTCAGTATGTCCTAATCTAATTGCTAATTGAGCCATCTCTGCGATTCCTGTATGCGACATTGTTCACACAACTCTTTACAAAATTATATTTTCATTGCTATAATTGTTAAAAATGTAAAATTATAAATGTCCTCCACTTCAGTATGGAAAACATAATGCCATCATCTCTAAGTTCCCCTCCAAGTCATACACCATCCTGATTTGGACATATATCACCGTTCCTTCATCGAGTGTGGATCAAAACCCTGCAACTCCCTACTGAACAGCAGTGTGGGCGTACCTTCAACACATGGACTACAACAGTTCAAGAAGAAGGGTCATCACCACCTTCTCGAGGGCAACTAGGGATGGCCAATAAATGCTGGCATTGCCAGCGACGCCCACGTCCCAAGAATGACATTTAACAAAAAGTTTTAACCTTCTAAATTACAATGAAAGCATACTGATAAACCAGAAGAATTTTGTTCAGTGTTTTGCTATTTTTTATTACAATAGGTGGTGTTTATGTACAAAGGCATTTTTAAACGTATTCTTTTGCCACTGTGTTAGTAATATAGTGATGCATAAACTGGAAAATGACCGTAATCAATCAGGTTAATTGATGCATCTGTCCTCCAGTGATGAAAAGAGATTGTATTTCTTCATTAGAGTCGTAGCTTTTAGACAATTTCATAGCCATTCTCCTTTTAGATATTGTGATATAGTACTGGGACATCAGTTGCCAAAGAGGAAGAATTTTAGTTCATAAATAAAATGATTTTATGCTCAAAATTGGTATTGACACTAAAGCCCGATAATAGGTCTCAGTTACTGATGAATTCCGGAGAAGCCTGACATTACAGGAAATGGAACCTTAAACCTCAAATTGAAAAGTACATTTGTACAGAGTGTGGAATTGCTTTCTTGATCTATTTTAGTATGTTTGAAATTATGAGGTAACAAAAAAAAAATTTCCCTCATGGGAACTTATTAATGTACTGTGAATTCATAGTTCACTTATTAATTAACTTATGCATACTGGTTAAATTATCATTATGCCTTTGCACTGAATCAGTTTATAAATTAAAACTAAATGTCATTTTGCAAATAGATATTGAATTTGAATTAAAATTGATTTTAGTCTGGATGGGAAAACAGCATTCATTCCTGGGATGTGGACATCGCCGGCATTTATTGCCCGTCCCTAATTGCCCTTATCTGTAGAGTTGTAATGAATTCCATTATTGTCCACACCATTTATTGTGCATCCCATTTTTGCTATTCTCCTTTAGCCACCAACTTTCTGCAAATCATTCCTCACCTGAGAGCAAAAGTGTTAAGTCTGTGTGTTCCAGTTGTATTAAGATTAATTACTGACACAGACTACAAGAATAAAGTTCAACAGGTCTTTACTAGTTGGAGGTCAGGACTATACTAAATACAATATCACTACACAGTACTTATATATCGGTGGTCACCACCAGTATTACGTATACAGCAGCCAGAGAAAGTAGTACATCTCTTAAGGTGGAACAGGCTACATACACCACAATCCTCCCTTTTTAGCTTAACAGTCATATCCCCATTTAACATAACATAATAACATATATACATATATAACTTCAGGTATAAACAGTTCAAAGGTTCAGTCTCTCAGGAGGCCTTCTGATTCGGTTTGGATAACGCCTTTCAGTGGTCTCTGATTCTTGTTGCTGAGGTGACTCTTCTTGTTGGTTTCCTATGTATTGGACGTCATCATCAGGTACAGTCCCTGCCGAGGTAGATGCTTCAGGTTCATTAACGTCTTCCACAGTTGTCTCTGTCACAACCATGGGTTCGACCCTTGCTCTTGATTCTACCAGTTGATCCACATGACGCCTTATCACATTGTTACCAATATCTACTGTGTACATCAGAGGTCCTTGTCTGGCCCGAATTGTTCCGGACTGCCATTTTTCGTTTCCATAGCCCCTTGCCAACACTGGTTGTCCTACGTCGAAACTTCGAGTGGACTTGTTATTAATATGCCGGAACTGTTTGTTTTCCACTTCCCTCCGCACATTTGGTTTTAACAAGTCCAACCTGGACCGCAACCTCCTGTTATAAAACATCATGGCAGGACTTTGGTTAGTCACTGCATGAGCGGCGTTTCGATATGCCATTAGGAAATTGTCCACCTTGTGTTGTAACGGAATCTGATCATCGTTCATGGCCTTTATTGCCTTTTTGAATGTTTGGACAAATCTCTCGGCCAACCCGTTTGTCGCCGGATGATATGGGACAGAGGTATAATGTTTCACCCCATTCTTCTTTAAGAATTTTTGGAATTCTTCCGACACGAACTGTGGTCCGTTGTCCGAACATATCTGTTCTGGCAATCCGTTCCTTGCGATTATTGTTCTTAACACCGCAATTGTCTTTTCTGAAGTAGTGGTATTCATCTTGATCACTTCTGGCCATTTGGAATGTGCGTCCACCGCAATTAGGAACATGGAGTCCATGAATGGACCAGCAAAGTCAATATGTACGCGTTGCCATGGGGCTAAAGGCCATTCCCATGGGTGTAGTGGTGCGATCGGAGGTGCATTTTGTACTTTTTGGCACCCAGCGCAGCTTTTTGTCAATTCCTCTATCTGTTGGTCAATGCCCGGCCACCATACATAAGCCCTAGCAAGACTTTTCATCTTAACTCCCCCCAGATGACCTTCATGCAGTTCCTTTAGAACTCTTTCCCGTAACTTGGGAGGAATAATCACTCTTGTCCCGCACATCAAAGTACCATGGCAGACGGACAGCTGGTCTCGCCTTGCCAAGAATGCCAGTAACAGAGGGTCACCATGTGTTGGCCATCCCTTCACTGTCACCTCGTAAACTCGGGACAGTGTCGGGTCGTTCCTGGTTTCTCTTTCAATACTTGCATTGGTGACTGGTAAACACTCGATGATGGTCGAATGAAATAACTCAACAGGGTCAACTTTCGTCGTCTCTTCTGCTTCAGGTAGTGGCAGGCGCGACAGCCCATCAGCATTGCCATGCTGCTTTGTACCTTTGAATTCTATTTGATATTGATGTGCCCCTAGGAAAAGGGACCATCTCTGGAGTCGCTGTGCTGTCATCACCGACACACCCTTCTTAGGGTTAAAAATGGATACCAACGGCTGATGGTCTGTCAGAAGTGTGAATTTTTGGCCCTGCAGGTAATGATTAAACTTCTTCACTCCCCATACAAGGCTGAGAGCCTCCCTATCGATCTGCGCATAGTTGCGCTCAGCGGAGGTCAATGATCTGGATGCAAACGCGACTGGCCTTTCCGTGCCATTTGGCAACTTGTGTGAGAGTACTGCCCCAATACCATATGGAGAAGCATCACAAGCCAACCGAATAGGCAGTGTCGGGTTGAAGTGAGCCAACACTTCCTCTGAGGTGATCAATTCTTTGCTTTTGCGAAATGCCTTCTTACAGTTTTCGCTCCATTCCCATGGTACCCCCTTCTGTAAAAGAGCGTTCAGCGGGTGCAGTACCGTGGATAGATTCGGTAGAAACTTATGGTAATAGTTAATCAATCGCAGAAACGACCTCAACTGAGAGACATTATCCGGAGCGGGAGCCTTTACAACTGCCTCTATCTTGTCAGGAGACTTATGAAGCCCCTCCCGGTCAATGACATGACCACAGTACGAGATCCACTTCTGAAAGAACTCACATTTCTGCCGATTAACTCGAAGTCCATACTCTTTCAGTCTGTTGAGCACCAGTTCCAAGTTTGCGAGGTGTTCTTCATCACCATAACCTGTAATCAGAATATCGTCCAGGTAACATTGTGTGCCTGGAATTCCCTGTAATACCTGCTCCATGGCCCTCTGCCAAATTGCCGGAGCCGATGCCACTCCAAAAACCAGCCTATTATACCGGTACAAACCTCTATGCGTATTGATCGTGAGGTACTGGCGTGACTCTTCTTCAACCTCCATCTGCAAGTACGCCTGCGCCAGGTCTATCTTGGTGAAGTGTTTCTCGCCAGACAACGAAGCAAAAATATCCTCAATCCGCGGAAGCGGATACTGCACCGTGTGAAGCACCGGATTAACGGTGATCTTGAAATCTCCACAGATGCAAACCTTCCCTGGTTCTCCTGGCTTGTTGCTCGAAGGACGTTTCATAACGGGAACAATGGGCGTAGCCCACTCACTCCAATCTACCTTAGACAGTACACCTGAACGTTCTAGTGCTTCCAGTTCCGCTTCTACAGTAGGTCGTATTGCATAGGGTACCGGTCTGGCTTTGAAAAATTTTGGTTGTACATGTTCATCAATCTTGATGTTTGCCGTAATTCCTTTCAGTGTTCCCAGTCCTTGCTGGAACACCTCTTTAGCATCATCCAATATTTTGGACAATCGTTTAGGTTTGACATCTGTTTCCCCGGAATCTACCGTTAGTGCTTTTAAGGAGTGCTAGTCCATATTCATTTTCCTAATCCACTCCCGTCCCAGTAGTGGTGGACCTCCTTCAGGTAGCACATATAAGTCCATTACTTGGCTTTCTTCACCCTTGTGGACCACTTTTACCTCTATCTTTCCGATGGGGTACACTCTTTGCCCCGTGTATGTTTTCAATATAATCTCCGTATCCCGTAGGGGAATATGTTGGAATAACCTTTTGTAATCTTTCTTATTCATGACCGTCAATGCCGATCCAGTGTCCAATTCCATCTTTACTTGGACTCCTGCTATCTGAAGGGTGACCCAAATTGTCTGGAGATCTGCATCCTTACCAACGTTGTGTACTCTTAAGCTACCCAGTTCATTACTGCTAGCGTCTGAATCTGACTTCTGTTCGTTCGAACTGGTCTTTGTCACCTTGTGCACCTTTATGTATTTTCCTTGCGGTGACTTTTTGTTGCTGGTCTTCTTTCCTGACCGGCATACTTTGGCTATGTGGCCAAGCCTGCCACACGTTCTGCATTCTTGGTTTTTAAACCAACACTGGTTCTGATCGTGTGTTGTCTTTCCACAACGATAACATTTTACAGTACTCAAACCCAATTTATTTGTACTGAGTTCCGGTGACCGTAGCTGCATTACTGCCGTGCCTCTTGCTGCGGCTTCGTGTGCTGCTGCCATAGTGACCGCTTTCTCAAGCGTCAGCTCATTCTCCTCGAGCAGTCGCTTTTGTGTATCTTCTTTTAATAATCCACACAAATTTATCTCTTAGCGCTTCTGTCAGTCCCGTTCCAAACTGACAGTACTTTGCTAGCTTACGCAATTCCATTAAATATTCAGCATTGCTTTCATCCTTCAGCTGCCTTCTGCTGTAAAATTTAAATCGTTCCGCTAGCATCAGCGGCGTGGGGTTTAGATGATTTTTCAGGACAGTAACAATCTCCTCGAACGTCTTATCCGCCGGTTCATCTGGTGATAAAAGGTGTTTCAATTGCCCGTATGTCTTTGCACCCATTAAGTTCAATAAAGTTAGTGCTTTCTCTGCATCTGGGATTTTATTTGCTTTACAATAATTTTGTATGCGTTCTACATACATGGCCCAATCTTCGATGTCGCTATCAAAGGTATTAATGTTCCCATGTTTAGGCATCGTTGCAATTTATTTTATCCCAAGATGGCGGCTTCCCGCTCTTGTCTTCGTCCTCCGCCTACAAAATGGCGGTTTTCCCACGCTTGGCGGTCTTCACCCACTGGCTGCAATGGCGTTTGGCGTGCCGCTGCTGCTCCCCTTTCCCAGCGGTTAGTAACTCCCCCGACGCTGTCTCTGCTTCACCGCAGCTCCCTCGGGCATTCGCGCTTCCCCGATGTCGCGTCTCGCAGCCCTTCTTGCAGCCCGGTTATTAGCACCGGCTGCGTTCGCCTTCACCGCGGCTCTCGCGCCTTCAGTCGCCCCAGACGCTGCGCCTTTTTGGCCCGAAAGCGGCCCGACCCTTATCACCAGCCGCGATCGATGTCCCTGCGCTGCGCCTTTCGGCCCGAATGCGGCCCGGCCCTTATCTCCGGTCGCGATCGATCTCACCGCTCTTATTCCTCCGTCTTCCTCCCCCCGTCTGTACAGCCAACGCGGCCAACTTTCTGCTCGCGTCGCTGACCGGCTTACCCGCCGCCGAGGTAGAAAGAAGATAGCTGACTGCCGCTGATGGAGGCTTCGAGTTCAGGATGTCTTCTGCACTCCGGGTTCTCGATGCCTGCCGCGCGACGTGTCTTCCAGCAGGGTGATGAGGGTGGATGCCTCTCTTCGACGCCCGTTCTGTGGACGAAGCCGCCGTGGATATAAACTGCCGCAGGGTAAGAATCGGACTCGTCGCCACTGTTAAGACTGTGTGTTCCAGTTGTATTAAGATTAATTACTGACACAGACTACAAGAATAAAGTTCAACAGGTCTTTACTAGTTGGAGGTCAGGACTATACTAAATACAATATCACTACACAGTACTTATATACCGGTGGTCACCACCGGTATTACGTATACAGCAGCCAGAGAAAGTAGTACATCTCTTAAGGTGGAACAGGCTTAAGTTCTCTTAAGGTGGAACAGGTTACATACACCACAAAAAGTAGATGACCTGTTCTCTGCCAGTGGTAGTTCTGTGCCAGCCATAAGGCAGTACATTAGACAGTTTTTTTTTACATAAGAAATAGGAGCAGGAGTAGGCCATTTGGCCCTTCGAGCCTGCTCTGCCATCCTTCTCTTTCTTAATACTTTTTTTTCTGCCAAGCTACTCTTTGGCATTTTCCCATAAGCCTCAGCTGAAATTGGGAACTCCCAATGTTGGGAAATAGTGGAAGGGAATGTCTTAATGCAGTACATTAGAAAAACAATGCATCGTACTGCTGGTTAATTATAAAACTAGGTAAATAAGACTCTGCTTGATTTTCATTTCTCTGGAGGATGTGAACTGAAACATTTCTTCCATGCATGCTGAAAAGATATTTGGGCCCAAAGTGTTTTTTTCCCTAATTAAACCTTGTCCCTAAATTGACCCTTTTTTATAGCAGACAACTGGCACTACTAATAATTACACCAAGATAATGACCATAGCCTTTGATCATCCACTCTCGGTAGGGTTATGAGTCCTTCTGACTTGTATACAATAATATTGGTTTAGGTATCTTCAGCTTCAATCCCCTTGTGACTTCAGCCACCATAAAACAATCAGCCATGATCGCATTGAATGGCAGAGCAGGCTCGAGGGGCCGAATGGCTTACTCCTGCTCCTATCTTCTATGTAAATCTGCTGTACAGACAGATGTAGCTCTATTGTTTTTGTTGCTGTGCTTTGCTTTGTTTTTAAATGCATTTTAACTGACAAATTATGACTTGTGGAATAATAAATGCTTATGTCTTCCCCAAAGTTGCAGTGGTGAAACACTTCTGAATCTTGTATTTCTTTTGGGTTACTCATATGAAGGCCTTCAAATAGTGGATATAGGTTCCAGTAATTCAGCCTTGAGTCGGAATCGATAGATTCGAAGCGGACCCTGAGGTCCAGAGTACTGTAAAGAGGGGGGCTAGGAGCATTGAAACAAGAAAGAACTTGCATTTATCTAGTGTCTTTTATGACCTCAGGTTGTCCCAATGCGCTTTACAGCCATTGAAGTGCTTTTTAAAATGTAGTTACTGTTGTGATGTTGGAAACATCGCACCTAATTTGCACACAGGAAGATCCCACAAACAGCAATGAGATAATGACCAGATAATCTGTTTTTGTGATGTTGATTAAAGGATAAATATTGGCCAGGACACTGGGGAGATCTCCCTGGCTCTTTTTTGAAAAGTGCCATGCAATGGGAAATAGAGAATTCAATCTCCAGTTTGATTCAAAAGTCTTTTGCAAAATTTTCAGATGCCCTTCCACTTCAACTGCTTTTGAGCCAGGATGAGGCCTTGATCTGCTGTTGTTTTTACTTTGAATCAGTCAACAAAGTGTGATGGCAAAGTGTGATATTGCAGGAAACCAGAAGGTGGTCTTCGGATATGGTAGTGCTGGATTCCCTTGACAGGTGTAGCAGCATTGGCGAGGGTGGTTGCTGGGTGTGAGAGTACTAGGAGAGAGCTTCAGGGCTGGAAATTGTGATAGGAGGTTTGCAGGATCGAAGAGCACTAGCAGTGGTATGTCTGGGAGCATTAGGCTGGGTTTGAGAGCAGTGGAAGGGTGCTCGGTTCTAGAGTATTCGGGGAGGGGCTGTATGGATGTGGGACAACTGGGGCCATTTGTCTGGGTGTCATGGGATGTGGGACGATTGTGGAGCAGCTCTGGGAAGATTGAGGTGGGGGTAGTTTACAACAGTGACTACACTTCATTGGCTGTAAAGGGCTTTGGGATGTCCAGTGGTCGTGAAAGGCACTATATAAATGTAAGTTTTTCTTTTTAATTTGTCCATCTATTTTGTTTAGGATATGGTAGTATTGGAAGGGACTAGGGTCTGCTGGTACACTTGGGAGATGGATCAAAAGAAGAATGAAGCCTCGAACACTTCACATATCGCTACTTTCACCCACAGAGGTCTTGCTACATTTCTTTCCCAGCACTAAGCTGGGAAACTGATGTGTTATTTACAGCTAAGTACTGGGAAAGTCCTTAAAGGATTCCCACCCCCACCTCCGGAAATACATTTAAAGCCATGTTCCTGACCGTGATTGGGAAACCACTAGGAATATGGCTATAGCACTGTTCTTTGAAGTGTTTTAAGCAATTTCAATAAGGTTACAGGGTCATCGCAGGAAAACAGCTACTAGACAAGACAGAGAGTGAAGGTGTATAAGAAATTTGCTGAAAGAGAGGAAACAGCATGTGCTAGTTGGGAGAGTTATATCAGGCTGGGGAGGTGTTAAAGTGCCTTTCTAATCCACATTCAATTCAATTCAATTCAAATCGCTTTATTGGCATGACAAGTTACATCTTATGTTGCCAAAGCATCGAAAAACATTCATGTTTGTTCACAAAAATACAGATCTATCCATACAGTGTGTAAACAGATATATCCCTGAGTGTATAAATATATACTTTTCATATAATGTATATATACTCTTTTCTTATATTTAGTGGTTGTCCCTCTGTTTATGGCAAGCTGTAACATAGTGTGCCACTAATGTTACACAATTTCTCTCTTCCCCTAGTAGGTATGGGAGTTTTTGGTCGTCATTCAAATTTCTGAATTCCGGGCATATTTTTGTGAATTTTGGGTAGAAATTCTCCCTTATGCCCTGATATTTTCTACAAGCTGTGAGGAAGTGCATCTCTGTCTCCACCACTCCCTGACTGCAGTGAGAGCATATCCTGTCCTCTCTTGGTAGCCGGGTCTGCCTGTGTCTACCTTTTTCGATCGCCAGGTTATGTTCACTCAGTCTGTACATTGTCAAAGTTTTTCTCAGTTTGCTATCCTTTACTATGGTCAGGTAATCAGCCATGTTGTATTGTCTGTTTAGGGCCAAGTAGCAATTGAGTTTGCTTTGGGTTTTTGTTGTTTCTGCCCAATATGACAGATATTTTTCCTTTTGCTTAGCGACGATTGTGTTGGGTCGAATTCTTTGTGTTACGCTGTCACTGTCCTGGGGCTGGTTATTGTTAGTAGTGTTAGTAGTTACTTCACTGAGTCCCAGGACTAGTTGACTGAGGGTATTCTTCTTTATGGTCCTCTCTTGGCATTTCAGGGCTTCGTAATGATAGCATTGGGGGTTGCTCATTTCTCGGTGTTTCCAAAATTTGGTGGCTCTTTTTTGGATAGTGATTATTAATGGATATTGGCCTAGTTCTGCCCTGCATGCATTGTTTACGGTTTTCCTTTGAGTCCGGAGGATACTTTTACAGAATTCTGCATGTAGAATCTCAATTTGGTGTTTGTCCCATTTTGCAAATTCTTGTTGTGTTAGCGGTCCCCACACCTCACTGCCATAGAGTGCAATTGGTTCAATTACTGATTTGAAAATTTTGAGCCAAATGCTAATTGGGATTTCTATTTGGATTGATTTTTTAATGGCATAGAAAGCCCTTCTTGCTTTCTCTTTCAGTTCATTCACAGCCAGTTTGAAATTTCCCATAGAACTGATTTTTAAGCCCAAGTATGTGTAGTTAGTGGTTTGTTCAATTTTGGTTGTTCCTAGTGTGAAATTTATTTTGGGTCCCTGATGTCTGGATCTTTGCTGGAACACAAGGACTTTGGTTTTTTGGGGATTTATTGTCAGGGCCCAAGTCTGGCAGTACGACTCCAGCAGATCCAGGTTCTGCTGTAGACCCTCCTTAGTTGGTGACAGCAGAACCAGGTCGTCTGCATAGAGGAGGAATTTAACCTTGGATTCATATAGGGTGAGGCTGGGTGCTGTAGATTGTTCAAGTAGTTTTGCCAATTCATTTATGTAAATATTAAAGAGTGTCGGTGAGATTGGCGAGCCCTGCGTCACCCCCCGCCCCTGTGGGAAGTATTTTGTTTGTTTGTCTCCAATTTTAACTGCACATTTGTTGTTTGTATACATTGATTTAATTACATCATATGTTTTTCCCCCTACCCCGCTTTTGATAAGTTTCAGGAATAAACCGTCATGCCAGATGGAATTGAAAGCCTTCTGGAAATCTATAAAGCATGCGTAGATTTTGCTTTTGTTTTGATGAACATGTTTGTCAATTAGGGTCTGTAGGGTGAAGATATGATCTGATGTTCTATAGTTTGGCAGGAATCCAATTTGGCTTTTACTCAAGACATTGTGCTCCTCAAGGAAGTTTATAAGTCTTTTGTTTATGATACTACAGAATACCTTCCCCAGGTTACTGTTTACACAGATGCCTCGATAGTTATTTGGGTCGACTTTGTCCCCACTTTTGTATATGGGCGTTATGAGTCCTTTGTTCCAGATATCAGGGAAGTAACCGACACTCAGAACCAAGTTGAAGAGTTTTAGGATAGCCAGTTTCATTTTATCGTCTGTGTGTTTAATCATCTCGCTTAGTATGCCGTCTGCCCCGCAAGCTTTTCCTGGTCGCAGGTCCTTGAGTTTTTCAAAAAGTTCTTTTTCTGTTATTATGGAGTCTAGCGGGTTTTGGTTATCTTTTATGGCCATTTCGAGCTTTTCCAGTTTTTTGCATATTTGGTGTTGCTCTGGCCTTAGTGTGTTTTTCTGGTATAATTTTTCAAAGTGGTTTTCCCATGTGTCTCCATTTTGAATGGCCAATTCGTCATGTTTTTTGTGTAATGTTTTCCAGTTGTCCCAGAAACAATTGGAATCAATGGATTCCTCAATGGAGCTGAGTGTATTCTTAATATATTGCTCTTTTTTGGTTCTGAGTGTGTTTCTGTATTGTGTTAGTGTCTGACAATAAGTAAGGCGTAATTCCTCGTTTTCTGGATGTCTGTTTTTGGTTTGAGATTTTTCTAAGTTTTTTCCTCATGTTATGGCAATCTGGGTCAAACCATTTTTCATAGTTTTTTGTTTTGGGTTTGTTCTTGCGAGCTTTCAAGTTTGACCTTGTTGCCAAATTATCAAAAATATTGTTTAGGTTATTCACTGCCCGGTTTACGCCTTCTTTATTGTGAGTGTATATGTTATCCAGAAAGGTGTCCAAGAGAGCTTGAGTTGATTCATTGCTAATTGCTTTCTGGTATTTTTCCGTGTCGTTTTTGGCCCATCTGTACGATTTTTTGGTGTTGTACAGTTTACTGGGTTGTGTTTCTGTGTTGTTTGTTTCTGTCTTTTTAAGATACATAGTAATTTGACTGTGATCTGACAGTGTTGTTTGTGGTTTGACTGTGAATGCTCTGAAAGAGGATGGGTCCAAATCCGTAATCATATAGTCTACGGTGCTGCAGCCAAGAGGTGAGCAATAGGTCGATCTTCCTAGGAGGTCTCCTATGAACCTACCATTGACAATGTACAGACCCAGGCTTCAACAGAGCTGCAGGAGCTGTTTTCCATTGGTATTTGTCTGCTTGTCGCAGTTATGCCTATATGGAAGGGAAGGGATATCGAAGTGGTTATTCCCGAATATGTAATTGTTTCCCTGATTATTGGTGAAGTCTGGTTCTTCGCCAGTTCTTGAATTGAGGTCACCACAGATCAACACGTTCCCCTGGGCCTGTTGGAGAAGGTGTCCTCTTTAAAGCACGGGGATTCCATTGGGGGGATATCGAGTGCGCAAATGAAAACATCTTGGGTGTTAGAGATAATCCCCCTCTCAATTTTGAGCCACATGTGGTTTTCGCCCTTTTTTATAAATTTGATGCAATTCTTAAGCTCTGTTTTAAACCAAATCAGTATGCCTCCGGAGTCTCTGCCTTGGGTTACTCCTGGTAATTTATTGGAGGGGACCACCAGCTCTGTGTACCCTTGGGGATGGCCAGTGTGTCCTTTTCCTTTATACCAAGTTTCCTGTAAAATGATAATATCTAGATCTTTAGTTTCATCTATGAACTCTGGGGTCCTACTCTTCACGTCGCGCACCGAAGAGCGTAGACCTTGGATATTCCAGGTCGAAATATATAAGGATTTCATGTTAAGTTTGATCTTTTACTATGATATGTTAAAGAATGATATGTGTTTGTCGTGTCTAAATGTGGGGGAAAAAAGATCATCTCCGTTGTCTATAAATGCTAATACTACTTGGTTACAATTATTTCTATTAATTAGTCCTTGATTTTTTTCATTTTCTGATCCATAAGGCGGAAGTAGATGCTGCTGCACGTCTGCTTATTGTCTCTTAATGGATTGTCTCTGTCTGAGGTATTGCGTACGTCCTGTGCATCTCTCCCTCTGTCTGGCTGGGAGCGGTCCTGTTCCCCTGTGGGACAGGAGTGGCGCAGGTCTTTGCTATAAATAGCCCAGTTTCATGAACGCAATACAGTTTACTCAGATTCACGGATAATCTTAAACTTGGGAAATTTGGTTGAGTTTGATGAGATAATCAAGCTGGGGCTGGGCTGGGACAAACTTTGCAAGTGGGCATAACTGTGGCAGGTGAAATTCAGTACAAGTACAAACAATGACGGACAAGAAAAGACCCACTCGTCCATCCAGCCTGGCCTAAACAACTGCAATGCCTTATGCATCACAATATATACACTCCTCACCCCACTCAAAAGCCATGTAATCTCCTGGGAGAGGTGGAAACGCAGATTAAAAACTCTGGGCAATTGGGGAACAAAAATCTGGAAAATTCTTCTCCAACCCCCTTAGACGATCAAAACGAGTCCAGGAGATCATTGAAGCCCTAATTAGTATCTATCTTCGCCCCCGCCAGAAACAGTTCCAGCTCTCGCTTGAAGGAATTCAGTGAATCAGAGTTCATTGCACGAGCCGATAACCTGTTCCACAGGTCCACTATTATCTGGGAAAAGAACCACATCTAACCTAGTTCTGGCATTGCATAACTTGAACTTGTGACCCTTGGTCCACCCTAACCTATTTAGTTGAAACAAGCTGTTTACACAAACGCAATCTATTCCCTTCATCATCTTATAAACCTCGATCAAATCACCCCCAAGTCTACACTTCTCTAAAGTGTAGAGTTTCTTTTAATTCGTTTATGGGATGTGGGCATCGCTGGCAAGGCCAGCATTTATTGCCCATCCCTAATTGCCCTTGAGAAGGTGGTGGTGAGCTGCCTTCTTGAACTGCTGCAGTCCGTGTGATGAAGGTACTCCCACAGTGCTGTTAGGTAGGGAGTTCCAGGATTTTGACCCAGTGATGACGAAGGATCGGCGATATATTTCTAAGTCAGGATGGTGTGTGATTTGGAGGGGAACTTGGATGTGGTGGTGTACCCATGCGCCTGCTGCCCTTGTCCTTCTAGGTGGAAGAGGTCGCAGGTTTGGGAGGTGCTGCCAAAGAAGCCTTGGCGAGTTGCTGCAGTGCATCTTGTAGATGGTGCACACTGCAGTCACGGTACACCGGTGGTGGAGGGAGTGAATGTTGAAGGTGGTGGATGGTGTGCCAATCAAGCGGGCTGCTTTGTTCTGGATGGTGTCGAGCTTCTTGCGTGTTGTTGGAGCTGCACTCATCCAGGCAAGTGGAGAGTATTCCATCATACTCCTTACTTGTGCCTTGTTGATGGTAGAAAGGCTTTGGGGAGTCAGGAAATTAGACACTCGCCTCAGAATACCCAGCCTCTGGCCTGCTCTTGTTGCCACAGTATTTGTGGCTGGTCCAGTTAAGTTTCTGGTCAATGGTGATCCCCAGGATGTTGATGGTGGGGGATTTGGCGATGGTAATGCTGTTGAATGTCAAGGGCAGGTGGTTAGACTATCGCTTGTTGGAGATGGTCATTACCTGGCACTTCTGTGGCGCAAATGTTACCTGCTACTTATCAGCCCAAGCCTGAATGTCGTCCAGGTCTTGTTGCATGCGGGCATGGACTGCTTCATTATCTGAGGAGTTGTGAATGGCGCTGAACACTGTGCAGTCATCAGCGAGCATCCCCATTTCTGACCTTATGTTGGAGGGAAGGTCACTGATGAAGCAGCTGAAAATGGTTGGGCCTAGGACACTGCCCTGAGGAACTCCTGCAGCGATGTCCTGGGGCTGTGATGATTGACCTTCAACCACCACAACCATCTTCCTTTGTGCTAGGTATGACTCCAGCCAGCGGAGCGTTTTCCCCCCGATTCCCTTTGACTTCAGTTTTACTCGGGCTCCTTGATGCCACACTCAGTCAAATGCTGCCTTGATGTCAAGGGCAGTCACTCTCACCTCACCTCTGGAATTCAGCTCCTTTGTCCATGTTTGGACCAAGGCTGTAATGAGACCGGGAACTGAACAGCCTTGGCGGGTACCCAAACTGGGCCTCAGTGAGCAGGTTATTGGTGAGTAAGTGCCGCTTGATAGCACTGTCGATGACACCTTCTTCACTTTGCTGATGATTGAGAGTAGACTGATGGGGCGGTAATTAGCCGGGTTGGATTTGTCCTGCTTTTTGTGGACAGGACATACCTGGGCAGTTTTCCACATTGTCGGATAGTTGTCAGTGTTGTAGCTGTACTGGAACAGCTTGGCTAGAGGTGCGGCTAGTTCTGGAGCACTAGTCTTCAGCACGATAGCCGGGATGTTGTCGGGGCCCATAGACTTTGCTGTATCCAGTGCGCTCAGCCGTTTCTTGATATCACGTGGAGTGAATTGAATTGGCTGTAGACTGGCTGCTGTGATGGTGGGGACCTCAGGAGTAGGCCGATATGGATCATCCACTCGGCACCTCTGGCTGAAGATGGTTGCAAAGAGTCCCAGCTCTTTGAGCCTATCTTGGTAACTAAAATACTTCAAATTGGGATTTGACCTTGTGGCCCTTTCCAAAGCTTCAATATCACCCAACATGTGAGGAGACCAAAACTCGACACTGTATTCTAACTGAGGTCTAACCAAGGTCTTGTACAAAGACAAAATGGTATGCTTTGTCTGATAGTGAATTGTCCTATAAATACACCCTAGCACCCTATTCGCTCTAGCTATTGCTTCAGGTACCCGGTATCACTCAGAAGAAAGTATGGGAGACATACCTACTTAACAAATGATACTGAACTGATTAGATGTAAGCAGGAAGGGATCTGAGTGTAATCGTATACTGAGAACTTGGCAAGATTAGTCCCACAGTAACACATCATCTTTTTCTGATCTGAGTTCTGGATCATAATTCTGATCTGTGTGGATCATCCTCCTTATGAGAGGTTAGAACCCTCCAATAGAAAGAAAAATGGATAGAGAAAATAATTGTATGCATATTGAATGGGAAGGAAAAAAATGTCCCTCCAGTATGCTAAGGGCGATATCCCCTCAGCAATGAGTTGGTCACCAGCCTGCCCATGACAATACCCATTCTGCGGAATTGGGTAGACAAAAACATCCATTGCAGCCAACACTAGGATTTGACAATTTGAGACAATCAATTTATGTAGTTGGAGGCCCTGTGCTATCATGTGATTGGTTAGTTTGGGTACCAATTCTAGGAGGTACATACCTATGAAGATGAGGAGGAAAGCTGTGATTGAGTTCACATCTTGTGTGGAAATAGAATATTTTGGACGCTGGATCATCCCAATGTTTTTGCTCTAAAATTCTGCCCAGAAAGATGCAGGATGACAGTAATGTCACTAAGGACGACAACAACAACAGGCAGTTTATGTAAGATATACTAGGTCAGATAAACATGCATTAGATAGCCTTTGTGTGACATATTTCCAGATTGTCATTACTTTTAACACTGGGCATATTCTGAATGTTCAGCCAATGACTTTTATTACTGTGACCTTTTATCAATTTTGACTAATAATAGATAAGCCGCTCTCATCTATGGAATAAACATTCTCAAATCCACTCATTGCAGAGAATGGAGTGGTCAGTAGTGCTGAAGACAGTGGCGAAGGTAAGGAGAGATAATGAGCCACGATCAGAATTGCACACGGTAACTGTTGTGACTTTGATCAAATTTGTTCACCAGCTGCTGGAACAACATAATTTGCCCCTTTTGAAGCAGTTTACATAACACTGTGATGCCCTTCTTGTGCCATGCCTTGAGGCCACTGGTACAGGAGTTCTCTAGGAGCTCCCTGATGTGTTATGAATGAGATGGTCAGCAGGTCCACTTGCATCTTCAGCCTGATGCAGGCTTCCCTCCAGAGGGTATGGTAGCGTAGTAGTTATGTTACTGGACTAGTAATCCAGAGGCCTGGACAAATGATCTGAAGACATGAGTTCAAATCCCACCATAGCAGCTGGGGAATTTACATTCAATTAAATAAATCTGGAATAAAAAGCTAGTATTAGTAATGGTGAGCATGAAACCACCGGATTGTTGTAAAAACCCATTTGGTTCACTTAATGTCCTTTTGGGAAGGAAATCTGCCATCCTTACCCGGTCTGACCTATATGTGACTCCAGACCCACAGCAATGTGGTTGACTCTTAACTGCCCTCTGAAACAGCATAGAAAGCTCTTTAGTTGTATTCAAGAAGGCGGCTCACCACCTTCTCGAGGGCAATTAATGATGGACAATAAATGCTGGCCTTGCCAGACACATCCACATCCCGTGAATGAATAAAACATTTCCAGAATAAGGGATAATATTGACCGTTTCCAGGGAAATGCTTTTTTTTTTCTAGATATGTGCAAAGAGAAGAGTGGGTGCCAGGACTAGCAGCAATTGTACTTGTCTCCATACCAAGTCAGATTTTTTGTGGGGGGGGGGAAAGAGGGGTAAGTTTTAATCCATGTTCCTCCTGTAAGCATTTCTTCAAATAGCCAAAAGCTGAGCATGTTTTTTCAGTCTATGAATGCTGCCCAGTTGGATAAATTGCTGGATTGACCTGAGCTGTGTTCTCTCAAAGAATGGTGTGCATCGTGTCAGCTGTGGCCCAGTTGGTGGCCCAGTTGGTAGCACACTTGCCTCTGAGTCAGAAGGTTGTGGGTTTAAGTCCCACTCCAGAGACTTGAGCACATAAATCAAGGCCGACACTCCAGTGCAGCACTGAGGGAGTGCTGCACTGTCGGAGGTGCCGTCTTGTGGATGAGACGTTAAACTGAGGCCCCGTCTGCGCTCTCGGGTGGACGTAAAAGATCCCAACGCACTATTTCAAAGAAGAGCAGGGGAGCTATCCCTGGTGTCCTGACCAATATTTATCCCTCAATCAACATAACAAAAACAGATTATCTGGTCCCTATCACATTGCTGTTTGTGGGAGCTTGCTGTGCGCAAATTGGCTGCCGTGTTTCCCACATTACAACAGTGACACCACTCCAAAAGTACTTCATTGGCTGTGAAGCACTTTGAGACGTCCAGTGGTCGTGAAAGACGCTATATAAATGTAAGTTTTTTTTCTTTTTGAACAGGTACCGGGTGATGCGTAACCTGTTTCCTTCAATCTGAGTGCAGATGCAAAATGGTTGTTGATGCTTTAGGGGTCTTCTAATGTGTAGCCCAAAAGCAAACAGTCATCACTAAATGGATCTTGTGAAAGATAGTTCCTTCAATTTTGGTCTCTACTTATAGTCTGTCCATGGATGAACACTTCTTTCTGCAGATCTCGCGGGGTTTCCTTGACCATAGCAGAAAAGACTAAATGCTGTGGATACAGATGGTAGGTTAGAGAAGTGGGTGCAGGTGAATGAATTTGAGATTTTTTCTCCCAGGAGCAGAAAGAGAGGATGGAAGGATTAGAAATGAAAAGATGGTGAAGGAGATGAAGAACTGTTTGGACATTACTCTATTGGTGATCTTAACCTTGGAGGCTTTGTGTGACATCCAGATTGAGTGTGAGGTAGTTTATGTGGGGGGTAAGGTTGAGGGAGGGGAAGAGAAATCTAAGATGAGGTAGGTGAGGTCATGTGAAGGTTAAAGTTGTTGAGGAGAAGCTTCGATTGGTTGAATAATTACTTGTATGTGAACAATTATACAGATGTTTATATAGAATTAATCACTGTGCATCATCTGGGAGTGTGCCTGGTACAGCAAAGCTTCTTGCAAAATAAATATTCTTGTTTGGAAATACAGCCTCTAATTTCTCCTTGATAGAAGAACCAGGGAGATAAAACAGTTTCGCAATATTTAAAAATGGATTGAACATTTGCATTGTGTTCCAGCAGTCAGTGTAATTTTTCAGCCTACTGAACATATACTTCTGAGTCAAAAGGAAATGTTACCTTAATTGCCTATGAAATTAAATGACAATCCTAGTTTAAATCCAGTTCCTCCGGGATAAAATATTTTAAAATCAATGTGATTGTTGTTATGGGTATTCATTTACACCATTAATGTTTTCATTGGGTTTGGCTTCCATTTAGGAAGAAAGATTGCATTGCAGCTGTTGATTTTTTGTGCAGCAATGAGAACAGTTTGGTGAGCAGATGCCCCTAAACAATCCTGTCGTTTAAAACTGCCCCTGAAACGAGGATGGAATAAGATCTTGGTCTGTCTGCATGAAAAATTGTACAATGGACAGCATTAATTTTCTTACTATGCTTATTTAAAATATTTCAACCCTTATGGTAATTGCTGCAAATTTTGGGTGTGCACTAGATATTGCCTCTAGTTCTGTGTCTCTCCGGCAAGTGGATCCTGAGTCCTTTATAATCAGTTTACCTTTTCTACCCAATATCTAGTCGTATGATAGCATGGCCCAGAGGGTCAAAAGAATGAAACTCCTTCTGTTATGAACTGGATAATATAATGTCAGTCGTGCCACCATATTATCTTCTCCAATCTTCCTAAAAGGTGGATTGATTAACACTTTTTATAGAGACAAAGCCATCTGTAAATCGATGAGTTGGTTTATTTTACAAACAGTAAGCGAAACAAACTGAGTAACGATTATAATGAATTACAGCTTGCTTCGTAATGTAAAAAATATATAATAGTAGGACCATGTTGTTGCAGAAATGTAATTTCTGTCGGTGCTATTTGGTTTCTCTATTGTTGAAGAGTAATTATTGGAAACTGTGGTCTACCATAATTCTAGTTGCAGGAATTTAACAGTCTGCAGAGCTTTGTAAGTAATATGGTTATACTCATCCACAGTGCCATTTCCACTAATTTAGTACTCGCCACAAATTAACACTCAAAGGCAGCAATTGAAAACCTACTTTTTGCAAACCAGTTGATTCAACTATCAGTCAGGCGAATTCTGACCATTACCCTCTCTGTATATTTACATATAGTATTTACTTATTGTCCAAGAACCAATCACAAAACACTTACCTCAATATTTGTAGTGAAATCTTAGCAATTTACAAGTAAGCGCCCTCTAACCTCCTTTTCCCGCCTTCAGCTCCTGCTGATCAACCCCAAATATCAACCCGTGATCCTAGCCCCAGTTCTGCCAAACTCCAGTGCTATATCCCCAGTGCTACCAAAGCTAAGGACCACCCTAATGCTGCTAAATCCCCGACCTTCTGCCCCTACCATTAAGGCTGGGATTTTCCTCACTACTTTCAGCGTATTAGTGGTGTATTAAAAGCTTGCAAAATTTTTTAGCGAGGAAACTCTGCCACTTTTGAAACGCTTCTTCAGAGTTTCCTCGTGTTCTTTTAGACTTACCGCGAACTGTCTGCTGTGTCCCCAATGGCCTCATTGACATATGTCAAGAGAGAGAGCTGGTAACACAGCAGCTGTGGGTTTCCATGGTTTCTACTGCTAATGCACCTAGGTAACTTAAACTGAGATTTATGAGGTGCAGCAGCCAAGACCAGCTAATACAGGCAATAGTGAGGTGTTTCTTATGCAGAGGGGTTTGGAAACTTTGAATACAGATTTCTACCCACAATCAGGGCTTTTCAGAAGCAGGTATGGACATACTCATCTATGCCATTATAATGGAGAAGGAGGAGCATCGCAGAATGGAGCAAGGGACACTTGGGTAGCACTTACTGCAAGAGCCATCACAGCACAAATAATTTTTGGTCTTCTCTGTGGGGAAAAATAACCTACCTTTGATACCAGAGCCTTTACTCCCTTCTCCCTCTCTTTCAAATAAAGGGACATTTCCTCAAACCATCACCCATCCCACTTTCTTTGCCCCTACAAGAGCATCATCACCTGAGTGAAGACGTCAGCACCACATAAGTACACTCTCTTTACCTAATAGTCTAACCTCCACGAATAACAGCGCCATGTCGGTGCACATTCTGTTTTATGAGCATGAATTCCAAAGTGCACACAATCGACCTACTCTTTCTTCTGGGTGCCGGCACGTGCCTTTTTTTAACCCATTCGCATGCGCTTCTGCTAGGTGCCACCTGTAGCCAGGGTCACTGGAAGTGGTTGGCTGCTCAAGTGGCCTCACCTCATGGTAGCTTGTTCCTGGCAGGGACTCGTTGCTGGCTGCATATCTGGAGCTTGCTACGGGGCAGTCTGGTTTTGCCTCCCAGTTTCCAGTGCAGTGGTGCTCTGAGGGAGAAGGCCAAAAGCCTGGGATATATTGCTATTCTGAAAGTTGGCTGTATCAGGCAGATAGTCCCAGCCATCTCCATTCAGCTGAGCCAGGGATCTGTGGCCCCATCGATAAGCAGGATGACTGGTCCAAAGGCAACTATCAGATCCTGAAAGCCCTTGAAACTGCACACACTTATTGTCTACAAAACCCTACTCCTGTTGTCACTGTTTGTCACACTTTTGTGTCAACTTCGTCTGTTATAACTTCATATTTCTACATTTGTAATTGAAGTCACTAGTAGGATGGTATAATTACGGCATGACAAGTTTCCATTATAAGTGTGGGCATAGTAATGAAAATATATAAAGATAGGGTTAGATTGAGTTGAACATGTATGTAGAGTTTTTTTTTTAACAAAACAGATGGTGTTTGTGTAAGAGAGTGTACAAAACGACAATTGTTCACCTTTCTGTAGCTTTTGTTTTGTGTTCTATAAACTTCAGGAAGCAAATTCAGCTGAGGGGAGGAGTTGAAGGTGAGAGAGAGGGTCTTAATTTTTTGAAAATTGAATGTATATTAAATGATGTCACCTGTGTTTTGATGACAGCCAGAAAAGGTCAATGCTAATTGCTTACACCTGTAAAGCCTAACCTTTAATACTAGAGATGAGGAGGAAAGAATAGAGAGGAAGAGGGGGGCAATGGAGGGGCAGGATGGAGAGATATGGGAGGGGCAGCGATGTGGGCAGTAGTGAGAGAGAGAGAAGGGGCAGAGAAGTGAGAAGGGTAATGAGAGGAAGAGAAAATAAGTGCCTGTAATTTACAAATCATATTATGCAAAGCATTGCTTCAAAATTTCAATTTTCCCTCTATGCTATAGCGCCCAAATAAATAACATTGTCCAAACAAAATCCTGCAAGATTGAGCTGCCCTGACGGCCTCTCACCCACTCCATATAAATTTGGCAGATGAGGAACATATTAAAAAAATCATCAAAATAATTACAAGCATAGCAATAAACTTGGTTTCAGTAACTTCCTCCATCCTCACCCACTCCTGCATAAGCATCACCAGAGTCCCAGCAAGGAATATGAAAAGCCTGGATTCTGGGTACAGTCTAGATCTATTGTAGTAATGTGTTGTGCCATTGGTGGGATGTGTGTATAATTTATGAGTATATCATTAAACATAAACATTTCCTGTTGTCACTCAGGTGCTTTCAAAATAGCTATGCTGAGAACTGCTTCTCTGCATTCTTGAAACAGTCCATAAATATTTTGTCTCTTATCTCATTAACTCAAACAAAAACTGGAAAAACACAAATGAAGACTGAAGCTATTATTTTAAATGACTCATATTAGTTTTCTATTCTGTTTTCTCACTGCTGATTCACACACATCTCTAGACAGGTGAAGTCATGTCATAACCTTGAATACTGTGATTTTTTTTTTTTCAGAAATCAAACCTGGTATCCTGCTTTGGATTCTGATATTCAAATGTATGTACCTCATTCTCATGCTTTCATTGACCTGAATAAAGACTTCACTGCAGGTATGTTTGATAAAAACTCCAGATGAGCAAAACAAAATTAATGTAAGAGTTGTAATGGCATAATATTTCATGGAAAAAATGTTTAATGCTGTAGAGTTTAATAGAAATGCTTAATGATGCAGGAGATGTTGCTCGGTATGAAACATGTTAAATGTAAATACATTTGCTGGAATACATTAGGCTCTTTTTAATAGAAATTATGTAATGTTTGCAGTGTACCTGTAACTCTTAGTAGAAATCTCTACAAATCGTGCTGTTATACTTTTCATCAGATATAAGATACAAGAGCAGGAAGGTTATGCTTGAACTGTATAAAATACCAGTTAGGCCACAGCTAGAGTACGGCATACAGTTCTGGTTAACACGTTACAGGAAATATGTGATTGCACTAGAGAGGGTACAAAGGAAATTTATGAGGATGTTGCAAGGACTGGAGAATTTTAGCTATGAGGAAAAATTGGATAGGCTGGGGTTGTTTTCTTTGGAACAGAGGAGGCTGAGGGGAGACTTAATTGAGGTGTATAAAATTGAGGGACCTAGTTAGAGTGGATAGAAAGCACCTAATTCCCCCAGCAGAGAGGTCAATAACCAGGGGGCAAAGGTTAAAGTAATTGGTAGAAGGATAAGAGGGGAGTTGAAGAGAACTTTTTTCACCCAGAGGGTGGTGGAGGTCTGAATCTCATTGCCTGAAAGGGTGGTAAAGGCAGAAACCATCATCGCATTTAAAAAGTACTTGGATATGTACTTGAAGTGTCGTAACTTATAGGGCTACCGACCAAGAGCTGGAAAGTGGCTGGATAGCTCTTTTTCGGCCAGCACAGACACGATGGGCTGAATGGACTCCTTCTGTGCTCGTCTTTAATAATAACTAATTTCATCTCTCCCTTCTGGTCCCCTCCCATCAAGGGGTGGAACAAAGGAGTTGGAGCTGAGGCATCTCTGATCAAAATAGTTTCACACCTGCATAGAATCTCACACTCCGAAACAAAGATGCCTCTACACACTTAAACATAAACCCATCTACGTGCTCTTAATTTTTTTCCCAGAACAAACGTATTCTATCTTCTTTATTTGGGAGGTGGAATGATCTCCTAGATTTTGTGATCTGCCATGGTCTCTTCCCATGACCAAGCAGGGAGGAATCTGCAACAAAAACTCGTGCATCACATTCCCTGGCACTCAAAGTGCAGGGCAAGTGGGGCTGGAGGCTATTGGTCAGGGAGTGATATCGTGGAGTCTTGACCATTGCACCACTAATTTGGGTCAGTTGGGTGGGAGGATCCCAAGTTAGGTTGGTATTGAGGTGGGGGTTGTTAGTATTGGAGTCAGGCAGGATCGAGATGCCGAGTTGTGTAGAGTGGTTGGGTTTGGGTTGGCAGTTCCGAGGGTCAGATGAGACATAAAGGCTGAATAGGCCAGGACCTTGGCGTGCTGGAGAATGTGTTTTTATTTTATCAAAAAGGGAATAATGCTTTTTAAAAAAAAAAATAATTGTACAAATAGAAATCATGTTCACAGTTAGCATGGACCAATTTAGCAAGTTGCCTGTTCACTGCAGTATTCGTTTTAGATTTGCAGTGTTACAGCCACACAGCCACAAATCAATGCTAAACACTACATAATAATGCTGCCAAGGTATGATGCACTTTTTAATAGATAAAATATCTTTCCTGAACAGTAGCCAATGACACTCAAGCAAATAGAATAAGTTGATATCACACTTAATGATTGGTTTGTCATTGATTTTTTTCCACCTTTTGTTTTACTTGCTGTTTAAAATACTGTGTTGAGTTAGAAGATCTCAGCCCCCCTAGGTTAGGAAAGGGAAAACTAGCCAAGATTCCTGTTCTTGAATGCTAGGCAGTGATCCTCAATAGAAGTGAATGTTGAGTGAAGACCAGATAAAGTTTGGCTCCCCTACAGTCAAGTTGACTGCCAGCACTTACTGCCAAGACTCTTGAGTAAAGAATGGTCACTTAAAAAATGTCCCAGAAGATGACCACCTATGAAATCGTATCCCAGCAATAAGCCTCTGCCTCCAGGAGAGAAATAGAGAAAATCAACAGAAAAAGGAGGAAGGAGATTTTTTTTAAAACAGCACAATATACCAGTTTGTGTTGTGTTAACTGTAGATATATGTAGTTTTTGTTTATTGAGCAATGGGAGCTTAATTATTAGATATCTATTTGAGGTAGTTACTGTGGTTTACTTTTGGTAGGCAGATACCCTTTTTCAAAAAAAAATCAAATGAAGCATCATTTGTTCTGCTCCAAATAAATCTGCAGGCAGTACAAAACAATGGCTATTAGTTTGCATTAACAGTGAGCACATGAATATCATTTTTTTGTTTTCAAACTAAGTCTTTGAGATTAGCAAATTTATGATGCAGTTCTGATCGTACTTTGCATTTGCATGAAAGTTACATGGAAATAAAATTCAATAGCAGCAGCTGTTGCATTCTTCCAGATGGTTTCAAAGGCATTCATTTCCCTGTCTCCTTAGCTGAAATAATTTTGGAATGATTGAGGGCATATCAATGTAATATGATCTGTGTTCAGGGAATTAAAAGTATTACTGTTATTTAACTAGAAGTACACTTTTTGGTGTCGACCTCTATTTTAACATGAATATAATTAGGCTTTAGTGGCAGTAAGGCCATATTATGGTAATAGGATAAGTCGCTGGTTTCTGATACTCCTCCTAACTGGCATTAATTGGCTTTTGGGGAGAGAAAAGTTAAATTGCCTCCAAAGACGATGTTCGAAGACTGAACATTTTGCTAAACATTGCAGTGCTTGCCAAGATTTCCATTGAGATTTGTAGCCGTGAAACAGTGTAGAAATCACAAAGCTGTGATTGTTTTACAATTTGAGAAATAAATTCACAGCAAGTACAGTTGTTGCTTTCTAAATCCTCCTTTATCCCCTGCATTTCCAAACGTTTGAAAGCATCAAGGCTGTGTTGAAATAAATCACTTATATGCATAGCCCTGTTCAACAGAATGTCTACAGGCAATCTAAATTAGCTACTGTGGCATTTTGTTGAGAGAGGTGTTCAAAAAAGTCTGATTTATGTCATTTATGCATTACAGTGTATGCATTTTCACATGAATAATTGCTACTGGAAGATTGGAAACTGTTCTAATTTATGCTAAATTGATAATGGGAAGCTTTTTTTAGATGCAGCATAAGTGCAGAAAAACCCAAATCATTATTTATCCTTTTCTGCATCCACCCTTGATTTCCCCCCTCATTGTCATCATGGTGCACAACTGCCTGTTTGACACCAAGTCCTGGATGAATTACAACTTCAGTTCAACAATGGTAATACCAAAAACATCATATCTTTGCAACCTTTCTCCCCACCTTCAAAAAGCTAGTTTCAACCTACCTTTTGACGAACTTCTTTCTTACTTTCTGCTTGTTGTACACACTCTATAAAGCAGCTTCGAATGTTTCATTACATGAAAGACATTGGGGGGAATTTTAACCCGCGCCACGACGGGGTTGGGGGGGTGGGGTGGTGGGGTGTGGTTAAAATGGTAAAAATGTCAAACCAGCCGCTGAAACACTTACTTCCATTTTAGCAGGGGCTCTAGATAGGAGGATCAGTGATTTAATATGTTAATGAGGCTGCCTTGCTCAGATTTTGGTAGCCATTTAAATTTAATGGCTGTGGGCCAGGTTTCCCAGGCAGATGCACGGTTAAACTCAGTTATCCAAAAGTTGCTGTCCGAGTTGCGCCGCTTCACAAAAACAGAATCTCGCTGTCTGCCTCACCATTGAAACGCATTGAACAGCGTGAAGTTTCTCTATTTGTGCGGTAGATACAAACTAAACTCGCTACAGTCTTGTCCATTCCAATCAAAGTGCCCTCTTTTAACAACGTGATAAGTGTTAATTACTGCCAATCAACTTCTCTGGCGCTGAAAATTAACGATTACAAATGTGGAGTCACATTCCTTCAGGTTTTAATTGTTGGAGATTTTGAAAGTGTAAAATTTACTTTTCGTTTGTCTATTTTTATTTTTCTCTTAATCTAGTCTTTCTTTCCTGCTCTTTATTTCTTTCTGTACTTGATTTGACATTGAATTCACCCACTCTAATTTACGATTCCTTCTCAGTCTTTGCACTGTTCAATCTAATTGGTTAAGGAGAATACACAGTTGCTTGCCCTGTTCACTTAGGTCCCAGATGCCCTGTTTCCCTCGCTGTGATGTTATCCCTCACTGTGATGTTATCCGCTCGCACTATCAGCAACTTGCCACGCAAAAAAATTTAAAATCTAAACGTGCAAGAGCAAGTCTAACGGCAGACGCCATTAGATGTCCTGCTACATCAAAATTTGGCCAGTTCCAAGAATCTGCATTACCTTTTACTCTTGCAGGTGGTGCTGTGGTAGGTATTTTCAGTATTAAAATAGCTGCTATTTTATGATGAGAACAATGTTCCCGTTGAGCTGCGTGGCCGCGCAGCGGGCTGGAGGTCCCGCGCAGCTGGCTCACTGGCTTTTAAATGGAAAAATAGCACATGCACGGAAATTTGAATGGGCCGCACACCCAAAAAAAAATGAGTGGGAACATTGGATGAGAGTACATCACCCTATGGTTGTGCAAGCTGGGTTGTGTTTTGTGGATGCCAACAAATTGTTCAAAATGCTTTCTGAAAAAAAATTCCATTTACCACTTTCTTTAACTGAAATTTCTAATGTCCAAAAGCAGTTTCTAAAACAAAATTAAAGAAATATATATTTCAAAATAACCTGATTAAATCTATTGGCTGAATTATCCTTTTTGCCTTCATTAAAGTTTTTACTTAAAGGCCTCCGTCTCTCCCAAATGCATGGGCTTGGACTTGATATTTTTGCCCGGAGCTGTGACTCTGTAAGCTGAATTTGCAGTGTGAGCATGTGAAGCGTGCGTAATTTTCCAAGATGCATCAGCACCAATCAATTAACTATACTGATGGAATTTTTGGGGGCTCTAAGAAGCTTTTCTTCAATTTTTTTTTTTTTTTTAAAGGACAAATTTCAAAAGCTGTGAGGTAAAATTTATATTGAGTGTTTCTTTTTAATACTGTCACAATGTTGAGGTTATAGACATTAGGCTACATGATCTATAATTTTCAGGTTGATGTTGCTCCATTTTTGAATATCGGCACAATATTTACTTTCCTCCAGTCCTTGGGTACAAATCCAGTTTTTTCTAGAACTCCTAAATATATTAACCAGAGTTTCACTTGTTCCTAATTTCCTTGAGAATCCTATGGTACATCCCATCTGGGCCTGATTCTTTGTAGACATTTAGTTCTTTGAGTTCCTTAAAAATGTATTTTATTGATGTCTGATTGTGTTACAGATTCCTAGAATTTGAGCACTATTTTGCCTGGCGAATCACGACCTGTTAAAGGTACAGGTCATTAGAGACTTAATGGTGGGAACAACTTCTCTGTTGCGGCATGGTGTCAATGACCAGTTCAGCAAGAACTACAAATCCACTGTGGGGAATTGAGGAGGGAGACAAATAATCTACTATAATCTAATTAATTGAGAACAATTAGGATATTTTGAGGAAGGAGGAGAAGATAATAAGCAAATAAAGTAATTACATCTGAAGCAAATACAACAAATTCACCATGAGAAGTAGAACAAAAAAAAATAACAATTGAGGAGGGATGAACAAACTTGTATCATAAGGAAGTTTTATAAGGTTACAAATATTGTATTTGTGATGCCCTGTATCTTACAGTTTTGGGTGTGATGTTTTCACCTCCATGTTTGTCGTGTAATATATTGCTTTAGTGAAATTGTATTACAGAGATGTAGAAATGTTTTGACATTTAGGGTTAAGCAGGACCAGGCAAAAATTCTGAAACTGGTTTACAGGTTCAGACTACCCATGAGCAATGTTACTAGAGTTAATTGAGAAAACAAAATATATGGCTGCTGGAAGCCCATCTGTCTTGGCTTTGAAAAACTGTTCTAATCACTGTGGGAAATTGCATCCTGGCTGTTTTCAGGCATTTGAAGAGTCAGGGAATGCAGGCAGTGCCTGGGAAAGTACTTTCAAGCCCAAAATGATTGTGTCTCATTCACCTGAGATTTGCATAATCAGAAATTTGATTTGTCTATTGAGGATGTGCTTTCATTCACTAATTGAAAAAATGCTTGAGGGGAGACAACATCTGTCTTTCTATATTTCAGCTAATTAATTAGGAAAATGAGCAGCAAGTACACAATAAATCAAATGTTACAATAATTAAATTCACCTTGGTAAGAACACAAGTTACATCAAAGCTATATAAAATCTCTTATTTGCAAATGTACTAATCTCAGCCAGGAACAAATTCCATTCAAAGTTTAAAGATCCCACTGAATGCAGCATTTTGAACTAGCTGAGTGGGTGTTGCTTTCAGTAGCATTACAACAGGTGAATTAAAAACCTGATTTTTTTTTTCCTTATTAATTTGAAAATTGAAGACCTTGCAAGCAGTGCAATATTTTAATTTGGCAAGGAAATTAAAAACTTACATAAGACAATGTATCTCTCTTCAAATGAGTGTCCCTTTGATCGTTTTCGTGCAGTACATTCTGGTCAAACGTATTCATTGAGGAGAATTTGAGGCTGGGAAAAAAAGTTGTGCCACTTGACCTGTTGTTGGAGATGGCAAAGCATCAGTTACAGTGGAGAACATCATACAATAGGTTGAATGCACAACTTTCACTCAGTTAAATTTATTTTCTGCATAGGTTTATTGAGGGGCAAAATTTTATTTGCCTTGACTTTTGAAGGTTTGCTGTTTGGGGGGAAAAAAACATAAAGTTGCAGGCGTGAATAAAAGTTTAGTAAAATTCAAATTTAGATTCCTTTGGCCATTTTACTATAATTTAGTTAACATGCTAGTGAACAGAAGGGATGAATTCACATGAATACTTTAATCTTTTCAAATGCTAAATGTCCTTAGCAGGTTTCAAAACATGTTTTTTTGGTCATCTAACATCTCTAAAACATGTTTCACGTTTCCAGTGCTGAATATAAAAACCTGGAAATTGCCGAATGCATTTCTTGTAGAAATGTTATGTTATATCAGTGCCAGCTGTGGCTCAGTGGGTAGCACACTTGCCTTTGAGTCAGAAGGTTGTGGGGTCAAGTCCCCACAGAGCACATAAATCTAGGCTGGCACTCCAGTGCAGTGCTGAGGGAGTGCTGCACTGTCGGAGGTGCCGTCTTGCGGCTAAGACGTTAAACCGAGGCCCCGTCTGCTCTCTCAGGGTCAGGTGGATGTAAAAGATCCCATGGCACTATTTCGAAGAAGAGCAGCGGAGTTCTCCCCGGTGGCTTGGCAAATATTTATCCCTCAATCAACATCACTTTAAAAAAAAAATTTTTAAACAGATTAGCCTGGATTTTCTGGGGCCTATGACTGCGTACGCAAATGGTTGTAAGTGCCCTGCAAGTTCCGGATTTCTGCATGCAATGCGCATGCGCAAAAACCCAGAACTTGCGATCTGTCACGTTTCAGCTTAACAGATCGTACCCATGCACAGGAAATGGACATTCGCTGGCGCAGGGTTGGCCTTTAACTAGCGTAAGGGTTTAAATAAATATTAAAATAGCGTAGTTTAGGTTATTTTTGGCCCCTTTAAAAATGTGTAAATTTATTTTTCAAAAAATAAAATTTTTGTTTTAAGTGTTTAAATTGTATTTTAATTAATTAAAAAAATGTGATGATTTATTTTTATTTAGGTTGTGTGAAAATGTATTTTTTATGTGACTCCTATAATGCTTATGGGGATTCCGTATGTAAATAGAATCCCCAGAAGCAGAATGGGAATCCCCCTTTTTGATTGGTTGGGCCGGCCCACATGATCCCAAGGATGCTTGCGAACCGCCTGCACCCCTGGGATACGTGGGCCTTTACTCAGGTGTATGCCTGCAGGCCCAGGAGCGCAAGTCTTCGTCGGTCCGGGGGCCATCAGGTAAGTACGAATTTTACTTGCATTTGCCCGCAGAATCTGGTCATTATCACATAGCAGTTTGTGGGAGCTTGCTGTGCTTAAATTGACTGCTGCATTTCTTACATTGTAATAGTGACTTCATTTCAAAAAGTACTTAATTGGCTGTAAAATGCTTTGGGATGTATTGAGGTCATTAAAGGTGCTATAAATGCATGTCTGTCTGTCTTTGTGCGGGTTTAAAAGAAATTAAGAATAACTATATAAAAAGCTAGAAAAAATTTGAAAAATGGCATTGAAGACAGAAAAATAGAAAAAAACTTGAAAATAAAGTAAAGGATAGGAAGCAAGAAGGTAATAATGTGCAACTAAAACAGGCAAAAAAGCAAAAGAAAGAGGCAAAGAATAAGCATATATAAATTTGAGAACATAAGAATTAGGAGCAGGAGTAGGCCATATGGGCCCTCGAGCCTGCTCCGCCATTCAATAAGATAATGGCTGATCGTCGACCTCAACTCCACTTTCCTGCTCAATCCCCATATCCCTTGATTCCCCTAGAGTCCAAAAATCTATCTATCTCAGCCTTGAACATACTCACCGACTGAGCATCCACAGCCCTCAGGGGTAGAGAATTCCAAAGATTCACAACCCTCTGAGTGAAGAAATGCCTCCTCATCTCAGTCTTAAAAGGCCGACCCCTTGTCCTAAGACAATACCTCCTAGCTCTAGACTCTCCAGCCAGGGGAAACAACCTCTCAGCATCTACCCTGTCAATCCCCCTCAGAATCTTATATGTTTCAAGGAGATCACCTCTCATTCTTCTAAACTCCAGAGAGTATAGGCTCAATCTCTCTGAGGAAATAAAAGTAGCTAGGAAGAACTAAAATGAAAGAGGGAAGCAAATTAACAAACATTAAAACATGAAGACAATTGCTAAGTTCACACAATTTCTGTCTAATCCCCACACTTGAATATACTTGACTACCATAGTTTTTTTGACATCTATTATGGATCCCTTGAGTCCAACAAAAGGTATTTAATAATCTAGTAGTTTTCAAAGGATTAAATGTTTGGTAGCTCTATAATTACTCTAATTTATTTGAAACAACTCTACTATAGGTTACGCTCTAGCGGTAACTCATAATTTCTAAAATAATTTATATTCTCTGCACACGCTCTGCAAATAATGCACAAGAACATTTCCTTAATTCTTCAGTACTTCCTTTCTCTAATGGTTGTTTTCAGTTCTAATTAATCAATGTAAGAGACTTAATATCAAGCAATGCTTACGAATTTGCAATGGCGACTAGGGAATACATTGCCATTTGTCATTGCAATGTATGAAAGACCAGATGTTTCACTTGTCAGCAAAGTAACTTGGTCTAATAAATAACCTGAATCCAACAATGTATGAAATAAAAACAGAAAATGCTGGAAACACTCAGCAGGTCACTCAGCATTTGTGGAGAGAGAAACAGAGTTAACATTTCAGGTCAATGACCTTTCATCAGAATTGGAAGATGTTGGAGATGAACAGCAAGTGCAGAGCCAAGGTAAAGAGGGGCAGGAAAAGTACAAAAGGGGTGCAGTTTGGCACGATTAAATGACAAAAGTGATAATGGTTGATAATGGTGCAAGTCAACATGAGGTGATAATGAGACAAGTATAAAAACAAAAGATGGATCCAGAGGAGGTGTAAATGATTAGAGCAGAATAGTAGAGGATGGAGAGAGAAGCATGGATTTTTTTTTTAATGTATTTATTCACGGGATGTGGGCATCGCTGGCAAGGCCAGCAGTTATTGCCCTCGAGCTGCCTTCTTGAACCGCTGCAGTCAGTTTGGTGAAGGTACTCCCACAGTGCTGTTAGGTAGAGAATTCTTGGATTTTGACCATGTGACGATGAAGGAATGCCGATATATTTCCAAGTCAGGATGGTAAATGACTTGGAGGGAAGCTTGGAGGTAGTGGTGTTCCCATGTGCCTGCTGCCCTTGTCCTTTTAGATGATAGAGATTGCGGGTTTGGGAGGTACTGTCGAAGAAGCCTTGGCGAGTTGCTGCAGTGTCTCTTGTAGATTGCACACTGCAGCCACGTTGCGCTGGTGATGAAGGGAGTGAATGTTTAAGGTGAAAAAACCTGCAAAGAGAAGGCTCCCATGGCCCAGGATTGTGACAGAAAAAAGGCAGGTAAGACCCCATTGGTGTGGATCATTCTACCAGCTATTTACCGATAAGGGATCCCCACCCCAAGTACCACCCCACATCTCCTCCACTCCCATTGGCTCTGCTGCAGCCATCTATCATTACCTGTTCAGAAAACTGAAATGTTTATTTCAACAACTGGAAGGGTTGTCTAATGAGGGAAGGTTGAGCAGGTTGGGCCTATACTCTTGGAGTTTAGAAGAATGAGAGGTGATCTTATTGAAACATATAAGATTCTGAGGGGGTTGGACAGGGTAGATGCTGAGAGGCTGTTTCCCTTCGTCAGGGAATCTAGAACTAGGGGGCATAGTCTTAGACTAAGGGGTCTCCCATTTAAGACTGAGATGAGAAGGAATTTCTTCTCTGAGGGTCGTGAATCTTTGGAATTCATTACCCTAGAGAGCTGTGGAAGCTGAGTCATTGAATATATAAGAACATAAGAAATAGGAGCAGGAGTAGGCCAATCGGCCCCTCGAGCCTGCTCCGCCATTCAATAAGATCATGGCTGATCTGATCCTAACCGCCAACCTACTATCACAGAACCATCTCCTGAATCTAACAGAATTAGACACACGAAATAGGAGCAGGATCAGGCTACATGGCCCCTGGGCCTGCTCCGCTACCCACAGGGCCATGTCCGATCCGAACCTAGACTCATGTCCAAATTCCTGCCCGCTCCCCGTAACCCTTAATTCCCTTTACTTCTAGGAAACTGTCTATTTCTGTTTTAAATTTATGTAATGATGTAGCTTCTACAGCTTTTTGGGGCAGCATATTCCATGGACCTACCACCCTCTGAGTGAAGTAGTTCCTCCTCATCTCAGTTTTGAAAGAGCAGCCCCTTATTCTAAGACTATGCCCCCTAGTTCTAGTTTCACCCATCATCGGGAACATCCTCCCCGCATCCACCAGATCCAACCCCTTCACAATCTTATATGTTTCAATAAGATCGCCTCTCATTCTTCTGAACTCCAATGAGTAGAGTCCCAATCTACTCAACCTCTCCTCATATGTCCATCCCCTCATCCCCGGGATTAACCGAGTGAACCTTCTTTGTACTGACTCGAGAGCAAGTATGTCTTTTCTTAAGTATGGACACCAAAACTGTGTGCAGTATTCCAGGTGCGGTCTCACCAATACCTTGTACAACTGAAGCAATACCTCCCTATTTTTATATTCTATCCCCCTAGCAATGAAAGCCAACATTCCATTGGCCTTCTTAATCACTTGCTGCACCTGCATACTAACTTTTTGAGTTTCGTGCACCAGGACCCCCAGATCCCTTTGTACTTCAGTACTTTCCAGTTTCTTGCCATTAAGATAATAACTTGCTCTATGATTTTTTCTGCCAAAGTGCATAACCTCACACTTTCCAGTATTGTATTCCATCTGCCAAATCTCTGCCCACTTACTTAGCCTGTCTCTGTCCCCTTGCAGGTTTTTTATGTCCTCCTCACTCACTACTTTCCCTCCCATCTTAGTATCATCTGCAAACTTTGATATGTTACACTCGGTCCCCTCCTCCAAATCGTTAATATAGATTGTAAAGAGTTGGGGACCCAGCACTGACCCCTGCGGAACACCACTAGTTACTGATTGCCAGTCTGAGAATGAACCATTTATCCCAACTCTCTGCTTTCTGTTAGATAGCCAATCCTCTATCCATGCCAGAATATTACCCCCAATCCCGTGATTTTTTATCTTAAGCAATAATCTTTTGTGTGGCACCTTGTCAAATGCCTTTTGGAAGTCTAAATACACTACGTCCACTGGTTCCCCTTTATCCACCCTATACGTTACTTCCTCAAAGAACTCCAGCAAATTTGTCAAACATGACTTCCCCTTCATAAAACCATGCTGACTTTGTCCTATTAAATTATGATTATCCAAATGTCCTGTTACTGTCTCCTTAATAATGGACTCCAAAATTTTACCTACCACAGATGTTAGGCTAACCGGTCTATAGTTTCCAGCCTTCTGTCTACTGCCCTTTTTAAATAAGGGTGTTACATTAGCAGTTTTCCAGTCTGCCGGGACCTTTGCTGAGTCCAGGGAGTTTTGGAAAATTATTACCAATGCATCTACAAACCCTACCGCCACTTCCCTCAAGACCCTAGGATGTAAGCCATCAGGTCCAGGTGATTTATCTGCCTTGAGTCCCATTATTTTACCGAGTACCACTTCCTTAGTGATTTTGATCGGGTTTAGCTCCTCCCCCCCTTTAGCCCCCTGTTTGTCCAGTGTTGGGATATTCTTAGTGTCTTCTACTGTAAAGACTGATGTAAAATATTCATTCAGTGTTTTTGCCATCTCCATATTTCCCACCATTAATTTCCCGGTCTCATCCTGTAAGGGACCAACATTTACTTTAGCCACCCTTTTTCTTTTTATATAACTATAAAAACTCTTACTATCTGTTTTTATATTTTTTGCTAATTTACTTTCATAATCTATCTTCCCTTTCTTAATCAATCTTTTTGTAATTTTTTGCTGTCTTTTAAAGTTTTCCCAATCCTCTATCCTCCCACTAGATTTGGCTACCTTATATGCCCTTGTTTTTAGTTGAATATTATCCTTAATTTCTTTACTTAGCCATGGATGGCTGTCTTTTCTTTTACACCCTTTTCTTCTCAGTGGAATATATATTTTTTGGAAGTTGTAAAATAACTCCTTAAATGTACACCACTGATCATGTATTGTCTTACCCTTTAATCTATTTTCCCAATCCACTCTACTCAATTCCGCTCTCATACCTTCATAGTCTCCTTTATTCAAGCTTAGCACGCTTGTTTGAGATCCAACCTTCTCACCCTCTAATTGAATATGGAATTCAACCATGTTATGGTCACTCATTCCAAGGGGATCCTTTACTAGGACATTTTTAATTAATCCCATCTCGTTACACAGGACCAGATCTAAGGTTGCTTGCCCCCTGGTCGGTTCAGTTACATACTGCTCAAGAAACCCATCCCTAATACACTCAATGAACTTATCCTCAAGGCAGCCCTGCCCAATTTGATTTGTCCAATTAATATGATAGTTAAAATCCCCCATAATTATAGATGTTCCCTTATTACAAGCCTCAACTATTTCCTGATTGATACTCCGTCCAACAGAGTTGCCACTGTTCGGAGGCCTATAGACTACGCCCACTAGTGTTTTTTTCCCCTTATTATTCCTTACCTCCACCCAAACTGTTTCATTATCCTGATCTTTTGACCCAATATCATTTCTCTGTATTACAGTGATTCCTTCCTTTATTAACATAGCCACCCCACCTCCCCTTCCTTCCTGCCTGTCCTTCCTGATCGTTAAATAACCTGGTATGTTTAATTCCCAGGCATTGTCACCCTGCAGCCATGTTTCTGTAATGGCCACAAGATCAAACCCATATGTAGTTATTTGTGCCATTAACTCGTCTATTTTGTTACGAATGCTACGTGCATTCAGATAGAGAACTTTGAAATATGTTTTGTGACACTTAGTTCCTGCTTTTGCCATTTTTATTACTTTACCTTTTACTCCATACCTTCTGCCCCTTCCTGACATGCTCTGGTTTTTAATTTCCCCACTGCTACCTAAGTCTATGACCTTCTCTGTTGTCATTTTTATTATTTGCTCTCTAGGAACCTCCCCCCCCACTAGTTAGTTTAAAGCCCTCTCTACAGCCCTAGTTATATGATCCGCCAGGACTCTAGTCCCAGCACTGGCCAAGTGAAGCCCGTCCTAACGGAATAGCTCCCTCCTGCCCCAGTACTGGTGCCAGTGTCCCAGGAAGCAAAACCCATTTCTCCCACACCAGTCTTTGAGCCACGCATTTAACTCTCTAATTTTATTTGTCCTAGCCAAATTCGCTCATGGCTCAGGTAATAATCCCCTTGAGGTTCTGTTTTTTAATTTGACCCCTGGCTGCTCATACTCCTTTAACAGAACTGGCTTCCTAGTCCTATCTACGTCGTTTGTACCAACATGGACCACGACAACTGGATCCACCCCCTCCCACTGCAAGTTTCTTTCCAGCCCAGAGGAGATGTCCTTAACCCTGGCACCGGGTAGGCAACACAGCCTTCGGGACTCTCGCTCTCGGCTGCAGAGAACTCTATCTATCCCCCTAATAATATTATCCCCTACCACTACAACATTTCTATTTACTCCCCCCTCTTGAATGGCCCCCCGTTCCACGGTGCTGTGGCCAGGTTGCTCATCCTCCCTGCAGTCCCTGCTCCTGTCCCCACAGGGAGTAAGAACCTCGAACCTGTTGGACAAGAGCAAGGGCTGCGGCTCCTCCAACACTACCTCCTGGATCCCCGTACCTGCCTCATTCAAGGCTGAGGTAGACAGATTTTTGAGCAACAGGAGAGTCGAGGGTTATGTGGAGCGGGCAGGAAAGTGGAGTTGAGGCCAAAATCGGATCAGCCATTAAATGACGGCGCAGGCTCGAGGGGCTGAATGGCCTGCTCCTGCTCCTATTTCTTATGTTCTTATGTGTTACTAGCTATGGTAAAAGGAATTTCGAATATTTTTTGGCTGTGTTAAACCCCCATGTTTTAATCTTGATGTTCTGAATTATATGAAGACTAGCAATTATCTAGTCTTCAAAATTAGGCTTTCATTTGAAGAATTTGATTGTGAATGCAGCTCATTGCAGGTGATTGTTAGGTCATTTTTAAAGTTTTGTAAAATTTGATTTCGGATTTCTGCATTCAACTGCACATGTGCGGACTCTGGAAGTTGCTGTCCAATTTACTCCACAATAATGGTGAGCGCTGTTAGCCATACCGTTATTCTTATCGCAAATTCTGGGCCATTATATTGATGAAAGGCTTAGTTATGGGAAAAGCCTAGAGAAACTGGGGTTCTTTCAATAGAGCATAGAAAATTAGGAGGAAATCGGTTGGGGTGTTCAAATTATGGCAGGTTTTGTTAAGATAAGTTGAGGAAAAACTATTTACACTGGTCAGTGAGTCAGTAAATAAAGCATAAATTTAAGGTCATCACCAAAAGAGCGAAGGGAGAGGTTAAGAGAATTTATTTTACGCAGAGGGGAGTTAGAACCTGGAATGTCCTCCCAGAAACAGTGATGGAAGTAGCATCCATAACTTGAAAGTGGCTAAGTATTTTTAAAAGAAAATTTTTAAAGGTACGGGGAAGGACTAAGTGGATAACTCTCTCGGAAGTCTAGCACCAACACGCTGAGCTGATTTAGTTCCTTCTGTGCTATAAATTCTACGATTCATATTTTTTTTGTTTATTGACAAATTCAAGATTTAAGGATTGTCTAATGAAATAAACACTTGTGTAGTATTGTGATAAGTTCGTAGAACTCTGCTTATTTGTTGTTTACAGCCATTATCTAATTTGGGCAGTAAAGGACAAATTGTTCATTCCAGTAAATAAACACTCTTCATGAATGCTGAATTTTTGCCCATTGTTAATAGAAGTGCTTCAGATTAATTTCCCTGTTTCTGCCAAGTAACACCATATTTACGCAGATGCTGTCAAGGTTTTAATAGGTATTACCATAATGTTATACTGCAACACTGTGAGGAGACCATCAGGAGCATTTTCAGTGGGCATGACTGTTGTTCTCTTTGTAGTAGAACATGTATGATTGCTACTTATGCTGTGGCATGAATTAAATTCAAATACAAGTCTTGTTACTAAGCAGCATGGCTTAAAAACAACCACTGCTGAAAGACAGCATCAAATGATAAAAGGATAAAAGATGCACAGAAACGGTGAAAAATACTTGGATGCATCCAAGAATACATTAAAGATAAGAAAGTTAATAAGGGTGCAAAGAAAGCGGGACTGATGTGGCACATAATGTTCAAATTGTCATCATATCCTTGCCATGGTATTTTATATGCACCAGTAACTTTCAGATTGGGCAAATATTGTGAACTGGAACATGTGCCAGTAGTCATGTTTGGGAGGGGTTGGTGTGGGGGAAGATTTACAGCCTGATATAATTTATATTTAATGTAAAGATATTTCACAATGTATTAAACCATTTATCTGATAAAACAATCAAAATCAGTTCCCAAAAAATAACATAAGTGATTCCTTTAGCTTGGGCAAGAAGGTCACCTTTCCAAGAAAACATTATGCAATATCACTATTTTATGAATATCTATATATCATGACTTTCTTCCCAAACAATTGGCACACTCCGATATTCTTAGTTCTATCTTAGCTAAAGGAGAGACTTTCATCTGCTATCCCTGGAATGAATTTGAATGTACAAGTAGGTTAATATTCCAAGATGAAGGGCAGGAAGTAAAAGGAACATTTTCATGAAGTGTGCCATATAGTTCTGATGTTCACTGGAATTGATGGAATACTAGCTCAGATAGGGTAATTTCTGTAATTTTTTTGTATGTGTACTGTGAATGCACTCTTCATGTAAGCAATGCAACTCTTTAAATGAGAAAATAGCAAATCAATATTGACTGCATTGCTCTTTAAGTACATAAGGATTTGAAGTTGAAATAGGTGCCACACCAAGTGCTTTCCAGCAGAAAAAATTTAAAAAGTCATAAAATCACAATTTTGCTCACTTTCTTGAAAAATATCTGCCAATTAAGAACGTAACATAATAAATAGGAGTAGGAGTAGGCCATACGGCCCATCGAGCCTGCGCCGCCATTCAATAAGATCATGGCTGAACTTCTACATCAACTCCACTTTCCAGCCCTATCGCCATATCCTTTAATTCCCTTAAAATCTAGCGATCTCCATCTTGAATATACTCATCGACTCAGCATCCACCGCCCTCTGAGGTAGAGAATTTAAAAGATTCACCACCCTCTGAGTGAAGAAATTTCTTCTCATCTCAGAGTAGATGGCTGACCCTCATCATGAGACTATGACCCCTAGTTCTAGACTCTCCAACCAGGGTAAACAGCCTCTCAGCATCTACCCTGTCAAGCTCCCTAAGAATTTTATACATTTCAATGAGATCACCTCTCAATCTTCTAAAATCCAGAGAATATAGGCCCATTCTACTCAATTTCTCCTCATAGGACAGTGCTCTCATCCTAGTAATCAATCTAGTGAGCCTTTATTGTACCCCCTCTAAAGCAAATATATCCTTCCTTGGGTAAGGAGACCAAAACTGTGCACAGTACTCCAGGTGTGGTCTCACTAAAGCCGTATATAACTGCAGCATGACCTCCTTGCTTTTATACTCCAATCCCCTTGCAATAAAGGCTAACATACCATTTGCCTTCCTAATTGCTGTATCTGAACAGAAAAATTATTGAACAATAGATTGTCCATTGTACTGAAAACATGCAAGGAGAACAAAAGAATTTTCACTTTCCTAGTCAAAGAACCCGTGGTCCTCTTCGATAGAAAAGCTGGAAATTACCATAAGTTGATCTTCCATTAGCCACACAATTTTTATTTTTCAATTTATTTGAAGTCCATTTTACATTATATTATTTTAGATCACTTTTTTTCTACTGGTTATTAAAACTGAAACGTTCTTTAATTGTAATGTGTAAAGTTGCTAATCCTATGATGCTGCAATGACTGCCATGCATTCTAAGAAGCAGTAAATCCACATTGAAAGATTTCCAGATAGAGGGCACTATTTGTGGAACTCTGAAAATTGATGTCCATGCAAGGTTTCACTTGAAGCAGGCAACGGCATTTTTTTCCTAACTACACTCGACAAAGAAATGACAGTTAGTGCACATTAAGTAATTCCTGAAATTTGGAAAAGTGTTACTTGCACACATTACATGTGTTCTTTCCCACCATCTCATCTGTTAACATTTCTCAAATGACATCTGTTTCTTAAACACAGAAGGACCACTAAATGAAAATAAGTATGTTTCTTTTCTCTTCCTCCCCCTCATTTTCATATCTTTCCTTCAACTGAGAAGGTGGGTAGATCATCCATCAATTTCTCCAGCACAATCAATGTGATCACGATGTAGACATTGTTCTTGTCACCTCATAATAAGCATGCCTATGAAGCTGTCCCAGCTGAGATTTAACTAATGCCATTCCAAATTGGCAGTTTGAGCGATGGAAAGCCCTGGGATTTGGAACATGGCCATCTGGAAATTGTTGAGCAGAAGTTTCCTTATTCTGTCAATTATGTTGAACAGAAAAAGCTGAAACTGTCTGGGTATGAAACTAGTAATGTACCAAACAGGATGCCAATTCAATGTACTGTTTCCATTCACTCTTGCTACAAGAGTTTCTGAAAAGAGTGAAACCTTAATCCAAGTATAACTTTTCTTAGTCAATTTGTGTGCATTTATCAAGACCAAGTTATAAATTTAACCCTGCACGACTTGAACAATAAAGGGGTATAAATTTGATTATAAGGCAGTAATCTAATCAAACTCATTAATTTTGAGATCCAAAATTCATCAGCTTATAATCAACACTTGAATCCTTGAAATTACTCCTTTGAATCCATTGTTATTTATGACCTTTGCATCTTTTAATTTTTGTGTGTGTTTGGTTCTATTACTGGTTTAGTGTGCGCAAACAACTCAACATGCTCTGTATACTTGAAGTATGATGATATTTACACAAGAAGCTTAATGGTTGTCCTATCATTGCCGTAGGTTTATTATGAAAGCTTCAGTTAATTATAAAGGATATAGCATTTTCCAGTACATTAAAAGGTATTTTTATTTACATCTACACCCAGTATCTGTCCCAAAGCAAATTTTTAAGGAGTAAAATATTTCAGCCTTTGTGCAAATTAAAATTGTAGTCTTTTTACCAGCTGAATATAAAGTGGAACGAACTAAAAATGTTACACCTCTAAATTCCTTGTTCTGCCACTCTGCAGATTGAGGAGAACTAATTAGAGATAGAAAATGGCTACTGACCTGATCACTGGTTCCATATTATTTTAGATCTGTCATGTGAAATGCCACATGACTGAAAAATTGATTAGTGCATTACTACTGTTAGACAAATGTATCCTTTAAAAGTGAAATTTTGCTTTATTTTCACATCTGGGGATCTTAGCTATAATAGAATTCAGCACTGCGAATTCAGCACTGCAGATTTATCTTGGTTGCATGTATAGATCTTTTATTATTGTGTGATCAGATCTCCTCTTTGGGATAATTCTCCTGTCACTGAATTGTTGCAGAAGTTTAGATTGCTTTATAGTAGGGAGAGGTTTGCTTTTTTATGCTTATCCCTCAAACTGATGAAGGCAGGAGAGAACATTCTTCAATGACGCTTGCATTGTGTTCACTTGCAAGATGCAGCTTGAAAAAATTACATAAGAAAATAATCAATTTGAAAACCAAATTTTTATCTTCTCGCAGGAATGTTAGAATATATGCATCATCTATTTGAATGCACTTTTGCACGTGGAGGTTAATTCTACAGAATCATACAGCCATTTTCAGAGTCACTGCTTTGTATCTGAACCATAGCGCTGGCATACACATCAGCTGTGCAGTGTCTGGATTGAGATGGTGCAAACAATTTTTCATATTACATTTCATGAAATACATATTTTTACCAAAAAGTATTACAGAAAGCAGCTCATTTATATTTTTACTTAATACAAACTATGATGAAATTTTTCTTCTTCGGTGTATATTTGTAGGTGTCAGCAATGGCTCAGTGGAAACAATCTGACCTTTGAGTCTCAAGGTCTTGGTTGCAAGCCCCACTCTAGGATTTGAGAACATAATTAAATTGACACTTCAGTGCAGTACTGAGGGACTACTGCACTGCCAACGGTTCCAACTTTCGAATGAAATGCTAAACCAAGGACCTATCTGCCCCCTCGGGTGGACAAAAAAGATCTCTCGGCACTATTCGAAGAGCAGGGAAGTTCTCTGTGTGCTATTTTTTAATTTGCTCATGGGATGTGGGTGTCGCTGGCAAGGCCAGCATTTATTGCCCATCCCTTACTGCACTTGAGAAGGTGGTGGTGAGCCACCGCCTTGAACCGCTGCAGTCCGTGTGGTGAAGGTACTCCCACAGTGCTATTAGGGAGGGAGTTCCAGGATTTTGACCCAGCGACGATGAAGGAACGGCGATATACTTCCAAGTCAGGATGGTGTGTGACTTGGAGGAGAACTTGGAAGTGATGGCGTTCCCATGCGCCTGCTGCCCTTGTCCTTCTAGGTGGTAGAGATCTTGGGGTTGGGAGGTGCTGCCGAAGAAGCCTTGGCGAGTTGCTGCAGTGCATCTTGTAGATGGTACACACTGCAGCCACGGTACGCCGGTGGTGGAGGGAGTGAATGTTTAAGGTGGTGGATGGTGTGTCAAATCAAGTGGGCTGCTTTGTCCTGTATGGTGTCGAGCTTCAATTAAGTGTTGTTGGAGCACTACTCATCCAGGCAAGTAGAGAGTATTCCATCACACTCGTGACTTGATCCTTGTAGATGGTGGAAAGGCTTTGGGGAGACACTTGCCGCAGGATACCTAGCCTCTGACCTGTTCTTGTTGTCACAGTATTTATGTGGCTGGTCCAGTTAAGGTTCTGGTCAATGGTGACCACCCAGGATGTTGATGTTAATGCTGTTGAATGTCAAGGGGCGGTGGTTAGACTCTCGCTTGTTGGAGATAGTCATTGCCTGGCACTTCTGTAGCGCACATGTTACTTGCCATTTATCAGCCCAAGCCTGAATGTCATCCAGGTCTTGCTGCATGCGGGCATGGACTGTTTCATTATCTGAGGAGTTGCAAATGGCACTGAACACTGTGCAGTCATCAGCAAATATCACCACTTATGTCCTTATGATGAAGGAAAAGTCATTGATAAAGCAGCTGAAGATGGTTGGGCCTAGGACACTGCCCTGAGGAACTCCTGCACCGATGTCCTGGGGCTGTGATGATTGACCTCCAACCACCACAGCCATCTTCCTTTGTGCTAGGTATGACTCCAGCCAATGGAGCGTTTTCCCCTGATTCCATTGACTTCAGTTTTACTAGGGCTCCTTGATGCCACCCTCGGTCAAATGCTGCCTTGATGTCAAAAGCAGTCACTCTCACCTCACCTCTGGAATTCAGCTCTTTTGTCCATGTTTGGACCAAGGCTGTAATAAGGCCTGGAGCCAAGTGGTCCTGGCAGAACCCAAACTGGACATCGGTGAGCAGGTTATTGGTGAGTAAGTGCCGTTTGATAGCATTGTCAATGACACCTTCCATCACTTTGCTGATACTGGCCAACCTTTATCCCTCAAACAACATCATAAAAACAGATTAACTGGTCATAATCGCATTGCTGTTTATGGGAGCTTGTTGTGAATGAATTGACTCCCATGTTTGCCAACAGAACAGGATAACCACACGTCAAAAGTAATTCATTGGCTGTAAAATATTTGAGACATACTAAAGACGTGTAAGGTGCTATATAAATGCAAGCTTTTTCTTCTTTCGATATGGCAATATGCATTTGGTATGGTTTCCACTGGCTAGTAAATGTAAAAGTTACAGCTTAAAGACACAGATACTGTAAAAGCCAGTATCTAACTTGTACTTATGTTTAAGTATACATAGTTTATGTTTGAGCACTTTGGCAAAAGACCTGAAATATTGTTTGTCTAATCATGTGTTTAAACTTTATTCCAGACTTATTTCTTACCACCAAGGATGCCGGGGAAATTCACTTTGAGATATGGGAAAACAAGGTATTCCATAATGGTTTTGAATTTCTTAGTAACAGAAGTGGTTGGGCAATGGAAAAATGTGACACTGATGGATTACGGTGGCATTATAAGGTTGGACCACAGGCTCCCTATTGGTTAAGGTGGAGAGAGCTTTGCTTTGCTTCTAATTGTGCTATATCTGCCCTGGGGTGTTTGCTGACACTAGAACCGTGAAATGGAGAAGTGTTATATCCCACAGCACTAACGTTTCTCACCTTAATGAGCACAAAATTGAATTAAAAAAAATATTATTTTTAAATCCAAGCATCACTCTAACCCTTTGTGATATTAGGTCAACTAATAATAATTCAACTTTATTGTCATTGTACAATGCACAAGTACATGAACAACGAAATGTGATCTTGCAAGCTCCCATGAGTCCAGTACAAATAACATTAACATTAAACGTAAATAGCACCGTCCTGGGAGAAGCAAAGCCGCTGCGTCTGTGCGCGCCGCCATTCCATTTCCACCATTCCTCCTGTCCGACAATCTTCAGCCCAACGCCCGGGCCTGCTCACCAACCACCCCTCCTCGGGGCTCCTTCCATGACCTTCTACACCTGGTCTTCCCTGATGGTCACCCCTCCAGGTACTAAGCAGGCCTGGCTCTGCTTAGCTTCCAAGCCTTGCCAGTGACCCTGTCCCTAGTCCCAGGAACAGGAATATGTATTAACCTTTTTGCATAGGTTTGTTGAAGTGAATTGCAATATTGATGATGATCTTCAGAGATTAATCTTCCTTCCTTTTGAATAATTGTGGCAAAATTTCAGTCGGGTTGTAGACATCATCTTCATATTCAGTGTTCTTTGTGAAATTCATTATTTCCTAATCAAACATGTCTGAAGCTCGTTAGACTTTCTTCTAAATCAGAGATGATAAAAAGTGTGTTATCAGCTTAGAAACTTCCTATTGAAATGTATTCAGGGAACACTACAAAACTGATATCAATAAAAATGAAATTCAAGCAAATTTCTTGATAAAGAATGGCAGGAAATGTGGATATTGACTTGTACATCTCCACCTGTAATTTAAGTGCAATTACAATTATTAAGCATATACAAATATATTTTTTCCCAATTGCACCCTGACCCCTGAAGAGAGTGTGGAGAAATGAGCCTATCCCTCTATGCGTTATATTTTGAAACTGCCTTAAAGTTTACTATTATTGAACCAATAAAGAGACTTACCAATTTGCCACTATGTTAACACTTGGGGGAGAAAATCAGTTGGTTAGCACCTGGCGGGGGCGCTAACAGGGCGGTGAGGCAGTAGCGCCGCGGCGAGGCAAATCCAGCGGCGCACGCCAAATTCACCGCCGCTACGAGTCTGATCTACCAAATTGAGTATCACCCCCTGCCTTAGCGCCTCGCCCTGACAGCAACAGGGAGAAGAGGCGTGAAGTAGTTGGTCGCCGGCTCTAGGGGCACTACTTAAAAAATCATGAATAATGAGTCTCGGCTGTCAGGTTAGTGCAGTTAGTGCAGTTTCACTGCTTTCTTGTCAGTTGGTGTGCGACCACAGACAGGGAATCCTCAACGTGAATGCCCGCTATCCTGGCAGCAGCCACGATGCCTTCATCCTGTGCCAGACCGGTGTTCCAGCACTCTTCCAGCCACCACATCAAGCTCGCGGCTAGTTGGTCAGAGACAAGGAGTATCCGCTCTCCACCTGGCTCACGGTTCCCCTCCGCAACCCCAACACTCCTGTACAGCATTCATATAATGAGAGCCATGCTGTCACCAGGACCATCATTGAGCAGACCGCTGCCTTGACCACTCTGGAGGAGCCCTCTATCCCATTTTGTCGTGGTGTGATGCATGCTCCATAATCTGGCCATCATGAGGGCCCAGTCATTGCCAGCAGGGATTGCGGGACCACCTCAGGAGGAGGAGGAGGAAGAGAAGGAGGAACAGGAGCGAGGGAGGAGGCAGCCACTCAAATGACCTTATGGAAGGGAGGTCTGTGACTGCCTCATCAGACTGCGGTTCCAGTAAATTCAACCCCAGATCCCCGTTGCTCACCACATCCCCATCATTCCATCCCTGCTGCAGACCATATCCCAGCATACAGCTGAAATGAGAGACAGTACAAAATGATCCAAAGTGAATTAATAAATTTATCAATAATCAGTGAACACATCTTTACAACAACAATATTTACTATTCACCCTTGTGCAACCCCTTAGTGCCTCTTGTTACTGTGCCTTTGCCTACTCTAATGCTCCTACGAAGTGTTGTTCCAGTGGCTGCAGCATGGCTGGTGGAAGGCTGCTGAGTGTCCGTGCGGGAGACTTCAGATGGCCTTGCAGAACGCCCTCGATCAGCTCTGGGCCTGGAAGGCCCGGCTGTAGCATGGGCGGCAGCAGTCTGGGCTAGCTGGATGACAGGCAGCGACAAGGGCAATGGCGGAGTGGCAGTGGTGGGAGCAGGAATGCTGTCATCGTGAGAGAGGACAGCAGCTTCCTGACCCACTGCCACTTAGTGCATTACAGCACTAAGATGTTGCGTCGCTTCCACCTGTGCTGCAATGGAAGCTGCCAAATCGCCCATCACATGCGGTATCAGGTCTGGGCCACCACGGTCTCCAAGAGTCTACCATCCTTTCCAGACTGGAAATGATGGGCTCCATGGTGTGTGCAGAGCTTTGTGCAGTGTTGGAGGTGGACTCCTCCACGCTCCTTACCATTGCCGACAGACTCCGGCACCCTTGCCATTGCACCTATGATCTCCGTGTGCATGGCCATCATCCTTGTTCTAAAGGCCTCCCCATCGAGGTCCTCATCTGAGTCCTGTGCAGCTGAATTCACGCACGAACTCGCCCTCCGGGGAGCTGGCTCCCGAGCTATTCTTTCCCCCTGGCCTTGCTGCAGCCCGCTCATTTCCGGTGCCTCACCCTGTGCAGTCCCACTACTATACTAGCCTCTAAAGAACGTGTAGTGCCAGTATCTGAGCTGGTTCCTGCAAGTGAGACATACAGTGATGCATTGTGTTCTTCCTCCTCCTCTTCTCCCACATCGCTCTCAACGGTGCCCTCAGGGACAGGCTGCTCCGATGCTTGCTGATTATCTGAAAGCATAAAGGCACAAAAGATGGGTTAAGGTGAGGGAAGGGGGGCAGGAAGGGAGAAATGCATGCATACAGCATGATTAGCTAGAAAGTGCAAAAGGCTTGTGGGATGTGAGAAGGAGGAGTAGGGATGAACATACCATTGTTGTCCCGAAAGGGGGCCACGGTGCCCACCACCTGACGCCCAATGATCTTCAGCACTCTATTTTCCAGCGCAGACAGTGGTTGGGTGTCAGCTTGTCCCCCGCCTGCGTGCTCCTGTTCCCTCCTGCTGTGAGCCACCTTGGCTTGCAAGAGAAAGGAAAGTGTATGAGTGATTGTAGAGCAATGTGTTTGGGTGATGTGCCTGTCATAGTTGAATAGCTGTTAGTGTGTGCAAGGTGTGAGATGTGGGTATGAGTGTTGGTAGGTAGAGATTGTTGGTGGGTGAGTGCTGGGGGTTTGGTGCTTTGGCCAGTGTGTGCAGGCTGTGTTTCAGATGGTGATATGTAGCATTTGTTGAGGAATTGACTCACCCTGACCACCCAAGTGAGGTCATTAAAATTCTTCCTGCACTGTGCATGGGTCTTGGGGACTACAGTGCTCCCTGAGACCTGATGGGCAACCTCCCTCCACATGGCATGGAAGACTTGCGGCTAGGGCCTCCTGCCACTTGCTGGGTAGAGCACTGCCCTCCGTCTCTCCACATCGGACACCAGCCCCTCCAAGCTTGGCCCAAAAATCTGCGGGCTCTCTCCCTGATGCGTGGATCTGCCATGAGTACAGCTGGTTGAGTCGTCTGGCTCCTTAGACTTGGCCTGCTCCTGCTTGCTACAGCAGGTTCACAGGCAGCAATGCTGAGAATGAGGTTCTGCAGCATGAATGAACCTCCCCTTTAAGAACTGGAAAGAGCCTGTGGCAATGATTAGACTGCACCTGATATTGGTTAGCGCTTTGAGTGTAACGCCACTGAGCTAGGCCGTTAGTGTTTGATTTAGCGCTCCCATCCTTTCTTTGAGCAATGACACTGAATTTTGCGTGCAGCGAGATTCATTAGCGACTGGTGCTAAACCTCAGACTTTTCCAGAGTTAGCGTGCACTCCTGGGCTATAATGAATCTCTCCACCTTGGTATTGTAATAGATCCTGATGTCTTAATTTATTTAGTAACTGTTACCATTACTAATACATCCATCGTAATATCATTCAATGTGATAGACTATGTAGTATTCAGCCAAGGTTATATGGAGCATGTCAGTGAGATATGGTCAACTGAAGAGAATTTTATACATGCCATATTTTGGGGCAGGGTAAATTAGATACTGTAACAATTTGTCTGCTGTAAATTCGAGCCCAATGTGCAATTTAGGTTCTTTGTCCTTCTGTCATGTTATATGTGTGATTTTGCAGGTGGTTTTATGTCCTAACAATACAGTATTGGCAATCGTGTATACAACTTCTGTTAGGTTACATTAAAATGGCATTGAAGAATAATGAGAGGACATACAGACTAAATTGTGAAGCTTTAAAATAAGCAGAGAAGCTTAAGGGTTCAAATGCACAAATCTTTACAAGTGAGAGAACAAATTGATAAAACTGTTAAACAAAGCATTTGAGGTCCTTGGTTTCATAAATAGGGGTATAGAGTACAAAAGCAAAGAGCTAATGCTAAAATGAGACAAATCATTTGTTAGGTCACAGTTACAATATTGTGTCCAGTTTTGGGCACCTTACTTTATGAAGAATGTCAAGACCATGCAAAGGGATCAGAAGAGATTCACTGAGAGGGTCCTAGGGTTGAGAGCCTTCAATTATGAGGAAAGACTACAGAAATTGGATTAATTGGATGAAATTGAATAAAGAAAGTTAAGAGACGATCTGATAGTGGTGTTTGAAATAATGAAGAGTTCTGATAGGTAAATTGTGAAATCCGATTTCCACTCGTCAGTATCTCTCGGAAATAAATTTAAGAATAAAGGGGAGAGATTAAGAGATATTTTAACACAAATGTTTGTTAGAATATGAATTGCCCTACCAGAAATGGTGGCAGAAGCAGAATCCTTAATAGCTTTTAAAAGTTAAGTGGATAAATATTTGAAAAAAAGTTAACCGGATCTGGAAAAAGGACGGGGGAATGAGACTAAGTTTATCAGGTCGTTCAGAGTGCCAACGCAGGTGTGATGGGTTGTAAAATTCTATAATTTTATGGCAACATTTTATAGCTTCAATCTTGTAAATTATACTCAAAATTCTAGAGTTTGCCCACTACTGCTGTTGAACTATTCTTGTATGATTTATTTGTATGTTGGGGAATGAGCTTGCATGGAAACATGTTTCCTTATCTACCTGCAGAATGGCCTTCCTCATTCTTTGATCATATCCAAAACTGTCTCATTTCTAGAAAAGCAAAATACTGCGGATGCTGGAAATCTGACCTAAAAACAGAAAATGCTGGAAATACTCAGCAGGTCAGGCAGCATCTGTAGAGAGAGGGGAAAAACAGAGTTAACGTTTCAGGTCAATGACCTTTCGTCAGAACTGGAAGAAGTTCACGATAGGTTTCCCCTTGCTCTCACCTTCCACCCCACCAGCCTCCACATTCAACGAATCATCCTCCGCCACCACCACATGATGCCACCACCAAACACCTCTTTTCCCCCCCCCTCCCCTTCCCTTTCAACATTCTAAAGGGACCGTTCCCTCTGCAACACCCTGGTCCATTCTTCCAACACCCGCTCCCCTTCCCATGGCATCTTCCTGTGCCAGCGCAGGAGATGCAACACCTGCCCTTTCACCTCCTCCCTTTCCACCGTCCAGGGCCTCAAACACACCTTCCAGGAGAAATAGCGATTTACTTGTACTACTTTCAATTTAGTATACTGTATTCACTGCTCACGATGCGGTATCCTGTACATTGGGGAGACCAAACGCAGATTGGGTGATCGCTTTGCTGAACACCTCCAGTCGGTCCGCAAGCATGATGCTGAGATTCCAGTCGTTTACCATTTTAATTCTCCGTCCCACTCCCACTCCCACTCTGACCTCTGCCTCCAAACTATTCCAATGAAGCTCAACGGAACCTTGAGGAACAGTACTTCATCTGTCTGTTAGACACTTTACAACTTTCCAGACTCAACATTGATTTCAATAACTTCTGATCATAACCACTGCTCCCATTTTTTTCGAACAGCTGGTGCTAGTAATGCTTCTGCTGTTGCCATTTACAGCTCCTCTAGACCCATCTTTTGTTTCATTACTTGTCCCATTACCACCCCCTTTTCCCTTTTGTCATTTAATTGTTCCTGCCTTCCACTCTATTATAGACCTCCCCTTTTGTTCTTTCCTTTGCTCCTCCTCCCCCTTATTTCCCTACCCCTCGACTTGCATAAAAACTGTTAAATTTCCAACTTCTTACAGCTCTGGCGGAAGGTCATCGACCTGAAATGTTAATTTTGTTTCTCTCTCCACTGATGCTGCTTGACCTGCTGAGTATTTCCAGCATTTCTGTTTTTGTCTCAGTTCTACCTCTTTTTCCTCTCTAATGTGGAGCAATTTATGCTTTTACTTTTTAGTGTGCATGTGCTTGCCACTTCATATTAACTCATTACATTCAATGGCATTACCATCACCAGGTCCCCCATCAACATCCTGGGGGGTCACCATTATCCAGAAACTGAACTGGACCAGCCACATAAATGCTGTGGCTACAAAAGCAGGTCAGAGGCTGGGTATTCTTTGGTGAGTGGCTCACCACCTGACTCTCCAAATCCTCTCCACCATCTACAAGGCACAAGTCAGGAGTATGATGGAATACTCCCCACTTGCCTGCATGGGTGCAGCTCCAACAACGCTCAAGAAGCTCAACGCTATTCAGGACAAAGCAGTTCACTTGATCTGCAGCTCATCCGCTAGCTTAAATATCCACTCCCTCCACCATCGGTGTACCGTGGCTGCAGTGTGTACTATCCAAAGGATGCACTACTGCAACTCACCAAGGCTGCTTTGGCAGCACCTCCAAACACTCGACATTCACCACCTAGAAGGACAATGGCAGCATGTGTGTGGGAATATTATCATCTCCAAGTTCCCTTTCAAGTCACATACCATCCTGTCTTGGACATTGTTGCTGGGTCAAAATCCTGGAACTCCTTACCTAACAGCATTGTGGGAGCACCTTCACCACATGGATTGCAGTGGTTCAAGAAAAAGGCCCACCACATACTTCTGTAGCAACGCCCACATCAGGACTTTTAAAAAAAAATTACTTTTGCCATCTCCTCCAAAAAAAAATACTGATGTGTAAATTCAGAATGAAGATTTTATAAGACTCTCCTGACTATTACAAGGCTTAATAAATATTAATAGAACACAGTGTCTCATAATTTCCTTTGTATGAATCCTAGTTGCAAGTGAAGAGTGAGCTATGTTCAAAGCAAGAACTTGCATGTTTATAGTGGCTCATCACATATTCAAGATATGCCAAAGTGCTTCACAGCCAATAGATAACTTTTTTTGAAGAGTAGTCTCTGTTGAGATGTGGCAGCCAGTTTGTGCTCTGCAAGGTCCCACAAACAGCAGATAATGATGATTGGATAATCTGCATTTAGTGGTGTTGGTTGAAGGGAGGAATGTTATCCAGGATACCAGGGGAACTTCCTGCTCTTCTTTGATTAGTGCTGTAGGATTCTTTTCATCCACTTGAACAGGAAGACTGAACCTTGGTTTAATATGTCATTCAAAAGTTGGCACCATCTCAAGGTAGCATTCCCTCAGTACTGCACTCAACAATCAACCTAGTGGGACTTGAACCCACCAGTTTATGACACAGATGTGAGTGTTACCAAGTGAGTCAAGCTGCCCAGAATGAAGACTATACCAAAGGCTGATATTGCAACATGTTTTAAAATTATATGTACTGGATTAATATTAAAAAAAATTAAGCAATCTGTATAATTTTGTTGATTGAGGAAAAATTATCTTTTCTATTTAAAAATAAATGATAAAGCAACACACTAACAGTACAGAGACCACTGTTAAAATGGTACAAATATGCAGCCAGGAGAATGTTTCTTTGTAATCAGTTATTCATAAACTTACTCCCAACAGGATGGAAATTTCTCAAAAGCTCCTGCCCCATATGACATGAAAAAGCCTGCAAATGCCAAGAAAATTGGGCAATCTGCTTTTGCTGATTTTGGTAAGATTTTCTCGTCCTTTTCCTGCTCTTTGCTCAAAAATGTCGTCCTAAGTGCAAAAAATGGGAGCAAGTTTGCTTTGCCGAACAGAAGTCTTTCTCTGATTTTGTTTTAACAGCAAATAATTGGAATAAACAGAGCTTTTTCTAACTACTCTTTGCATCCAGCATGCTCTTCTAAACTACACAAGACTCTTTATCTGCTTTTTGGTCTTGTAAAGTAAATGGTAAAATTAATCCTTTCTTGTCTTTTAATTTTAGTAGATTATACCGTGTACATGCTAATTCAGCCAGCTTTTTTGGCATTTTACACTTGTAAGTTAAGTGCTGCTTATTACTTCTTCATGTCTTCTATAATATCCCTTGAGCCTCCTCATTACCTACCCAGCAGTTCCAGCATCTATTAACTGTCTTGATATGCTTTTCTGTTATGGTGGATAGTTGTGTTCTTGTCCATCACCAGCTCCCTTGTATTTTCCTCAGCAGGTAGCTTACAGCAAGAGTTATGCTGATTATTATGCAGTGTCACATGCTGGCTCCCTTTCAAACTTTAATAATTTCATAGCCGTTTCTATCAAAAACCTTTTTAGCATAGATGTAATCCAATTATCCCTCAACCAACATGGAATTAAGAAGGTATCATCACAAATTAAAATATAATTTTTGAAATTGGCATTGGAAGTATAACCTGTAGAAAGCACAACAGTGATATTACCTTTTATATTGTATTATATGGAAAGCACGGTTGCTTGCAAAGCAATTTTATTTTAAAATAGGATAGGATATAATATACCAGTAAATGATAGGTGCAACAAAAAGATATTTTTGAAGCAACTGAGAAAAGTAATCAAATAGATTTACCATTTGAATATTGGCTCCCATGGGGGCAATTTACAACTTCTGGTTGCCCATTTTACACTAGAAAAATGGGTGCGAGGCCTCTGCATTTTGGGTGGGGCTCTCACTCACCTAATTTATGACAATAGTGTACCCGATGCCATTTTGAGTGGATGTAAGCAACATTAGTCAATTTGCTGTGCATGCCTGCATCAAGCAGATTATGGATGTGCTCTTTGCCAAAGCAAATAGTTCCATCTGCTTCCCTATGGAGCCAGAAAAGTAGAAAGACAAGGTTCTGGGCTTCACTGGGATTGCAGCCTGCACCCATATGGCTTTGTGTTCTCCACATCAAGACCCCTGAGCATATATGCATATTAAGGACTTCCACTTGCTGAATATGCAGCTGGTGTGCGACGACAGGCAATGCATCATGCAGGTCTGTGCCCAGTTTCTTGACAGTTGCCTTCATCCTTCGCCAGTCATCAATTCCCACCTATCTTCCACCCAGACCATCGAGTGGTATACTGAGTGATTGGCAACAAGGGCTATCCTCTGAACACATGGTACCTGTCAGGAACCTACGTGTAGATAGAGAGGAACGATGCAATCTAAGATCACAGCCACCACTCTACAATAGGTCAAATGATCAATCTCTTACTTGGAAACCAATGTTGGAATAGTCTTTTAACTTGACCAGCTGTCTATAGTTTCTTAGCTAATTTATTCAGAAGAACTTTCTATCACAGTGCTCATCTGTCAGTGACTTACAAATCACATCATAGTAGTCAGCTGATTTGGGGCTGCAGTATTTTATGCCATCAACTCTTGTGGCCATTTTTGTTTGTTGGGAATATGTAGACTCTGAGGCCTAGAAATTGGGTTGGGGCGCAAAAGTCGCCTGAGCGCAGGATTTAGCGCAGCGTTCGAGGCTTTAGCGATCGTCAGATATTCAGTTTCATTGCTCCTCGAGGGACACGGGGCGAGGCTCGAGGCGCTCCGCGTCCCTCTTAGGGCGCTGAAACTGAATATCGCAGTGCAACGTGCCGCAGCACCACACGCTGCGGCACGGCACGCTGCGGTACTGCAGGCCTTCCTCCCACTGTTAAGGGGGAGGGGCCTGCAACAGCGCGATCCCCGCTCGCGAGTGCCGGCGAATGAGCCCGGCACCAAGGAGAAGTGCCGGGCTCTCGGGAAACAGCTGGCAATGCCGCGGGGGGGGTGGTGGTTAGGAGGCCGGGGACGGAGGTGCTGGCAGGCGGCCGCCCCGCACCTCCACCTTAACTTGCGCCGCTGCCGGCACAGTAAGGCCCCGTGAACCGGGCGCGGGGCGTTCGCTACCAAATATCGCGAATGGGGCGCTGCGCACACCGATGACGTCATAGGTGGCGGCGCAGCGCAAATGCTTAACGCCACCATTAGTGCCCCTGCTGAATATCGCGGGAGATGCAGCCAGTGGCGCTACAGCCACTGACTGCCTCTTTAGGCGCTAACAGGTGGCGCTACTCACCCAATTTCTCCCCCTAAGTACATGACAAAGAGCACTATACACAGATGCCAATAGGCTAAAGTAAACTTGCAGGCAATGCTGACCTGAGAAGCCTCACCCAGAGAATTATGTTTGGAAGGTTATGCAAACTTCCTGCAATCCAAGGTTGAGATTCTGTCACAGTAATGGAATTGCATTTATTACCCTGCTGCTGAGCATCAAGATACCAGTGAAGAGATATGACTAGATACTTATTTTATGGCTTTCCTGAGGTAGAGATTCTGCAAGAAACTGTCATGTGCTCTTAGACACAGAAAGGAGCACAGATATAACATTAAGTAGATGTAGGTGTTGTTTTGTTGCTGGCATGAGAGCATTCTGCTACAGTGCTTGCTTATTTAGGCTATTTAAGCATGACATCTTTTTCATGCTAATTATTGGTCCCACTGAGACAGTCTCTGTTCATCTGCAATGCTTGTCCCCAAGGCATTATTTTCATTTAATTAGCAAAACTAATTTCCTGGGAACAGGCTTGACACCAGAACTGTGTACTCAATTGTTTACCCATAATTCTGAGACAGAAAATAGCTTGGCAACCCTAGTGACCTGAATGAGCAAGCACACAAGCTCATTTGAAAAATGAACAGGAATTACTTAACAAAAAGTAGTTTGTTCCCTTGTAAGAAAAACATCAGTTGTTGTAAAACTGATTATCCAGAATAATGTAATCCAGCATTTTCAGAAGACCTTCGTTTATAACCGTTCCAGTCTGAAAATACTGTCATGGTGATGAGGATATTCTGTATATGTCTTCAATAATGACCATAAAAACATTCAGTTCAATTCAAATATCTTTATTTTTATGAGGTTTAATTCTAAATTAATTCAGTTCAGCTTGAGTGCATAATATTGCCCCAAGGCCAACTCGGTTTAGTAAAAGTAACCTTTTCATTTACAGGTCCACTATAAGTAAAGCAATTTGAAATATTTTTACTTTGTAACATGTTTTGAAATAGATGTCGATGAATTGTTTATGCTTGTGCATACCTAAACTGAACAAATGTACTCCCTTGATTTTAAACAAAGAAAAATGGCAATTTTGCATGTGCCAAAACCAGGAAGGTTGATGTCGAATAAGTCTACATCAACCCTGAGTATGCTTTACAAGTTCAACAATACACATATCACAGTTTTCTGTCTAATTCATTTTTCCAGAGATTTTTTGTAAGTTTTGAATGAATATATTAGAAACGTTACATCAGTACATGAAAATAATAACTTTTGTTACAGGTGCAAAACAATCTTAAAAGTGCCATGTGCTTGTCGACTGGAACCTAAACTGACCAAACAACAGTTAAACTCTGAATGACTAGAGGCTCTGCATTTACTTAATGATTGGCTGTTGTGGCCTTAAAAGGACATAAATTCACCTCACCAGCATATTAATACATTCTGCATAACATTGTATAGCACTTCTCTCCTTATAAAAGTGCATCATTTAACTTCCTATGAGCAAAGTCACAGGGCATATGTGTATGAAAAAAACTTTTCTTTTTAAGTTTTGAGAGCATCCATCACTTCAAACATCACATTTTGTAGAAAACATCAACAAATCACAACTGAATATAAGTACGTAAAAAGAGAAAGAAAGAGAAATGGGACTGGGAGAAGCCAGTAAATTATAAGCCAATTAGTTGTTGTTAAACTGTCAGAATGTATAATATGGATTAAATTTCTGAGCACTTTGCCAAAATATAAGTTAATCAGAGCCAGTCAGTATGAATTACTGAAAGGTAGAACATGCTTGCTCATGAATTCTTTGAAGAACTAACAATGGCTTCATAAAGGAAATGCAGTGAATATGGTTTATATGGATTTTCAAAATGCATCAGATTAGGCACCTGTGACAATAGATATTCTCGAGTTCGGTGTCACCAGTCACCCCTGTAAGCAGATCTCATGTTCCTTACATTCTGGAGCGCACATTTACTGTCCAAAAGTGAGTTAAATGATGGCATGATCATAACCATAAATCCCTTGTTGCATGTACTGGATATTATGAACTTGTACATGCTGACGCATGCATACACCTGTCTTTTCCAGAAGGCACATTGAAAAGCCCTCCAGTGAACCAAGACTGATTATGAACCAACAAATGTGTTTATTTTACATGAGAGATATATACAGTATATGAATGAACAAAATATATTCTTGTAGTGAAATACATCTATTTCCACCCATTCCTTGTAACATAAAACAACAAAAGTACAACTCTGCCCCGATTGTGAGCTACCTCATTTTCAAGTTAGCAATCCCTGAACTGACTGGCATTAACCTTGTCTCTTACATATGTGTTTATCCCTCAGTCTCAGTGGGTGCATAGCTGGTAAATGTGGTTCAAGAATGTGAAATAATACATTCTTGGTATAAGAATGCGAAGTGGTACACATTTCCCAAAGCAGCCCCTGCCCTAGTCCTGAACCTACGTTCTTCTCCAGTTTCTCTCCTCATGCCCTCTTTGAGCTTAGACTCACCTGCTCCCTTGACCGCATTCCCACTAAACTGCTGACTACCCAGCTTTTTCCCTTCCTGCACCCCCACCCAATGCTAGCTGACATTACAAATGATTCCCTCTTCTCAGGTAGTGTTCTCGTCCCTTTCAAAACCAGAGCCGTCATCTCCTTTCTCAAAATACCCACCCTCAACCCCTCTGTCTTTTGAAAACTACTGCCCCATCTCCAACTTCCCTTTTCTCTCCACAGTCCTTGAATGTGTTGCCACCTCCCAAATCCATGGCCATCTGTCCTGTGACTCCAAGTTTTCATTTCCCCAATCTGGTTTCTGCCCCTGCCACGGCACTGAAAACAGCCCTAATCAAAATCATAAATGACATCCTCTGTGACCGTGATCTACCATCCCTCCTTGTCCTATTCAACCTCCCTGCAATCTTAGGAATGGTCAACTAAGTCATCTTGCTCGAATGCCTTTCTTTTACTCTAGCTCAGTGGTATGGTCCTCGTTTGGTTCCACTCTTGCATATAGTCATAACCAAAGTATCTCCAGCAATAGCTTCTCTTCCCTGTTCTCCATTATTACCTCGAGTCCCCCAATGATCTATTCTTGGCCCCCTCTTCCTCATCTCGATGCTGTCCTTTCGCAGAATCTTCCACAGACATGGGGTCAGCTTCCACACATGCACTGACAACACCCAGTTCTACCTCTCCTCCACCTCTACCTCTCTGTACCCATCCACTGGGTCTGTGTTGTCAGACATCCAGTCTTGGATAAGCATGGTTTCCTCCATTTAAACATTGGAAAGACTGAAGCCATCGTCTTGAGCTCCCACCATGAGCTCCATAACCCTGCCATGGATTCCATTTCCCTCCTGGCCATTGTCAGGTTAAACCAGACTGTTCACAACTTTTGCATACTTTTATAATAATAATAATAATCAACTTTATTGTCATTGTTAGTGCACAAGTGCAGTACAACGAAATGTAGGCTTGCGGCTCCCGAGAGTGTACATTTAGATTAAGACATTTAACATTCAACATTCATTTGGCTTGTAATACATAAACATAATAAAGTGCATTGGCAGATGTGCAGGCTTTAGAGTTTATTTGTAGAGTTCAGTAGGATGACAGCCCTGGGAAAGAAGCTGTTCCTGAATCTGGTCGTTCGGGTGCGAATGCATCTGTAGCGTCTCCCAGATGGCAGGGGGGTGAACAAACTGTGGCTGGGGTGGGTAGGGTCTTTGATGATGGTCAGTGACCCCCGTAAACAGCATTTCTGGTAGATGTTCTCTATGGTCAGTAGCCGGGTGCCGGTAATGCGTTAGGCAGTTTTGACTACCCGCTGCAGGGCTTTCCGGTCATAGGAGCTACAGCTGCCATACCATACTGTGATACAGTTCGTCAGGATGCTCTCTATTGTGCAGCGGTAAAAGTTAGAGAGGATCAGGGGTGACAGGTTACATCCCTTCAGCCTCCTTAGGAAATATAGGCGCTGCTGAGCCGCCTTCACCAAAGAGGTGGTGTTGAGGGACCAGGAGAGGTCTTCCGTGATGTGGACTCCAAGGAACTTAAAGCTGTCCACCCTTTCCACCGCAGCCCCATGGATGTAGATGGGGGTGTGACTTCCGCCTTTAGACTTCCTGAAGTCCACAATGATTTCCTTGGTTTTCTTGATGTTAAGGGCCAGGTTGTTATCGGCGCACCACTTCACGAGATGCTGGACCTCCTCCCTGTAGGCTGACTCATTGTTGTTGGTGATCTGGCCTACCACCGTGGTATCATCCGCAAACTTGATCACAGAAACCCCACAGTGCAGATAGAGGCCATTTCGGCCCATCGAGCCTGCACCGACACATATCCCACCCGATCCCCGTAATCCCTACACCAACACATATCCCACCCTATCCCCGTAACCCCACGTATTTAATCCCCCTAACACTAAGGGTCAATTTATTATAGCCAATCAACCTAACCCGCACATCTTTGGACTGTGGGAGGAAACCGGAGCACCCGGAGGAAACCCACGCAAACACGGGGAGAATGTGCAAACTCCACACAGACAGTCACCCGATGATGATGGTGTTGGAACCATGAACAGCCACACAGTCGTGGGTGAAGAGGGAGTAGAGGAGGGGGCTCAGCACACCACCTTGTGGGGCCCCCGTGTTCAGGGTCGGGGGGGGGGGAGGTGTGGTTACCTAATTTGACAGACTGGGGTCTGTTAGTTAGGAAGTCCAGGGTCCAGTTGCAAAGGGAAGTGTTCAGGCCAAGAGTGTGGAGTTTGGTGGCCAGCTTGTTGGGGACGATAGTGTTGAATGCTGAGCTGTAGTCTATGAACAGCATTCTGATGTAGGTCTCTTTACCGTCTAAGTGATTCAATGCAGAATGTAGAGCAGTTGTGATTGCATCCTCCGTTGATCTGTTTGCACGATAGGCAAACTGGTGTTGGTCAAGAGAGGCGGGAACACTGGCTTTGATGTGAGCCAGGACCAGTCTCTCGAAACACTTTATTATGATGGGTGTGAGTGCGACAGGTCGATAGTCGTTCAGACACGTCACAGCCGTTTGCTTTGGCACAGGAATAATGGTAGCGGTCTTGAAGCATGTAGGGACTACTGCCTGGGCCAATGAGCTCAACCCTGAGCTGAGCTTCCAACCTCATATTCTCCCCATCACAGAGGCTGACTGCTTCCACCTCCGTCACATCACCTGGCTCTGCTCCTATATCACCCCATCTGCCGCTGAAACCCTCATCCTTGCTTTTGTCACCTCCAGACTCAACTGTTTCAATGCGCTCCTAGTCGGTCTCCCATTCTCCATGCTCTGCAAACTTCAGCTTATCCAGAACTCTGACGCCCATATTCTCTCCTGACCAAGTCCTGCTCACCTTTCACCCCTGTACATGCTGACCCAGACTTGCATCAGACATTTGATGAGGTTTTGCACAGGAGATTATCAAAAAAGAAACCATAAAGAATTGGAGATAACCTTGTGAAATGGGCTGGTAATTGGGTGGGAGGTAGGAAACAGTGAGTAGGGAAAAAGGGAACGTTCTCTGATTGGCAGGATGTGACAAGTGGTGTTCCCAAGGATCTGTACTACAGCCTCAGCTTTTCACAATTCAAACTAATGACTTGGATGTAGGAACAGAGTTACAGATGACAAGGACTTTGAAGGCACAGTAAGTTGTATAGATGGGAACAGGAAGTTAAAAAGGGACAGATTGAGTGAATGGGTAAAATATGGCAGATGGGGTTCAATGTGAGGGAAGGCATCCACTTTGGATCTGAGAAAGACAAATCAAATATTTTCTTGGTGAGAGACTGGGAGCTGTGGAGGAGCAAAGGGAGTTAGGTGTCCATGTACACAAATCATTAAAAGCTAGTGCATAAGTGCAACACCATAATCAAAAAGGCTAAATGGAATGGGTTGGAATACAAAAATAAACAAGTGATGCTTCAGTTGCACAGAACCTTGTGCAAATTCACCAGAATGATACTGGGACTTAAAGGGTTAAATTGAGGATAGGTTGCTATCCTTTTTTGTATTCCCTTGTGTTTAGAAGATTGATGGATGATCAAATCAAGGTGTTTAAAGTCATAAAGGGATTCGATAGACCTGTTGGGCGTCAAATCTGGAACTTTTTTTTATGGTAAAGGGGATTGGAAATCTGAAACATTCTTCCCCAAAAGGCTGTGGATGCTGGATCAATTGAAAATTTCAAGACTTAAGATCATTAGGTTTTTGTTAAGTAAAGGTATCAAGGGATATGGAGGAAGGGCAGGTAAATGCAGTTGAATACAGATCAGCCATGATCCAATAGAATGGCAGAACAAGCTTGTGGAGCTTAATGATCTATTCCTGTTCCTATGTTCCACCTTTTATCTCGCCATTGACAACCATGCTTTCAGCCATCTAGGCTCTACGCTCTGGAATTCCGCCCCTAAACTTCTCTGCCTTCAAGAGCCTCCTTAAAACCCACCTTTTTTAGTCACTCCTCCTAATATCTCCTTTATCTCAGCATCCATTTTGTCTGAACACTTCTATGAAGCACATTGGGATGTTTTTCTACATTAAAGGCGCTATACATTTGTTAATAGTAGCGATAGAAGTCGTTGTTGTCATCATAACAGACCAGAACATATTTTATGTCACTGCATATTTCAGGACTAACCTATGAACAATAACAGACAGGAAAACACCTACTGTCCCACACAACTGCGATGCCTTGTGCATCACAATATATAGATTCTGCTCACGATGCGGTCTCCTCTACATTGGGGAGACCAAACGCAGATTGGGTGACCGCTTTGCGGAATACCTCCGTTCAGTCTGTAAGGGTGACCCCGAGCTTCCGGTCGCCTGTCATTTCAATTCACCGCTCCATTCCCACTCGGACCTCACCGTCCTTGGCCTCTTGTACTGTTCCACGGAAGCTCAACGTAAACTCGAGGAACAGCACCTCATCTTCCGATTAGGCACTCTGCAGCCTTCCGGTCTCAATATCGAGTTCAACAATTTCAGATCATAACCTCGGCCCCTATTTCATTTTTACTTATATTTTTCCACTCCTTTCCTCCCCCCCCCCCCCTTTCCTTTTGTTTCTCTCTCACACCTGGCAGCTATCTTTTGCCCTGCCAGTACACTTTACACCTAATCCCAGCCTATTACCATCTCGTCTAGCTTCTAATCTCTTTTACTTCTTTTGGTTCTTTTATTCTTTTGTCCGATCGCAGCCCTGCCTTCGATCTAGTTCCTTTTCTCTCCAGTTTTGAAGAAGGGTCAAACCCGAAACGTCAACTCAAATTTCTCTCCACGGATGTTGCCTGACCACCTGAGTTTTTCCAGCATTTTCTGTTATATAGATTCTCCACCCTAGCTGAAAACCATGTAATCTCCTGGGAGAGGAAAAAAAAACAGGCAGATTCAGGGGTCAAAAAATCTGGAAAATTCCTCTCTGACCCCCTTAGGTGATCAAAACTAGTCCAGGAGACCACTGTGGCTCTATTTAATATTATATAGTTCCTACCTTTTGTACAAGATGATCTCCGCCCCAGCCAGCAACGGGTCCAGTTCTCGGTTGAAGGAAGTCAGTGAATTAGTGTTCACTGCACAAGCCGGCAGTCTGTTCCACAGGTCCCCTATTCTCTCTGAAAAGAACCACCTCCTAACATCTAGCCTAGTTCTGGCCTTCCGAGATTGACATTAAGTCTTTATTATGCTGTATCATTATGACTAGATTGCCAAATGTTTTTACGATTACTTTAATCTATGAAATTTGTTTTTGTAATCATTAAGTTTAAGTCCCATCCTATGCACTTCAGTAAGTTGATTTATTTTCCCTCTCAGATGGGGATGGGCAGCAGGAACATTTACTGCCTGTCTGTGCAGATGAAAACTGCCATGAAAGTGTCATTTATCGGAACATGCCAGGATCTGAACAGGTATGATATAACTCGGTACGTTTAGGGCTCTGAATATTTTAAAGCTGCAGTGCTATTTTATTGCCTCACAATAAAACTTTCCTCTTGTGTAGATATTCGTTCGATAACCTCCAAACAAATCATTCAAAGATTGTAATTTTCTTTCATTCTCTGCTTATTTTATCTTTTTGTCCTGGATTCCTCGCTAAGATAGACCATACCCAGGGGGAAAAGTGCAGATCCTGGCCACAACAGACAAATTGAGGGATATTTTCAGCTCTAGTCTACAAAAGAGGAAGATTGTAATTAATGGGAAACTATTGGGCATTGCAGCTTCAATACTGTAATACTTATTAGAAGAATTGTGAAAGTAAGTGATGTGTTTACTCCAGCATTAAAGGTGATCAACGAGGACACAGAGGTCCAGTTTAGGGGACAAATCTCCCGTTTCCAAACAGCATCAAAAACATGGACTACACCAGGATTACTTGGTCTACATGCAGCCTAACCGGCTGTCCTTAAAGGGACTGCTGGAGGTCACCACCAAAAAGTTACGTTGTTTTAAAAAATCCCTAGTTTAATGTGGAACCAAAAGGAGCAGGAGTGCTCTTCCCAGCTCCTTAGCACTACTACTAAGGACTCCGCTTGAGAGATAGTGGGTGAAACCATGTCCTTTTCTACTTCAGGCATGACACAGGAGTGCCCTCAAATTACAAATCTCTTGCCATCATTACCAATTGTGTTGCATCTACTGTATTACAAAGGGACATTGCAAAACGAGACTATCAACTTGGACTACTTTGTCCAAAGGTTCTGTGATTTTCTCTGGTAGCTTCCTCACATTTACAGCCTTGGAGAATACAGAATCTGTTTTAACTTCCAGAAGACAAGTGAAGCAAAAAAGGTTGCAAAGTAAGAATGGCTTAAAAAAAGTCAGCTACAAGATTCTGGAGAATTTATAATCAAAGTTTTGTTTCTTCATTTTCAAGTGGCATGCAAATATTACCAGTTTACAGTACTGCTTTTTAGCCTCATCCTGGCTCTCAAAGAGGCATCTGAGGTGATCTTATAAAGTTGTATAATATTGTTAATGGTATAGAAATAGTTAACCTGGAATATTACTTCAACTTAAACTGCAGGAGTAGAACTAGTAAAAAGTAATTTTAGGACTCCTAATCAGGAATTTTGTTTCCACACAAAGTGATAAATTTCCAGGTAAATAGTGGAGGCAAAACCCCTGGAATCATTTAAGAAACAAGCAAATGCTACAATAGGGAGTTTGTGAGATCTCTCTGGAGGAATGAATTTTAAAACTGAAAAGCCTTCCTCATCTGTCATCCTGCAATTAATGACTTTGTTACAGAAATTAAACAAGAAGGACGTGTACAAAATAGTACAGATGTATTTACAATGACAACAGTAAAAGATTCGATCTTTCAAAAATCCAACCTACTTAACAGCAGCGAGTGTTTAGAGCCTCCACCAACAATCTGTAGCATGCATCCGGCACCCACTTTTGGTCAGTTTTCAACCAGTGTCTGTATATGTCTCTCTTTCTCCCTCATGCCTCTGTTTTACTCTGCCCTTTCTTTCTCCTTTTTTTCTATCTCTCTCTCCCTCTCCCTTTCCCTCTTTCCCCCTCTCTGTCTCTCTCCTTCCTCTCCACCAGCACGCTCACCACTGAGTCAGAAGGTCATGGGTTCAGGACTTGAGCACGTATCCTAGGCTGACACTTAAGTGCAGTACTAAGGGAGTGCTGCACTGCTGGAGGTGCTATCTTTCAGATAAAATGTTGAACCGAGGTTCTGTCTGCCCTCACAGATGAATGTAATAGATCCCATGGCACTATTCAAAAATTGTAATAGAGTTCTCTGCAATGTCTGCAACATTTATCCCTCAACCAACATCCCGCACTCTGCCCCCTCCCTCACTGCCACCATCCCCCCACCCCCCAACTTGTAGGCGTAGGGCCTATTTTTACCAGTGTAAGGGTTAAAATAAATCTTAATTAAAATTTTAAAAAGGATTAAACTATACGAAAACATTTAAAATTAGTTCATGTAAACTTTTTGGCCTTGATTAAAATGTTTAAAATTATTTTTGAAAAACATTTATTTTAATTTTAAATGCTTAATTAAAGGGACTTTTAACTAATTTTGAACATGGGAATATTTATTTTTATTAGAATTGTGTTAATTATTTATTTGGGAATTTCTCATAAACTTAAGAGGAATAAGAACATAAGACATAGGAGCAGGAGTAGGTCATTTGACCCCTGGAGCCTGCTCTGCCATTCAGTAAGATCATGGCTGATCTGATCTTGGCCTCAACTCCACTTCCCTGTCCGCTCCCTATAACCCTTGACTCCCTTACCATTCAAAAATCTATCTATCTCCACCTTAAATATATTCAATGACCCAGCCGCCACAGCTCTCTGGGGAAGAGAATTCCAAAGATTCACGACCCTCTGTGTGAAGAAATTCCTCCTCATTTCCGTTTTAAATTGGTGTCCCCTTATTCTGAAATTATGCCCCCTAGTTCTAGATTCCCACACGAGGGGAAACATCCTCTCTGCACCTAACCTATCAAGCCCCTTTAGAATCTTACATGTTTGAATAAGTTCCCCTCTCATTCTTCTAAACTCCAATGAGTATAGGCCCAGCCTGCTCAACCTTTCTTCATAAGACAACCCCCTCGTCTCTGGAATCAACCTAGTGAACCTTCTCTGAATTGCCTTCAATGCAAGTATATCCTTCCTTAAATAAGGAGACCAAAACTGTATGCAGTACTCCAGGTGTGGTCTCACCAATGCCCTGTACAGTTGTAACAGGACTTCCCTACTTTTATACTCCATTCCTTTTGCAATAAAGGCCAACATTCCATTTGCCTTCCTAATTACTTGCCGTACCTGCATGCTAACTTTTTGTGATTCATGTACAAGGACCCCCATATCCCTCTGTACCACAGCATTTTGTAATCTCTCACCATTTAAATAATAATTTGCTTTTTTATTTTTCCTACCAAAGTGGATAACCTCACATTTTCCCACATTATACTCCATCTGCCAGATTTTTTCCCACTCACTGAGCCTATCTATATCCCTTTGGAGATTCTTTGCGTCCTCCATACAATTTGCTTTCCCACTTTTCTAATTGGTTGGCCTGGCTCACATGGTCCCAGGGACGCTTTCGAACCGCCTGCGTCCCTGGGATCTGTGGGCCTTTACGCAGGCGTACGCCTGGAGGCCCAGGACCCAAAGACTCCGAAGCCCGGGAGCCAGCAGGTAATTTCAGTTTTTTTTTGGATCGGAGGTACGGCTCCAACCACAAATTTTGGCCCATTACTTAACGTTTTTCTACATTGAACTGATCTGCTACCTATCTGCCCATCCTGATAACCTATATGTGTAGTTGTTCCATAATATTTGTTACAATTTGCCATATCTTTACCATGCCAACACCACCCAATTTGATATCCTCAACAAATTCAATACCGTTCCCTCAATTTCTACGTCCCGGTCACAATATTGTTCTCTTTTGGTTGGTTTACTCAGAATGTTCTAGGTCAAAGAGAATGTAAGATACATTTTAAGAAACTTAGAAACCTCTGCCCTAAATTAAGTAGTTTTGGTATCTGGTTAGATTCATTTAACTTGGTGACCTGCCCAGAGGAATTGTTGATTCTCAGCTCCAACAAAAGCCATTTTGCAGCAGTCTGATTTTGAATTATTTGATCTGGGTGAAGTAACACTGGGTGTATGCTGTAATTCCAGTGAATGGAATCTGTACATTCGTTGTTGCCAAATTAATAACATTTGGCTCAGTAAAAAGGATAATGCCTTCTCCAATATTTAGTTTTCCCCTCACCCCTCCCCAATCTAAACACAAGTGCTGTCAGTCTCGTTTGTTTATAGTAGAGATGCATCAGGGCCAACATCTTAGGGTTGCTTCAGATCTGATGCTCGAACAGAATTTTGTCTATTTAACTGTAAATTTGGGTAAATTATCTGCTGTTGGACATTCAGAAGCATTAGCACACCTGCAGTGTGTGAATAGGAATTATGAGCTGCATTTTATTCCTAAAATTATTGCATTGATGTCACTTTGATGGCTTTTATTCAAGTTGGTTGCCTAGCAACAAACCTAACTTGCATTCAGGTCTGGATTGTAATGCAGTGTCGCTAAAGGGGTACATTTTCATACCAGTATGAGATGAAAGTATGTAGTTCTGTATTTATAGGTGATTCCAGATTCATTCTGGAATAAACTTGCCAAGATAATGGGGTGTCACATTTTCACTCGCAACATTTTTTTATTTTATTTATTGATGGGATGTGGGCGTCGCTGGCTAGGCCTGCATTTAGTGCCTGTCCCTAATTGCCCTTGAGAAGATCGTGGTGAGCCGCCTTCTTGAACCGCTGCAGTCCATATGGTGTAGGTACACCCACAATGCTGTTAGGAAGGGAGTGCCAGGATTTTGGCCCAGCGACAGTGAAGGAACGGCGATACAGGTCCAAGTCAGGATGGTGTGTGGCTTGGAAGGGAACTTGTAGGTGGTGATGTTCCCATGCGTCTGCTGCCCTTGTCCTTCTAAATGGTAGAGGTCGCGGGTTTGGAAGGTGCTGTTGAAGGAGCTTTGGCGAGTTGCTGCAATGCATCTTGTAGATGGTACACACTGCAGCCACAGTGCGCCGGTGGTGGAGGGAGTGAATGTTGAAGGTGGTGGATGGAGTGCCAATCAAGCGGGCTGCTTTGTCCTGAATGGTGTCGAGCTTCTTGAGTGTTGTTGGAGCTGCACTCATCCAGGCAAGTGGAGAGTATTCCATCACACTCCTGACTTGTGCCTTGTAGATGGTGGAAAGGCTTTGGGGAGTCAGGAGGTGAGACACTCGCCGCAGAATTCCCAGCCTCTGGCCTGCTTTTGTAGCCACAGTATTTATATGGCTGGTCCAGTTCAGTTTCTGATCAATGCTAACCCCCCAGGATGTTGATAATGGGGGATTCAGCGATGGTAATGCCATTGAATGTCAAGGGGAGATGGTTAAAGTCTCGCTTGTTGGAGATGGTCATTGCCTGGCACTTGTGTGGTGCGAATGTTACTTTCCACTTGCCAGCCCAAGTCTGAATGTTGTCCAGGTCTTGCTGCATATGGACACGGACTGCGTCAGTATCTGACGAGTCTCGAATGGTGCTGAACAGTGTGCAATCATCAGCGAACATCCCCACTTCTGACCTTATGATGGAGGGAAGGTCATTGATGAAACAGCTGAAGATGGTTGGGCCTAGGATACTGCCCTGAGGAACTCCTGCAGTGATGTCATGTGATTGAGATGAATGACCTCCAACAACCACAGCCAACTTCCTTTGTGCTAGGTATGATTCCAACCAATGGAGAGTTTTCCCCTTGATTCCCATTGACTTCAGTTTTGTTAGGGCTCCTTGATGCCACACTCGATCAAATGCTGCCTTGATGTCAAGGGCAGTCACTCTCACCTCACCTCTTGAGTTCTCGGCCTTCAGATATCCATAACTACTTGTTATCAGTTATTTATGTTCAAGCTGTTCATGTAGCTTTAGCTGTGCAAAACTAACTTTCATTCCATTATCAGACTATTGTACCATGGAATGAATCATTAAATTTCCAAAGATATCCTCTATTCTATTCTCTCGCACTGGTTAACTTATGCATTTTAAAGCAGTTTTGTTAAACAAAGTCAAAATCCTAACTTAGTATTATAATATGGTTATTAGCAATAATGGAAGATACATAAAGCAAAGTTGAAATCCTAACTTAAAAACAGCAGATAGCTAGCCTGAAAAGCAAGGTCATATATGACTTGTCACGGTGCAGAATATTATAACATCCGCAGGGAACCAAAAACATAAGCAAATTCTAAGCATCTATCCAGTTATTCTGAAGAGACACTTTTGTCTCAAGTTCTAATACAATCATCTAAACACAGTATTATTCGCATCATAGTTTCATTCACATAACCATATACAGTACATTTTAGATAACCCTAATTTCTAACAACGTACATAAAGAACAAAAACAAATGGTTAGGATACATTTGTACAAGGCAAGTTAGAGTACTGGGTACAGTTTCATTTGCCCTTGTATAGAAAGGACCTGGAAGCCATCTAGAGCATACAGCATAGATTTATCATGATACCAGAGATAAGTAACTACAGTGATGAGGAAATTGAGATACTGGACCATTTGCACTGTAGCGGAGATGGGTAAGAAGAGACTTAATAGAGAATTTTTAAATTATGAAGCCTATTCACTCAGGCTGTGGTGTCAATGACAGAGGTCACCAATTTAAAATAGTCATTCGAGAGAAGTTAAGAGAGCTGTCTTTATGCGGAGACTTGTTAGAGCATAGAATGCATTGCTGCAGGAAGTTGTTGAGGTAGAGACCATTTAAGAGAAGAGCAGATAAATATTTGAAACGGGAATATATAGGGTTGTTGGGGAAGAACAGGGACGTGAGATTAGTTTTGGATTGCTTCAATAGACAACATAGACATGATGGACCAAATGGCCTCCTTTTGTGCTGTAAAGTTCTGTGGTACTATGTATCCCTCTCTAGCTGGAAATATGAAATGCAGCAAGCTGCCCTCGGCCACCGATTCTCCCATAAACACCACTAAACGTGATCAGCCAATAAACACAAATAGTTCTATGCCCTTTCGGCCTTACCATGCATTACAGTTTAGGGTTGATCTAGCGAAGAATCAGCATGGAGAAAGATGGGATGAACAGCCTCCACCTTTGTTGTAAACCTCTATGGTTCTCCACTCTCTGCAACCCTTAACTTTCCTCCTCTTTTCTTTCTAACCTTTCACCACTCCCTCACACTCAACTACAACTTTAGGACTCGTTCATTGCCACCACCACCACCATTTCTGCAGCGATATTCTTTCCTCCTCCTCCTATAATTTGCGAGTTCCCCACCACTCAAACTATTTTGAACACCAGTACTGAAAGTGTGATATAATGGAAGTTATTCCAAAGAAAGTGTGGCATACTTTTTTTTTCAGGTTGTATTCTCTGCAAATTGACTGATCCTGGTGTTGACTGTAGTTGAGGTGGAATAAATACTTTTTAAAAGTGCCATTGAGTATACAGATAGAAATTTGGTGCTTAATGGTTTGTCTGATTAAACATGTACATGCTTCTTATGAGCTAAACATGGGAAGGCCAGTATGCTGACTCATTCCAGTTGGGTAGTAGTTAGTATAACAGAAGTGTCATTCTGATGAGTTATAGAATAAATGAATTGGGAGAACTAAATCACTATCATTGGGATTTTAAAGTATTAGAGAGCAAATAATCTAAAGCAATGTTTTAGACAGGTACAGGATTTTAGTACACATCTTTAGTCGAGACATTTTCAGAAAATGATAACTTTTGTTGCCAAATAATGCCACCTTCAGCATTATGATCTTCATTGGACTTTTGTTAAACACAAGAAAATACTTGAGAGAAATTTAATTTACTGATGTATTATTTCTCTCTCTGATATGAGGTCCAGGACAAATCTCTGATGTGCTGTACAGTTTAGAAGCACAGCAGTGCACGATTCTTCTTATTTTTGATGCTACATGTTACAGTACAACAATTTTTATGAATGGGTTCTGAAGACAACTGATGCATTTCTGGAGAGATGAGGGATTTGGAATATGATCTGAAGGGGTTAATCTACGAAAATAGGACAGGCTTATTTGGACTTGATGATTTTTTACTCCAACTAAAAATTCTTGTGTTTCACATTAATAGTGGATACCCATTTTATCAAATCTGAAGAATGGCGATACCCTTTGGGGATTTGTTTCACAAGAACCTCTTCCATTTCCAATCACAATTCACTTGGGGGACTACAACATGGATGGCTTCCCTGATGCATTGGCAATACTGAAGAACACTTCAGGCAGGTAGGCTGTTTTTTCTTTTCAACAACCTTATAAGGATGGCTGTAAAAAAAAAAAAAAAAAAAATCTCCTAATTATACTTCTGTGTTATTTTAAAAGATATAGTACATGTGCAAAAATCATGCCTTATTGTAAAACTCAGAGAAGCTAACAAACTGCTTTAAAAAAACTTAACCTGCCCTAAAAAATCTGACAACTCAGGAAAAACAATCTACAGCTGAAAAAGCGCCCTTAGTAAATGTAGAAGGGCACTGCTTCAAGATGACTTGTTAGGTTATACTCCTTTTTATTACATTCCATTCTTAATGAATACTTTGCATCTGTCTTCACAAAAGAGAGGGACGATGCAGACATTGTAGTTGAAGAGGAGTGTGAAATATTAGATGGGATAAACATAGTGAAAGAGGAAATATTAAGGGGTTTAGCATCTTTGAAAGTAGATAAATCGCCAGGCATGGATGAAATGTATCCCAGGCTGTTAAGCGAAGCAAGGGAGGAAACAGCGGAGGCTCTAATCATAATTTTCCAATTCTCTGGCTACAGGCTTGGTGCCGGAGGACTGCTAGCGTTGTACCGTTGTTTAAAAAGGAATAAACTGAGTAACTACAGCCTAACCTCAGTAGAGGGCAAATTATTGGAAAAAATTCTGAGGGACATTATTAATCATCAATTAGAAAGTTACTGATTAATCAAAGATAGTTAGTACGGATTTGTTATGGGAAGGTCGTGTCTGACTAACTTGATTGAAATTTTTGAGGCGGTAACAAGGAGGGTTGATGAGGGTAGCACGTTTGGTGTAGTCTACATGGATTTTAGCAAAGCTTTCGACAAGATCCTACATGGCAGACTGGTCAGAAAAGTAATAGCCCATGGGATTCAAGGGAAAGTGGCAAGTTGGATCCAAAATTGGCTCAGTGGCAGGAAGCAAAGGGTAATGGTCGACAGATGTTTTTATGACTGGAAGGCTGTTTCCAATGGGGTTCTGCAGGGCTCAATACTAGGTCCCTTACTTTTTGTGGTATACATCAATGATTTAGACTTCACTGTAGGGGGCATGATTAAGAAGTTTGTAGATGATACAAAAATTGGTTGTGTGGTTGATGGTGAGGAAGAAAGCTGTAGACTGCAGGAAGATATCAATGGACTGGTCAGGTGGGCAGAAATATGGCAAATGGAATTCAATCCGGAGAAGTGTGAGGTAATGCATTTGGGGAGGACTAACAAGGCAAGGGAATACACGATAAATAGTAGGATACTGAGAAGTGTAGAGGATCAGAGGGACCTTGGAGTGCATGCCCACAGATTCCTGACGGTAGCAGGACATGTAGATAAGGTGGTTAAGAAGGCATACGGGATACTTTTCGTTATTAGCCGAGACATAGAATATAAGATAGGACTGGAGAATTTTAGCTATGAAGAAAGATTGGATAGGCTGGGGTTGTTTTCTTTGCAACAGAGAAGGCTGAGGTGAGATTTAATTGAGGTGCATAAAATTATGAGGACCTAAATAGAGTGGGTAGGAAGGACCTATTTTTCTTAGCAAAGAGGTCAATAACTAGGGGGCATAGATTTAAAGTAATTAGTAGAAGGATTAGAGGGGAGTTCAGGAGCATTTTTTTTCACCCAGACGGTGGTGGGGGTCTGGAACTCACTGCCTGAAAGGGTGGTAGAGACAGAAACTCTCATCGCATTTAAAAAGTACCTGTACTTGGATATGCACTTGGAGCGCCGTAACCTACAAGGCTACGGACCAGGAGCTGGAAAGTGGGATTAGGCTGAAGAGCTCTTCTTCAGCCGGCACAGACACGATGGACTGAATGGCCTCCTTCTGTGCTGTAAATTTCTATAATTCTATGATTTCAGGATATTTATTAGTGTATTGACACTGCATTCTGTAATTATGGGAGTGCAATGGAAGATAAACTTGTTTTGACTTCAGTTCCACCTATATCCAGTATTTCCTTCAGCTGTATTTTGGCGGAGGGGGACAATCTGAAGAACACAAGTGCAATTTTTGCATTGGTGGATTAAAAAAAATTAATAGGGAGAACTAAACTCTGATTGATGGTCCGAAATATATTTCTTGGGGGATCTAGGCGCACACCAGCCCCCAGGAAGATTTGATTTTTGACATTTTCCAGCATTTTGATTTGTCCTCTGTCTTTGGATGGAATATGACTGGAGGAAGAGAGGTCCAGTCAGTGCTCACTTCCAAGCCCCCAGTTTGCATGTGTGCAATAACCTAGAAATTTACTATTTGCAGTAATAGCGGATCAGTACTTAATGCAGCTATATGACATTTTTCTCTGTTATTTTAATTGCGTCATTAACCCATTTGAACTGAACAGATTCATGCCTGCATTGAAATAATGGACGAAGGAATGTCATCCAAACAGTTAGGTTTTTGTACATTTATAATAAGCAACAGTAGTTTCTAAGCTAATCTCAATGGGCCAGAAATTCGGGTCGGGGGCTTCCCGCGGGTGCAAGCCCCCGACCTGCACTGATCTTGCACGCCAGCCGTTGAGCTGTGAGCCCCTGTGGAATTGCGATCCTGGGCCTCCTCCAACTGCCGGCGCGCAGTGCTTGCATATCCCTTAGTTCGATGCATCCCCTGAGATCACGTGGGCCATGGAGAGCCAATGGTAGCAGGGAATGCTTCATTCATAAGTTTACCTATAAATACTGTAAGCCCCAAAAATCACTAAATCTTCAAATAATTTTTTTTTTAAATCACATTTTTAAAATAAACTAAATTACATGAAATAACTATTTTTAACAATAATTAACATTTTTGAAAAAAATAATTTTATTTTCTAACGGGACTAAAAATAAACTTACCTTTCTTTAAAGAATTAAAAAATAATAAACCTGTGGAAAAAATGTTTTAATTTTAATTAATTCACCACTTACCTTGTAAAAAGCAGGCCTGGCGACTGCTTTTCACATGTCTAACTTCTGGAGACTTACCCTCCCGGGAAAACCTGCAAAAAAAAACATAAGTTCAATGCGCACACGCAGCCTCTCCTGCGCACGCGTTCCACCTCTTAACCCCTTCTTTCAGGGGAACGGAAGTGCCGGTTTCCCGCGCATGCAGGAAACCGGCACTTCCATTGGGCCTACGGGTGAGTACCCCGTGCGTACTCACCCGTGGAGACCCGAATTTCTGGGCCAATATATAGATATTGGCAAACGTTTAAATTAATGTTTAGTTTTATTAATTTAAAAATCTAATTTATGCAGTTTTCTGTTAACAATTATAAGGATTCCTTATAATTGCTAATTTCAGAGTTACAAATTTTATTAGATGCTTTAACATTAGGGTTGACGAAAACCAAACCCACACCTATTTACAACACAGTCATAAATATTGTGGTGAAATAAATCCTCTAGAAGCGACAGGAGAAACTTGAAACCTGATTGTGTTACATTGTAACTATGAAACTCTGATTACCATGGTAACACAGACTATAAAAGCTTCTAGTTTTAGTAGCTAAGGTGTAGTATAATCCACATTTGATGCATGGAGTAGTCATTGGCAAATGAGCTCTTTCACGACTTAGTTCCTTATTCCATAATTGTACCAATATCATAAAATGCCAGAAGCTATTGTGCATTGGATAAGCTATTTTTTTAAAATATCAGTATCCGCTATAAATTTCATGATCAGAGTGTAAAATAAAAAAAACTGTTCTACTTTCTCCCCCCTTTGAAACAAATTGCATGGAATTACCAGGTCAAATTGCACCCAGACAATTGTACTTACCAGGAAGAGAGAAAAACAACCTCAAAGACCAATAGGTGGTAGACTCACACATCAGTTTCATTGTGGCAGCATGAATTAGATAGGGTACATTTTAACCCAAAGCATTGGCAAATAAAAACAAAAAAAATGGCAAATTCTTCTTCACAAAGACAATGGGCCGTATTTTGCAGCCCCTACGGGTGCGTACAAGGTGCGCATGCACCCGTAGGGGCTGCACAAGTTCCAGGTTTAGGCATGCGCCTAATATCACCTCCAAGTTACCCTCCAAATCACACACCATCCTGACTTAGAAGTATATCGCCGATCCTTCATCGTCGCTGGGTCAAAATCCTGGAATTCCCTCCTTAACAGCACTGTGGGAATTCCTTCACCACACGGACTGCAGCGGTTCAAGAAGGCGGCTCACCACCACCTTCTAAAGGGCAATTAGGGATGGGCAATAAATGCTGGCCTTGCCAGCAACGCCCAGATCCCATAAGTGAATTAAAAAAAAGAAATTCTACACTAAGTTTTATGTTGATTATGGCTTAATTCCCTGCTTCTACACAATTCATTCCTAATTATTCATGTGTACAAACATTCGTCAAATGGAATAACTGACTGCAAAGATGGGAGCACCTTCATCCCACGGACAATACTGTGATTGTGCCTGGCACCTTTTGAAATAACCTGACTGTTTTGTCAGTTCATAAAATTAGGGCGAGTTAGAAGTGAATGCTACTGATAGATAAATCACATACAACATAGCATTTAAGTGTATAAAGTTCTTCTCTTCTGAATGATTCTCCTCGCCGCCATTCCTGGTTTGGTATGTACGCCAATAATATAACTAACCCCTTTGGAACTGGAAACCCGGGATATCTACCTGAAGAAAACCTATACATTTTACAGTGCCCTGACATGCTGCAGTTTTCAATGAACAGTGGACTACGCTGGGGTTATTTTCCAGGAGCAGATAAATTCTCTCCCCAAATTCAGCAGGGGATTGCTTTTGAAAGCTACAGGTTACTTTGGGCTTACAGATTTTTACTTAATTCTTTTTCCAATGTTCCTTTTATTTTTATTAAACTTCTAATTGAAAGGCGGTACTGACTCACTGAAGGGGTAATTATTAAAAACGGCAGGTTCCACCTTATATAACTATAGTAAAGCGAACTATTTTCAATCTTTCCCTGTGGTAAATCTCTTGCTGCTTTTCTGTACCTCCATTTAACATTTGGTCTGAGAGCAAAAAAGCACCATATGTGAAACTGCACACATGAGCCTTTGTATTATTCTGTGATGCAAATGACATTTATATGCTACTGAAGTGACATTTAAGTGTTTAAAGGCACACAACAGAAACACAGAAATTGTTCCGAGTGTGCTCATTTTCAAAATGATTCATGTTTTGACTTATTGAAGTGAATAACAATTCAAAAGGTGACTAGTGACTTGGCAATCTGCTACTTGTAAAAAAAAAAATGAGTGTCCTTCAGATGGTACAATGTACAGCTCACTGTATTCCAACAGACTCCATCTCAGAGAATTATATTGTGAATTTGCACCATAGAGGGTTAAATTGTGAGTTTGCACCAGTGATTTCTCACCGAGTGAATTCCTAATCTTAGTCAAGGAGTTGTTGAGCAAGTGTGCAGTAATTCCCTAAAAGGACTGAAGAGAAAATCAGAACGCATGTCAAATTGGGCTCCTCTTACACAGATCCTTGTGACTGGCAATTGCCTGAGAACAGGTGGCCTGCCTGTCCTCTTGATTTGGCAGCGATAAGTAACACAGGAGAAGGAAATGGAAAAAAAATTGAAGAGGGAGCAATAAGTAAATAAAAAATCTGTGGTATAGAAAAGTGAGTGTAGGAAGAATACAAAACTACCATAGAAAGTTGCAAGTAAAATTGTAAGAAATTGAGAAACCTGCAAGATATTATAATTATAATGTATAAATCCATTATCACTGCATCAGCAACTGTAACTCAAACAAAATTAATTTGGAGCGTATCGGATAATAAAATCCCAAAGGGAGTATTCGATGGAACGCAAAACCGTCAGCTTGAAGTAATTTATGTTAAAGTTCATCCTCAGAGAAAGCACTGTTGCAGAATTTCATGTTTTGAAAGTGGATTTTTTTGTATAGTTGTTCAGGATGAACAATGATGTTGTTCTGTACCAGCACTTTAAAAGGCAACAGAACAACCAGTGCAAACTCTCTCATGTAAAAGTTTTGCATTCTTCTGTACCTCGGAAAGTAGCTTACTTATGACATTGTTCTGCTGTCTTGTAGTACTCTCCCAGACAGTCGTGGTTTCTAAACCATTCTAGAATTCTTCAGGTCAACATTTCAGGTCAACATTTGGATAACCAAAAACATAGCGTAATATCACTTTGGGCAGTATATAGGTGTAAAGGATTACTGCACTCACCGTTTGACATACCACAAGATCCAAATTGTAATGGTGATCTCATAGTGCTTGTAACAATAACAACTTGCATTTATATAGTGCCTTTAACGTAGTAAAATGTCCCAAGGTGCTTCACAGGAGCGTTATCAAACAAAACTTGACACCAAGCCACAAAAGGAGCTATTAGGGCAAATGACCAAAAGCTTGGACAAAGAGGTAGGTTTTAAGGAGTGTTTTAAAGGAGGAAAAAGAGGTAGAGAGGTTTAAGGAGGGAATTACAGAGCTTCGGACCTCAGCAGCTGAAGGCACTGCTGCCAATGGTGGAGCGAATAAAAGCGGGGATTCGCAAGAGGCCAGAATTGGAGGAGCGCAGATATCTCCGCAGCCGGCCAAATTGACAGCCTGGCCGACGGTCAGGAGGGAACACCAGCAGCAGGAGGCCGCAACCTGGTCCCCGGTAATCGGTTGGGGGAGGCAGGTCGGTGATTGCAGGGGGTAGTTGGCAATTGGGAGGGGGAAGAGAGAGGCTGCGATTGGCAGGAATGGGGGTGCGGGGGGAGGCTGAAGGCTTCATTGAGAGGCCAGGGTAGGACTCCTGCTCCTCGAGGCCCACAATGAATGCTGAAAAAGGCACTTACTTTGTGGAGCTGGCAGCTTCCACTTCCCTTTCACTGCCGGGTTTCCCAACCCCTGGGAAGCCCGTGCAGCAGTAGTGAATTTTAAATTGGGCTCCAATTGCATTGTGGGAGCCCGATTTAAATGTCAAGTGTTCCACCTCTCCACTGCCGGAAATTCAGATGCCCCAATATCCTCCACCATAAAAAATCAGGGTGCGCAGCGTGTTGGGGATATGTTCCCCTGCCTTTAACCACCCCCTCCTCGACACTCTACCGCCCGCTATATTGGGTTAATATTGAGGCCCATATTATCTGAGTGCATATATCTGAATAAGTTGACAGCTGGATAATACACCCCATAGTGTGTTCCCACCCGTGTTAATTTCAAACTTTGTCATTTGGTTTTCCTTACTTTCAGATTTCATCTAGGAAGTCAAGAGTAGAGGCGAAATTGTTTCCCTTTGTATACAATAGTGTCTTTCAGACACATCTTCTCAAACTTGATCTCAAGAATTCAATAAACACCATAGTAATGGCCAGTGCAGGTTTGTTGTCTTCTGATGGGAAGCAATGAGCTTGATCTCTCTTTGACCTTTGAAAACAGTGAATTATTCAAGTTCAGGCCTTCATGTCCATATAATGTAGAGAATGTAATTTGGTTTGTATTGACACTACTGTCAGCTAACCCCACTGTTTTAATGATCTCAAGTTATACCAGTTTGGTGATGAAGAAAATCGATCTTTATTTTTTCATTCATCAATATAATGATAACCATTACACTACCTTAGCCCACCAGATACTTGACTTGGTCATCCGGTGGCAGCTATCAGGTTTTTTTTCTGTTTGTTTTCTTTTCCTATGATTGTGGTTAACAACGACTTTTGCAAACAGTAGAAATGTGCTTTATATTTTGTGTTAGCAAGTGTTTTTTTTTAATGTTTGTAATTTTATGAAAGCCTAATGTTACAATTAATCATCCTCATATAAAAATAAAACAGCTCAAAATGTTATTGCTGAAATACAAATTTCCCACAGATTGCAAGTTATTAACAAGGCTATAAGCCAGTTCTATGCATTTATTTTTTATGGGTGAAACATGATAATCTAACACTTTACATTTCATTGGTGATAGATAATACTTTGAGTACAGAACAGGGAAGGAAGATTTTCTCTTTGTAGCAAAATGGTAATAATATATTAAAAGAACACAATTTTGCTACAAAAAGCAATGAGAAAGTCTTCCTTTCAGAACTATTATAATATTTCAAAATCTGGCCAGCAGATCATAACCATTGAGCTTTGATAGATTGCTACTTTGTTGTAAATGGTCCATACTTCGAATGAATATGGAATATTGATAGTGATACAAATTTATGTAAAACTTCTAATAAAGTGTAATGTGAGTACAGGTTTTAGCATCTCAAATTCTGGATGAGATTTGTTTTCTTGAGACTTAGACCAGGGATGTTCAACCTATATCCCTTGGGCCCTGAGCCTTGTGATATGCCCTTTGTAACCAATGCAATTCAAATCTATTTGTGCTTATATTTCTTATTCACTGGTTTGTCCTGTTTGAATTTTGTTGGGCATAGAGGTTTGGAAAGAACTGTTTCTGGTGCTGTCATCTCATTGGTGAATAAACCTTGAGTATTGTGTGCAGTTTTGGTCGCCTTATCTGAGGAAGGATGTTCTTGCCATGGAAGGAGTTCAGCGAAGATTCACCAGGCTGATACCTGGGATGGCAGGAATGACGTATGAGGAGAGATTGGGTCGATTGGGCTTATACTCGCTGGAGTTTAGAAGAATGAGAGGGGATCTCATTGAAACTTATAAAATTCTGACAGGAGTGGACAGACTAGATGCAGGAAGGATGTTCCCGACGGTCGGGGAGTCCAGAACCAGGGGTCACAGTCTAAGGATAAGGGGTAAGCCATTTAACACAGAAATGAGGAGGAATTTCTTCACCCAGAGAGTGGTGAACCTGTGGAATTCTCTACCACAGAAGGCAGTAGAGGCCAATTAATTAAATATATTCAAGAAGGAGTTGGATATATTTCTTAAGGCTAAAGGGATCAAGGGATATGGGGAGAAAGCAGGGACCGGGTACTGAATTTGGATGATCAGCCATGATCACATTGAATGGCGGAGCAGGCTCGAGGGGCCGAATGGCCTACTCCTGCTCCTATCTTCTATGTTTCTAAATCCTAATCAGAAGCCAAGATCTACTAGTATCAGCAACTTGAGAGATGTGCAAATTAATGGGAACATTCATTTAAATTTCATAGTTGACACCAAAGGCTCTATGATGTGCATTTGGACTACAAAGACAAAAATATGGATCCTAATGACTTGGATCAGTTAAATACTGTATACTAGGGTTGTCCATACTTGGCCCATAGGCCACATGCAGCCTGAGAGCTCAATCTGGTCCTCGAAGCATAGGCAAATAAGTTCGATTTGCAATAAAAACAGAAAATGCTGGAAACACTCAACAGGTCAGGCAGCATCTATGAAGAGAGAATCAAAGTTAACGTTTCAGTCCTATTTGCATTTGCACTTACATTTACTTGCTGGTTTGACCCTGTTTTAATGTTGTGGTCCTGGAAGCTAAGAAAGGGCTGTTATTACTGCTGTTACCATATTGGTGGAAAAATCCTAAATCCAAATACCAAGATCTGGTAGTATGAGCAACTTGACATATATACAAATTAATGGGAACATAGACATGCTTTGTGAACCACAAAGATAAAAAGCTTGACCACCTTTGCTCTATACTGTAGCTGTAGTATTATATATTGCCAGCAGGTGGCCGTTTGTGGAGAGCAGCGTGATCCCAGGCAATCACATCTGCAGTAAGTGTCTGCAACTCAAACTTTGGCTCAGAGTTGTTGAGCTGGAGTCAGAGGTGCAGACATTGCGATGCATCAGGGAGGGAGAGTGTTAACTGGACATTTTGACCCAGGAGCCAGTCACACCCCTTCGGTTAGGTAGTAGTTTAGATTTGGGTAGTGGTCAGGGACAGCAAGATGTCACTGCGACTCAGGCAGGTAAGGGGACTGCAGATGCAGTGGTGGAGGAGCCTCAGCCTTTGCCATTGTCCAACAGGTACGAGGTACTCGCTACCGGTGTAGACCAGAACAAAGACTGCAGGGAGAATGGGCAAATTGACCATGACACTGTGGTACAGAAGACCATTCAAGTAGGGGGAGTGAAAAAGAATGTGGTAGTTGTAGGGGATAGTATAGTCGGGGATAAATACTGTTCTCTGCAGCCGCGATCAAGAATCCTGAAGGCTAACACATCTTCCCCTCACCTCCCCTTTCAGCATTCCGAAGGGACCGCTCCCTCCGCGACACCCTGGTCCACTCCTCAATCACCCCCAACAGCCCTTCTCCTTCACCTGGCACCTTCCCGTGCAAGCGCAGTAGATGCAACACATGCCCTTTTACCTCCTCCCTTCCCACTGTCTGGGGCCCCAAACACCCCTTCCAGGTGAAACAGCGATTTATTTGTACTTCTTGCAATTTAATATACTGTATTCGCTGCTCACGATGCGGTCTCCTCTATATTGGGGAGACCAAACGCAGATTGGGCGACCGCTTTGCGGAACACCTCCGTTCAGTCCGTAAGGGTGACCCTGAGCTTCCGGTCGCCTGTCACTTTAATTCTCCACTTCACTCCCACTCTGATCTCTCTGTCCTCGGCCTATTACATTGTTCTAATGAAGCTCAACGTAAGCTTGAGGAACAGCACCTCATCTTTCGATTGGGCACTTTACAGCCTTCCGGACTCGACATGGAGTTCAACAATTTCAGATAATAATCCCTGCCCCCATTTTTCATGCAGTATGATTTTGCCATTCCCATTTGCAACATTTTCACAGCATGTTCTTTCAATTCCTTCCTCCCCTCCTAAACCCCTTCCCCCCCCCCCCCCCTTCTCTGCACCTGCTTAATATCGGTTACATTTCCAGCTTTTTCCAGTTCTGATGAAGGGTCCCAGACCTGAAACGTTAACCCTGTTTCTCTCTCCACGGATGCTGCCTGGCCTGCTGAGTATTTCCAGCATTTTCTGTTGTTATCCTGAAGGCTATGTTGCCTGCTCAGTGCCAGGGTTAAGGACATCTCCTTGCGGCTGGAGAAGAACTTGGAGCAGGAGGGGTAGAATCCTGGTGATGTGGTCCCATAGGAACCAGTGACATCGGTAGAACTAGGAATGACTCCTACTTAGTCTCCCTGGTACCTTATGTCATTGAACTGAGTTGTGATTCAGAATGAATAGTACACTAATGAGGATGGAAAAGAATACCTGACCAAGATGCTCCTATTTGACACGCGTTTCTTCGGTGGTTTTCCCCCACCTCATGTAGATGGAGACTTGGCTACATTTCAGAGAGATATGATAGGTGATGCAACATTTCTTCCCCCCCCCCCCCCCCCAAAAAAAAAAAGTAATGTTTCTGATGCATGTCTGCCCTTTTTTATGGCCCATTGTTCAGAATAACTTGATGCATTTTTAGCCAAATATTTGATTTGCAGGATAGATGCAAGGTTGTATCTAGTAGTTGAAGAGGTCACTTTCTGACTTTATCAAATCTTTTTGAAAACTGCCCTGAAGTTTGAGACTAGTGTAATTCCCAACCTTATATTGTAATTAATAGCAACAATGTACTTCATGGCATAAGTCTTCGTTTTAATTAACCTTTCACTTTTCCTTTAATAGGGTTTAGTCACAATGGCGATAAATAGAAATTGAAATGGGTTTGAGTGTTCTGTTTTATGCAAGTCAAGTTGTTCAATATTACAGTTCAATAATGCAAGATATACTAAAAATATGTAGCTGCTTCTATCTAGTGCTTTCTATGATGTTGTTTAGTAAAATAAACTTCATTGTTTAATGTATCTGATGAATTCATGGGCACAGCATCTTGCAAGGTACTGAGCTACAACAATTACTGCTGTCTCTATCACAAATCACAGATGCTTCCTTGATAGAATAGGAAACAGATTGAAGCAAAGGCATGTTCTCCCCAGGAATCCGAGCAGCATGTCAACTGATTGTAGCTGAGAACTGTTTAGTTGTTTTTGCAGAGCTTCTATTGCCTGAAGCAAAGTCCATTCAGTCCTCATACAAACAGCAATATCATTGTGGTGAAATTAATTAAGAAGTAAGTAGAGGACCAGATTTGTTGACCTTCATGAGGGCTGTACAGAGTATCCCCAGTATTAGCAGAAAGTGAAAGGCTTGAACTCTTGAGCAGGAGTATGCTACCTTCTCACAGATGTTAGTTCCAAAGGAATGTATCACAACTTACAGCAATGGAGTCTAGGAGCCCACTCTTTTGCAGGGCACAGGATGGGTACATTCCTTCTTTAAGTACAAATGTCACAGGTTATAGACCTTAAAGGTCAATTGTGTGGAAGATTTCCTGCAACTTTCCCCAGTGCTCTGAGGTTGAGAGGAATTACACACCGATAGTCCATCGGCAACCATGAAGACATTAGCTCTTGGATATTTTCCCCCTCCTACAACAGAGCCTCAAACCCTTCCATATATTGAAGACGCACTGCTCAGGGTGAAAATTTTCAGACACCCTGCTCCATCCATCCATCCTACATCTAACTGTTTAATGGGACTGCCTACGTGTTTAGGAATTGCCGCTATAGATAACTGCAATCTAGATGATAACTAGGAAGTATGTTATTCTAGAAGTTTCTCATCTAGTATCGGTGATTTAATCTTCCATAAACTGTTATTAGTCTCCCTTTTGAACCATGACCTCTTGTGATAAAGTTAGAACCTAATAACCGTCCTTGTAACTGTCACCTCTGCTCGAAGTTGTGGCAGATTCCAAGCTTCAATCTCAAACTGTCCCTAACCTGTGCTGTCAAAAAGGATTGAGCACCATTTAAGTGTGATTAAAACTGGTACATACTAAACTTACATTCCATCCTTTGCCTTGTCCCACAAAGATCTGACATGCAATATAGATTTGATCATTTGGATGTGCACAAGCCACTCTGCTTCTATGCAGGCAGAACAAAGTTTCAAGAAACTGGTAATTCTGTGTCCTGCAGGGAAAAGTCAATGGGGAATCCCTTCACTAAGCATTATCAGGTCATTGGAGTTTATTCACTGTTAGTTCCCAATGGGCACATTGTTTTTGATGCAAGTTCTGTGAAAAAATATTTTTGTTTTCACAGGATTTGCCTACTTTCATTCTGGATTTAAAAGAGCAAAGAACTATGACTTACCATTTGGACTTAGGAATCACAAATGGGAATTTTAAAATAGTCACCAACACACTGAAAATGATTCAGTCCAGCTGGCACCAATAAATAAATGAAAAAACAATCTACACAAATCAAAACATAAAATGCTGGCAAATCTGTCAATCATTTTCACAGTCCCAATTGGTGCTACAGCCTTGTGATTCCAATAACCTGTCACTCCTATGCACCAAATGAAAAACATGAGTTTTCCGACACTAAATCAAGAGTAAAACAACAGAAAGCGCTTAAATGTAATACCTCAGAAAAGTGTTGATTTTTAATTTTAAAAGTTTCTAGGTTTCTGCATTATTACCTGCTTTAGTGTTATTTTTAATAGAAGTTTAGGATTATAGGCATTATTGTCGAGAGTGGTGATACAATTTTGCCATAGTTTTTTTGCCAATATTTGTTCCTAAATTTCTATTGAACCTAGCTACAGCCATGACATGTTTTTACATTTAGACAGGCTGCCTTTAAACATATTTAAAAATTAACATGGGTTAATCACACAACAATTGCTGATTGTACCGAACTGAAAGCACAGATGTGCAGTTTGGCAGAGGGGTTCCAGCTTTTGCTGTTACCCCTATGCAGACAGGCCCTCCCCTGCCTGATATGATTTGTGAGAATGATTCATGGCATGAGGGGGAGAGCGAGGGAAGCAGAAAGGTTGATTACTCACCAGAGGTTGAGTAATCCTTATTTTGTGTGAAGTTCTCTACATACTAGCTTTTCTAGCCAACTTTCATCTCCCTCTTTGTCTAGGCTAAGTAACAAATTCAGCTTTAGGTTTTTGTTCTGTGATACAATTACTCCATATTAAATAATTACGCTTAGTTTGTATTTTAGTAAAAAGAGAAAAGTGGACCAATCAGCTCTTTGCTGTAATGTTGTTTAAATTAGCAAGAATGCTACAATTTGTCTTTAGTTAGTTAAAATTCGTTGATGAGATATTTCATGATGTGAAGTCACATGATCAGTGTTGCTGGAAAACTGCTTCTGTGGAATTTATTCGCTTGCTGATTGTTGTATATTAAGGAAAATTCAATCAGAAGAGTAAGGACTGCTACTTCTTTGGCTGGTAATCTGCTAGTAACAGTGATTGAAGAGTGCATACATCAATAATAATGATAAAGCTAACCTCAGTGATTTAGGAACCAGTACTTGAGCATTAAAACTCCTGGTTTTAAAAAGAATTTCATCAGACTTTTAATACGTAATCACATCTGCTCACTTGAGCTTCTTCCAATCAAATATTGCATGCAAACAAATTAATTGTTTGGCTGCATGGAAAATATTGTTTAAAGATGGACAGGTTACATTATTCCAGATTTAGGTGTAAAACTTCTGCATTGAGATAAATGTTCAATTGGTGGTGGATCAAAGTTACAATAGTTTGGTTATCTTCATTCTAATCCCCCCGCCCCCCCCCCCCCCCCTACCTACCCTGCCTCTTCTGGTGTAAGTGACTCATTCTAGGACAGTGACCCACTCTTATCTCAACCAAGTAGCTATTCTTAAGATGTGAGCCCGGATTGTGAGTGTTGACTTGTTATTCAATCATGGAACCATTATACTGAGCTGAACCCCATCATCAACCAACAGCTACAAACACATGCCTACCGTCTGCATTTAACACCATGGGTCCATGTTTTGGGGTCCCAGGATGGGTGTCCACATTTGCAGATGGAAATCATTGCACACTGGGCCTCTTTCTCCTCAAAACTGCTTTTTTATCCTGCTGTTATTTTAAGTGGTTTCAGCCACTCCATATTGTAGGCAAGAATTCTTGGGGAAACTGGAATTCCCACCCAAGGTATACAGCGGTGGAATCATGGCAGCAGAACGGGGTAGGAATGGATTTGAGGGAGCATGGTGGGAAAAACTGTTAGCAGCAATTTTAGGGAAGAATGTGGAGAAACCAGGAGTGGTGATTTGTGAAGGTAGAAGCTGGGACCTGTGTTTTGGGTAAGTGGGAGAAGACAGAAGTGGTGTTTTGGAAGGAAAAAAGCCAAGAGCAGTGTTTAGGTGGAGGAGGAGGAGAAGGCAAGGGAGAAGCTAGAAGCGATTCTTTGAGATGCATGAGGAAGATGAGTACCAGCATTAACTGAGAGGGTGTAAGAAAGAACAGTGCCAGCCTGAACAGGGGTGGAAGAAGAGTACAAGCTTGAACTGAGTTGGAGGGGAGAAATGTGCCAGGTTGAATTGAGTGGGGAGCACAAAAGGAGTGCCTGCATGAACTGGAGGGAAGGATGTTGGAGGAGATGGAGAGTAATCTGTTGGAATTGAGAGGGAAGAATAATGCAGCATAAACTGGGTGGGTTGAAGGAGGACAAAGGGAGAGTCTCTTGTGAAAAGGATAGGGAATTGAAGAAGGTACAATGTCCCTGTGAACTGAGGTGGTGTAGGGTTGTATTGGAATGTATTTTTTGAAGTATCTTTTGGGGAAGTAATGCTGGTCTGTTGAAAACCTAATTTTCAATAATGTCTTTTTTTTTATAGATTAAAAATCTATCAACTGTGAAATATCAGTGTTGAAAATTCACTAGAATGCAACATTTTTAAATGTAAAATGTAATTCCTTTCCAGGGGAGTGTGCCCAGAAATGCATTAAAATTTGGCTCATTTTGGAGGGAGGCACATTTGGAGGAACTGTGCCCAATTCTAAATTTGCTATCTACAGCCCTGACCAGAATCATAGAATGATACAGCATAGAAGGGGGCATTCGGCCCATCGTGCCTGTGCCGGCTCTTTGAAGGAGCTGTCCAATTAGTCCCACTTCCCTGCTCTTCCCCATAGCCCTGCAAGTTTTTCCCCTTCAAGTATTTATCCAATTCCCTTTTGAAAGTTACTAGTGCATCTGCTTCCATCACCCTTTCAGGCAGGGCATTCCAGATCAGAACAATATAAAAATATTTCCTCTGGTTCTTTTACCAATTACTGTACTTTAAATCTGTGTCCTCTGGTTATTGACCCTTCTGTCACTGGAAACAGTTTCTCCTTATTTACTCTATCAAAACCCTTCATTATTTTGAACAGCTCTATTAAATCTCCCCTTAACCTTCTCTGCTGTAAGGAGAACAATCCCAGCTTCTCTAGTCTCGCCATATAACTGAAGTCCCGCATCCCTGATGGCATTCTAGTAAATCTCTGCACCCTCTCCAAGGCCTTGATATCCTTCCTAAAGTGTAGTGCCCGAAATTGGCCACATACTCCAGCTGGGGCCTAACCAGTGTTTTCTAAAGGTTTAGCATAACTTCCTTGCTTTTGTATGCTTTGCCTCTGTTTATAAAGTCAAGGATCCTGTATGCCTTCTTAACAGCCTTCTCAACTTGTCCTGCCACGTTCAAAGATTTGTTCCTGCACCGCCTTTAAAATTGTATAATTTAGTTCATATTGCATCTCCTCATTCTTCCTACCAAAATAAATCACTGCACACTTCTGTTAAATTTCATCTGCCATGGGTCTGCCAGTTTCACCAGGCTATGTCCACCTGATGTCTATTACTATCCTCCACACTACATTTCCGAGTTTCATGTCATCTGAAAACCTCAACATTATGCCCTGTATACCCAAGTCCAGGTTATTAATATATATCAAAAAGAGCAGTGGTCCTAGTATCGACCCCTGCGGGACATCACTGTAAATTCCTTCTAGTCTGAAAAACAACCGTCCACCACAGTTCTCGGCATTCTGTCCCTTAGCCAATTTCGTATCCATGCAGGCACTGCTCCTTTACTCCCATGGGCTTCAATTTTGCTAACAAGTTTATTATGTAGTACTTTATCAAACGCCTTTTGAAAGTCCATAAACACAACATCAACTGCACTTCCCTCATCAATCCTCTCTGTTACTTCCTCAAATGACTCAATGATGTCATGGTCAACAAGATCAAGTTCAAATCCCCTATTTCCTAGAAGACTTTTTTTTTTAAGTAAATGAATTTTTAAAAATTTCCACCAGTGATAAATTATTGGCCATTATTGGGAGAAAGAAGTTTTTTAAAAAAATAAAGAAAACTTCCCAAATGGCAAATAGAGTAAATTTCAATGAAGTTCTGTAAATGTCCCATTTTAGATGAAAAAGTGTTCCTATGTTCATTGTAGTTTACAAATTACCATAAAATGCATCAAATAAATCAAAATTTTCTGGAGACCATGCCCGTAAACCTCCCCTCCACCCAACCCATCAAAAAAAAATAAATGTTGCCTTCATTTTTATTTTCCTTCAGGCTTTTATGTACTTGTATTTTGTTTTTCTTCATAGGAACAGGAGTAGCCCATTCAGCCCCTCGAGCCTGTTCTGCCATTTAGTTAGATCAGGACTGATCTGTACTTCAACCTCATTTACCTGCTTTTGACCTATATCCCTTGGTACCCTTACCTAATAATCTATTCATCTCCGTGTTAAAAGCTTCAATTGACCCAGCATGCACAGCCTTTTGTGGGTGAGAATTCCAGATTTCTACTACCCTTTGTGTGAAGAAGTGCTTCCTGATTTCACTCTTCAATTACCTGGCTTTAATTTTAAAATTTTGCCCACTTGTTCTGGATTCCCCCATCAGAAGAAATAGATATTCTTTATCTACACTATCGAATCCTTCTATCATTTTAAACACCTCGATTAGATCACTCCTCAATCTTCTATTCTCAAGTGAAATCAAGCCAAGTTTATGCAACCTGTCTTCATAATATAGCCCTTTAACCCCTGGTATCATTCTGGTAAATCTGCGCTGCACTTTCTCCAAGGCCAATATATCCTTCCTGCGGTGTGGTGCAGTGCCCAGATCTGAACGCAGTACTCTAGATGGGGTCTGACCAAGGCTCTGTAAAACTGAAGCATAAATTCTTTGCCTTTGTATTCCAGTCCCCGTGAGAAAAAAGGAATGTCTCATATACCTATAACTTACAACCTGTGTAACTGCTTCTTTTCACATGTCATAGATTTATAATCAGTGCCATTCTTCAATTAGCAGCTTTTTTGAACCCGGGGAGGAGGGATGAAAAACGGGGGCGGCGGGGTGGACATTCATGAGGGAAAAAGATTGCAGGGTGCACGTAGAGGACATAGGGAGGGCATCAGATCACTTGGCGGTGGGGTGGGGGGGGGGGGGGAGGTGCAGGGGACGGGGTCCGAAAGCTGGGGAGGTTTGCATGTTTACTTGGGGGAGCTGGGGAGAAGCACTCCTGCTCCTCTTGGCCCACAAGCAGTGCTGGAAAGGCACTTAGCTGTTCAATGCAGCAGTCCTCGCCTCCCTTTAGCAGCCGAGTTTCCCGAGGCCCGGGAAACCCAGCCGGCCAGTGTTAAAGCTGGAGCAGCGAAAACATCTGAGGTACGCAGTTTCATTAGAATATTTAAATGAGCCACCCGCCTCCTTGGTCGTCCGCCCCCTTCCCCCCCCACCCCCCCGTCCCGTCCCGTCTCTGTTAGAACCAGAAGTTAGCAGGTTCGGGGCTGATTGGGTTCGGGTTTGTTCAGGAAGGGGAAGGAGTGACTGCTGGGGAGATGGGTAGTGGGGACTTAGGAGAGGTTGAGAAGGAAGCCCCGCAGACACTGGTCCTGTCCAATGGGTACGATGTACTCGCTACCTGTGAGGACAAGGAGAAAGACTGCAGGGAGGACAGCCACAGTGCAGACCAAGGCACCGTGGCTCAGAAGGCTGTCCAAGGAGGCTGGGGGGGTGGGAGAGAGCAGAATATAAATGTGGTAGTGATAGGAGATTCTATAATTAGGGGGATAGATGGCGTCCTCTGCAGCCAAGAACGAGAATCCCGAATGGTGTGTTGCCTACCCAGTGCCGGGGTAAGGGATATCTCGAGGCGGCTGAAGAGGAATTTGGGAAGGGAGGGGGTAAATCCTGTTGTTGTTGTCCATGTCAGAACAAGTGACATAGTCCTTCAGCAGGACCTCCTCCCTGTTACCAACTATCAGGAGTTAGGAGCTAAATTAAAAAGCAGGACCTCGAGGGTAATAATCTCTGGATTATTGCCCGAGCCACAAGCAAATTGTCATAGAAGCAGTCAGAGCAGGCGAATTAACATGTGGCTAAATGGCTGGTGTGGGAAAGAGGGATTCCTTTTCATGGGACACTGGCACCAGTACTGGGACAGGAAGGAGCTGTACTGATGGGACAGACTCCATCTGAACCGGGATGGACCCGCATCTTAGCAGAAAGGGTAAATAGGGAGGTGGCAAAGGCTTTAAATTAGTAAGATGAGGGGAGGGATCTACAAGAAATGAAACCAGCCTAAATATAAACAAAACAATAAAGGAGAGCATAGGAAAGAGTAAAGTAAAGGAGGATATTGATGGCCAGGGAAAAGATGGAGTTATAGAACAGGAGTGTAAAAAGATGGTTAAAAATAAAGTGAAAGGATCTGCTATTAAAAATGAGTTAAACTGTCTGTACAGCAATGCACGTAATAAAACAGGGGAGCTGGAGGTAATCATGCGTTGCAAGGAACCAGACATAGTAGGGATTACTGAGAGATGGCTACAGAAAAATCAGGACTTAGAATTAAACATTGCAGGGTATAACATATTTAGAAAAGATAGAGAGGGAAAAAAGGGAGGTGGAGTAGCTGTACTTATTAGGGATAACAGAATGTCTGTAGAAAAAAGTGATACAGCTATCAGCAAGGTAGAAATAGAATCCATGTGGATAGAAATTAAAGATAATAAAGGCTCAATCACACTAATAGGGGTAGTCTACAAACTACCTAATAGTGGAAGGGAGGTGGAGGAAGAAATATGCAAACAAATTAGGGAAATTAGTAAAAAAATAGAATAATAATCATGCGGGATTTCAACTACCCTGATATTAATTGGACAGAAGAAGTAAGTAAAGGGGATAAGGGAATGGAGTTCCTACAATGTGTACAGGACACCTTTCTAACCCAATTTGTAAAAAGCCCAACAAGGGAGAATTCGCTATTGGATCTAGTAGTGGGGAATGAACCAGAGCAGATAAGAGAAGTAAAAGTAGGGGAACATCTAGACAATAATGACCATAATATAATCTGCTTTAAAATAATAATTGAGAAGGACATAAATATGACAAAGACCAGGGTAATAGATTGGAGAGTAGCTGATTTTTTGGGGCTGAGAATAGAACCTGGGAAAATAAAATGGACAACAATATTGGTAAACGATGATGCGGAACAGCAATGGGAAACACAGGGTGCGAGTCTGGGTGGGGTAGAGGAGCAAAGGGATCTCGGAGTACAAATACACAAATCACTAAAAGTAGCGATACTGGTTAACAAGGCCATAAAAAAGCAAACCAGACACTGGGATTTATTTCTAGAGGGATAGAATAGAAAAGTAGGGAAGTTATGCTAAACTTATATCGAACCTTGATTAGACCACACTTGGAGTACTGCGTACAATTCTGGTCGCTGTATTATAAAAAGGATCTAGAGGCACTGGATAGGGTGCAGAGAAGATTTACAAGGATGATACCAGAAATGCCAGGTTATACATATCAGGAAAGGATGAACAGGCTGGGTCTCTCTTCGCTTGAAGAAAGAAGGCTGAGCGGTGACCTAATTGAGCTCTTTAAAAATGATGAAAGGTTTTGATAGAGAAGAGACAGAGAGTATTTCCACTTGTGGGGAAGAGCATATCTAGAGGCTATCAATATAAGATTGTCACCAAGAAATCAAATAGGAAATTCAGAAGAAACTTCTTTACCCAGAGAGTGTGAGAATATGGAACTCGCTACCACAGGGAGTGGGTGAAGCGAATAGTATAGATGCATTTAAGGGGAGGCTAGATAAGCATATGAGGGAGAAAGGAATAGAGGGTTATGTTGACGGAGTTAGATGAGGAAAGACTGGAGGAGGCTTGAACGGAGCATAAACGCCGGCATGGACTGGTTGGGCCGAATGGCCTGTTTCTGTGCCGCATATCCCACGTAATCCTATGTAATCCATTTCCCACCCAACCAAATCCCATCCATTTCTGTGGGTTAAAATTCTCCCCAATGAGTCTGCCATGGAATATTGTCTAATTTCTTGGAGGAGATAACAGCGGTGGTGGAGGGGGGGAATTGGAGGGGATGTGATGTGCATGGGCTTTCAGAAAGTCTTTGACGGGGTACCACGCAGGAGACTGCTGGAGAAGGTTAAGGAGTATGGAATTCGGGTAAGGGTAACAAATTGGATTTAAAAACTGGTTATAATGAAGGAAGCAGAGTTTTTCCAGAGTGGTTGGAAATGGTTAGCGATGCTCTACAGTGTTCTGTCTGGGACCAATTCTGTTCACTGCGTACATCAATGATTTAGATATAGGGCTAAAAAGAGTAGTGTCAAAATTTGCAGACGATACAAAAATAGGAGGGAGAGTAAATAATTCTGAGGACCAAAGGAATGTCCAAGGGATATTGATAAGAAAGTGGAATGGGCAAAAATGTAGCAGATGGAATTATGAGGTGATGCATTTTTTTTTTTTAAAGTAATAAATATACTTAGAATGAGGAAGGGATGGTGATGCAGACAGTTCCCAGTGATTGAAGGGTCTAGAATGAGAAGACATAGATATAAAATTAAATATAAGAAAATTAGGGCAAAGAGCAGGAGAAACCTTTTACACAGATTTGTGAGGCTATGGCATACACTACCCAAGTTAGTGATTGAATTTAAGAATAGTTAGATAAATGGTTGAAGGAAAGGAAGATAAAGGGATATGGGACCAGGACGGGTACATGGGATTAGGGCGACTCATGTGGAGGATAAACAGCAACATAGACTGGTTATCAGTGTTGTTACTTTTATGTAATTCTAATCTTTTAAAACCAGCCTGTTACCTTGGAGACAACATGATCCTGAACAGGCACTACTTGTTTCCCCCACCACAAAGAAGTTTAGTTATTTCTTTTCAAATATTGCTTCCAGTGTGATATCTTTGGCATAACAGCTTGTGTGTGTATATCTATACATATCATCTTTAATGTAGAAAAATTATCCCCAGGCACTCAGATATGAGGGATGCAGATACTGAGCCAAAAAGGGCTGTGTCCATCTTTTCTTTCCTACATTCCCCTTAGGATTACAGGTAGAGGACAAGTAGGATTCTTTTTTTGAGCAGATCTCATCAATGAAAGCTTTGCTTAGATCTGAGAGCTGGAAAAGAGGCACATTGTCATTTAGGCTGCATGAGCTAATGTTGTAAATTATAACGAAATGTAGTTGTACATGTTACATAGTGCATGAACCTTTCATACACATGTACTGAATATCATCCCTCATTCATCTTTGTGTAAAAATTCAGAAGAAAATGTCTCACTAAAATTATAGTGTTCCATTTTTGTTTTGTGGCTTTTTTCAAACGAAGCTGCTAAAATCTGAAATAGAGCCTCAATTTGCATTCTCATAACATAAGAAATTGGAGCAGGAGTAGGCCATTTGGCCCCTCGAGCCTGCTCCGCCATTTAATGAGATCATGGCTGATCTGATCTTGGGCTCAGCTCCATTTCCCTGCCCGCTCCCCAATCACTCCCTTATTGTTCAAAAATATGTCTATCTCCACCTTAAATATATTCAGTGACCCAGCCTCCACAGCTCTCTGGGGCAGAGAATTCCACAGATTTACGACCCTCCTGAGAGAAGAAATTTCTCTTCTGTTCTGAACTTGTCATGGTCTCGCTTTCAGTGATGCTGTCAGGGAGGCACAATAGTAAATTCCAGGCAAACTTCAGTAAGGAAAAGAAAATGAGTGAATTGCCATGCTTTCAGCATGTTGCAGAGTGGCAGGCAGAGGCCTGGGAGCAGGTCAAATGCTTCCAATTTTAGCAAAACGCTAGTGTGTGAAGTGCAGTGGAAGTTGAAACAATTTTTTCATGTAAATGCTGTGTATATTATGTAATAGCTTTAGAAATCTATGTTAATTCCATTCATTTTAAGTAATTTATATTTTTGGGTTTAATATATATTCTGTTAAAAATATTGAAATTTTGCTGACTAGATTGTTGCATGCAGTACAAGTTCTAAACTTGCTATGTGAACATCAAGAGTCTATGAAGGGTTAATAACAGTGTTTGTAATTATAGCCCAGACACTTTAATTATTAGGCATACTGTGTGACATCATTCTGTACCTTGGAGTTGTCACTGACAGAATTGAAAAAGCCAGATGGTGTGTGATTATAGTTAGTCCCTCCAAAATGTGTTTTAGAAGCAATTAAAAGGTTAGGACCCCCTCCTAGTGATCTGCTCATCTGTGATGAGATTTTTTTGCTCAGCTTCATCATGATGCAAAGTGATGGCTCCTGACAAGAAATAAATGGAAAGGTCAGGAGGGCTGTAATATCAACTTAGATTTTCAGGAAATTACAGATTTTGGAACATTTCTCTTTGGATAAATGGTTTATCTGCAAGGAAGTAATAAGTAATCTGTAATCCTTCACATGGAATGCATTTGCATTTTGAAAGCTTCAGTGATTAGGAACAGATGGGTTGTTATCTGTTTGAAATAGTGTAGTAGGTTGTAAACAAGGTTGCATGTATAAAATGATACTGCAGCTTTCAGTCTGGTTCCCTGGAATGTTAATTGTTTTTTCTTTGAAAAATGTTGGTGATTTGTCAGTGATGTAAAGAAAAAGTTGATGGTTGAAAATATGATAGATGGACAAAGTTGCCTCCAGACTATCCAAAAATATTTGAAAGGAGAGTGCTGCTTTCACCTCCTGCTGTTTCATACCGATTTTCAAAATGGTATTCGACAGCACTAATAACAATCTAGAAAGAAACTGTCTTGTTTTGATGTGTATTGCTGATCCATCAAGCTTTACAGCCAGCCCTAGACAGTTTTTATGTTTTTTGGCCCGAGACAGTTTTAACAAACAGGCTATTTTAGATTTACCTACAAAATATTACCCATGGAGTGTGAGCTGCAGGAAGATTGCAAAATATTTTTTTTTTTTTTTGTTTTGTACATGAACCCTAGTACATTATTTATTAACCATGTAATCTTGGGAGCTGACCTTTCACCTCTGGGACCTGAATTCAAATCCAACCCAGACTAATGAAGTGAAGGCTTTTGATGTTGCCTAGGTTGTGTATGAAACAGTTTCAGCAGTCTAAAATTAGGTCCTGGTAGGCATGAACCTATGACCGAAAACTACCTCTAATTCAGCAAAGCTAGCAATGTCACTGAGAGAGCGCACAGGATGGCTGATGTGGGAATGAAGAAAATGTCACACTTGTGCAGTAACTAGTCCTCTTCTGTGATTCAGCAGTGTAGAGGGAGCTAACCCCTAACTGCTTGATGCTGACATTATGTAATTCAAATGATACAGATACGAACCAAATTCACGAGTACAATTTGTATAATATTAGTGGAAGTCATTTTAATTTCTGACGACAGTGTAAAACAGACGCTATCAGATTGGCTTCCCATTATACACCTCGCCCGATTTTTCTTTCCATTAATTTCAATGGAAAGGAAAATCAGGCGGGGTGTGTAACAGGCGGCCGAAGCAGTATCGCCCATTGTACACTATCGCCAAAAGTTAAATTACCCCCAGTATGCCTAAAATCAATTATCAATTTGCACTTTGTTTTAAACAGAATTGTTTAAAGATCGCACTCTCTCTTTTTGCAGCAACAAGCAAGCTTTTCTACTGGAAAATGTTCCGTGCAATGATGCAAGCTGCAGGACTGTGGGTCGAATGTTTAGGGTCCTTTGGGAGCTGTCTGATTTAAACCAAATCAAGAATGCTGTTGTGGCAACCTTCTTTGACATTTATGAAGATGTAAGTTCAGCATTGTGCTCGTAATTATCTTTTGACCATTATTAATATGAACTCTGTGTCCAACCTTTTACAACTGCTCATATTGGGGAACTTTACTGATAGCTGAATGGTTGGTGAATATACCCAATGTGGTAATGATTCCTACAAACTAAGTAGTTTTCAGATTCAATCCCTGGTATATGCTGATCTTGCAGATCTCAGCCAAGGTGATGAAAGGGAATTAACAACCCAGGGCTGGGAAGAGAAAAAATCAGCCATGGTTCCCAGAACAGATTTCTATCCATTGACCCTTGCTAGAAAGTACAGATGTATGGACTTGGATGAGGACAGGATTGGTTTTGGCTTTGATGCCCTTTTATGTTTGAATTGCCTGCTCTGAGGTTATTTACACCATGTGATGGAATGCTGTAATACTGCTTTCAGGAGGAAAAATGATAGACAATGACAGGGGAGGAGGTTGGAGAAGAGATTTTTTTCCAATGTTGGTCAAATTAGAAAACTACTTAATTTTGTGCCCTCTTCATTTTAATTTTAAACTGATCTGTCAATGTTCATCTAAAATTAGAACATTGATAGTAGCCAATTGAATGGAATCATAGATGTACATAAGTGTGGGGTAATGTCTAGTTTTATTAAAGAAAATTATTTTGGTGCAATTGGAGGGCTTGTAGGAGCAGCTTCTTAATATGAGGCATAAATAGTTCTGAAATTGAAAGTGGTTCATTTTTTTAATCTCAAGTATTGAACTGTCAAGTTGGAAACCCAAGTTTCGATCCAAGTCTCATTCATTCTTGAACCTCTTCAGGGAGGGCTCTGTTGGCTGGCCTCTGCTTGATAATTTTCAGGAAGGAGAGGTAATTGTCTGAGATCCCTTCCTGTGGCATTCAGATGTGTTATTTGCTGCTGACCATTGGCATGACTGTAACAATATCAGTGGGTTGGCCTGTTCTTACACACTTTCATATTCAGTGAAGATTAGTTGTATGTAGTTAGCTGATACGGAAGAGAAAAGGGGGAGATAATTTGCAGAAGAAATTTTTTAACAGCTTAATTTTAAAATGTTGTGTCTGAATAAATTTAAAACGCATTTATCATTGAGGCAAACATGGAAAACACTGGAGATACTCAACATGTCAGGCAGAATACACAAGACAGTTGATGTTTCAGATATAAAACTTTTCCTTATTATTTGAGACCTTTTAAAAATGTAATATTACAAGTTTTGGGTATCTGTTAAAAAAAAAAAAAAAAAAAAAAAAATTAGGAACAGTTACAATAACTCTCATCCATGTGAGTAAGGCTATTTCTCCTAAACTTGGTGAACTATTAGTAAGTTGTAGAAGTTGGTATCCACTTTTAAGCACACAATGACATCAGGATCCTGGGCAAAAAATAAAATGTCATTAAAAAAGATGAGTATTTGCTCTCCGAGCAGCGTTTAAGCAGACAGTCTCTACTTGTAAAGAGTGCTGTAGGTTAAAGCTGAACTTACAGTGCAAAAGGCCACAAAAATAGCAGATAGATCACACTTTATAATTGAGTCAATCATTACAAGTTTCATCCTTCTTGTACAATTTGTTTCCCTCATGAGTTTTCAGCCTCACAGCCTTTCTGACCTCGAAGACTGGTGAGACAAGGCTACCTTGAATTTTGACAGTACTTCGACTGATTGCGTTGCGGATGGGCTAAGAAGTAACTAGACTCGTCACATCCATGGCTGGTTCTTGGACTTCAACCCATAATCATGTATCTATAAAGCAAAAATTTTAACCACTATAATATTAGCCGTGCTTTTTATTCATATTAGACTTTTACAGTTAACTTATTAATGCCGTAACCGGGCAATATGAGTATGAAAACCGGCATTGCTTCATGAATGAAATCTTGATTATTCAGTTTAGTAATCAAACCCAAACTATTAGCTATCTGGTTATTTCATTCTTTACAATAAGTTTCTCACCATGAAAAATTTGGGAGTATTAGTACTTGTGAAGTAGAAGACTGCTACACCAAACATAAAATTGTTTTCAGTTCATCAAATATTACAAGGAGTATTCTCTTATATTTCATAAAATATGTCCATGTTTAATTATAAGAATACTTCAAATAGGCTAAATCAGTGCAGCTTTGATCAACAAAGTTTTGAATTCTGGTAATGTCTCAGGAACATAGAAATTTCGAGACAAAAAAGGCAAGGATCCATCTAGTTCGCCTTCTACCATACTGGTAGTCACATGATACAATGATAATGGAGTTATTGACTAATCATAGCAATCAATCTCTATCAATTAATCTACAACAGGTGCAGACATGAGGCGAGGAAAACCCCAGTGGTGGAGAGCGGTGGAAACCCCCAGTGGTGGAAAGCTTTGGAAACCATTGGTCCAAAGTCACCTTTTCCTTCCAAGCATACTATTACCACATGTCATGTTTCAAATAACTCATACTGTATCCCAAAATGTTGTTTTCTAAAATAACTCTATCTAATTTGCACCACCCTAGGGGAGTCTGTTGTGTCGATTGGCCACTCGCTTACCGAAATGATGTTTCTGCAGATTGGTTTTGAATTTTGCCTCTTCAAGC